>NC_086159.1:82960402-83267763 GCF_035149785.1 Candoia aspera
AGCTATGACTTTCACAAAGAGGACACAGAGGAGAGAGAAGCTGGAAGTTCTACCAGGAGTGCAGAATTTCAGTTTCTGAAATAGCCTAACTCTGAAGCTACTTTCAGGGAGGAAAAATTCAACTCTGCCTTCACTAGGCAATGAAGTTGTACTGGAAACCCAACCGTCTGTCTTCCACATGCCCACCAGGACATTCTGTCACCACCTTCCCATTAACTGTCCGGTGCAAAAAGGCTCCTCAGTCAAGGTAATTGAATACACAGTGTACAAAAAGTGGGTCTTATCATCACCCATCAGAGATGAAAGTGCAGCAGAATGAATTCTGAACTTGTTTTACTTCTTGCATAAGGAATTCTGTGTTATGCACTGGGGGAAGTCTGCAGAGTTTAATCCGCTTGGCACATAGTGGCATCCGGCAGCCATAATGGGAAAGTCATGCTCGGAGACTTAGGGCCTTAAATAGGTGTTTCCTGTTGCCAGTCATTTGGCACAGAGCAGGCTGAGTTTGCTACCTAGAGATAAATTTCCACACCCTGCAGCGAAGCATAGCATAGCCTACTTTATGTTCACCAGGTTGCGTGAAATATTATCTGTACAAGGGATTTACCTTGCCCACCGTCCTAGGGGGTAGGCTAGCTTCACAATCTAAAATCAGGGACTTGGAAAATAAAGTTCCTTTCATAACGCCATTACCTGAGAAAGGGAATATATAAAAATACATTGCATAGTGTGCAGTACTGTATATAATTTTTCTAGAAACACGGTATTTTTCTGAAGAGTAATTTCCTCAAAAAAACTTTATGCCAAAGAGGCATTCAGAGGAAAAGGGACAAAGGACAAAGTGATCTTAGAGAGTTTCCAAAGAAAGACTTACAGAAGCCAGCTTTGTTTCTTATAAATGCAGTTCAGGAAAACTGGACAGACCAGAGAAGCACTCGAGCTGAGACAGACCTGTTATCTGCATTCTTTCTAGAAGTGTGTGACTTTTGATACATGAGTACCTAGGAGTGACAAACAAAAACACTTCACCACCAACAAATGAACTTCTCCGACATTCTTGGTTTTGACTTTGGACTCGTAATTTATGTTCCTTAATCTTAAACAGTGGCTGTGTTGATGCAATACCCTCCATCGAGTTACTGGATTAACTCAATTTCTGGCTTTGTGCAAAACTTTGAATCTTAAACTAACCAAAAGGGATGAGTCTTTGAAACATGCTAACGTCCAAAAACGCAACCAAATTTAGGAAGTGGTGCCAACGCCATTCCTCAGTCTTTATCCAACTTAGTTAAGTGCGTTGAACACAATCGATGAGTTTCAGTTAAGTTTCAAAATACCATTTTGACACTAAGTGATATGAGCCTGAACTCAAGACCTCCACCCCAAAAGGAAGACCAAAGGCCTACGCAATGCCCAGCTTTCTCCTCCTTGAAGGTTGGGCGTTTCTTCTTAATTGGTTTGTGTCACAACTATGGGCACATATATGCAACCTTGTGTACCTTCCAGATGCTACACTCCAAAACAGAGCAAGGCTTTTTAAAACATTAATCAAATTAATATAATGTCAGTTTAATAACATTAATTGCCTGTGAAACAAGGGACCCCTTTTAATTAATCTGTGCATCCAGCCCTTTTCTAAGGTTTTCTCAGATCTTGACCGTTATCTTGGCTTGTCAGTTAGAATATGTACCTTCGTCTGTGGCCCATGGCAATTCTGGGCAAGGAGCAAGCCATGGAGAACGTGCCTCTCTGAGCCGGTGAAAACGAACCAAAAAAGGAGGCTGCCTTGTTTCTTTCTTCACACATCTGAGGAGGGAGGGCAGCACTGATGCAAAATCAAACTAGATAGAGAGAATGAAAGCGCCAAGGAGGGAGGAAAAAGGAGGGTGCCAGCTTGCTGGTGGCCCAGAACAATGAAAAAGTGCCCCACCCAGATGCACAGCAGGAGAGCAGTTGGGGGCATAAGGTGGTGGCTTGCTGATCTCACCAGGAAAGGTCTAGTCCCACACTGGGGCACCATCACAGCTAGGTGGCACTTGCCTGCCCTCTGGCTTAAGATGCTCCACCTTCCTGTTGTGTGAAGCATGCTGTTCTTTGCAAAATAAATAAATAAGATGAAGGGTTGATTCCCAAATCCTCTCTGTATAAGATCAGGGATGTGATGGATGGTTGGTTTTCCTACTTGGGGAAGGGAAGGGAAGGGAAGGGAAGGGAAGGAACTGAACCAGTTGCTGCCATAAAGCTGCCAACGGTACAATGGTAAAGACCGCAAGGCTAGCCAGCCTCATTGCCAAGCTGCTGTAAAGCCCAGCCAGGGAGTCAGCATAATTTAGGCTGATTTACGTTTTTGCCTACCTAGGATGGGAGGAAAGTGCATTAAAGGGGCTCTCTGGATAAGCCCAGGGTCAAGATCAAGAGAAGTCGTCGTCCCTCTGTAGGCTGTGCTAGGAAGGCCAAGCTGGAGGTCAGCAGAGGACAGCAACCGAGATGAGAAGAGGCCTGGAAGAAAAAACCCATGAGGAACCACTGGCGGTGCTTGTTAAGTTTAGCCAGGAGAAGACTGCAGGAGTCATGACCAATCCTTTCCGGTCTCTGAAAGGCTGTCATGTGGAAGATGAGGTAGGAACGTTCAGAGTTGTTCCAGAAGACAAGGCAACAAGCAGAGGGTTTAAATTGATGGTTGGACATCAGGAAGAATTTCCTAATGGCAAGAGCTGTTCCACAACGTGGTGGACTCCATGTTGCTGGAGATATTTAAATGGAGGCTGGATGACCATCTGTCAGGGATTCTGTCAGGGAGAGATGGGCAGTGGCGAAATTTGATAAATAAATAAATAAATAAATTCTATAGCGGTAGATGATCTGTTAAATCCCTACCAACCCTTCCATTCAAGGATTCTACAAGAAAAGTTCAAATACATCAATTTAAGATGACAAAAGGGGAAGGAACAGTCCTCAATCAGTAGATTTCTTAAATGAAAACTGGCATTTCATTCCCCCTTCCTCTGATCCTAGATGATGAAAATCTGACTGAATTGTTCCTGCAAAGGGAATAGCATGAAAGAGTTTGGCCTAAATTCTTTGGGGTGCTGTTCTTTAAAATGTCTCTGCTGTGGAAAGTGAAAGACCACTGGGTGGCTGGATTATTGAGAGGACAACTTCTCCATGAGTAATTTCAATGACTGTAGTTGGATCGAAATCTTGGCTCCTGTTTTAACTGCTGTCCTTTGGAACCCTGATTAGCAACCCTTCCAACTCACTTCTCCAAGCCAGGTAATAAAGGTGGTGATATTTAAGTTTAAATAATTCCAGAAGGGGTTACTGGAGCATCAGCTAATTCAGGAGTTGAACCCATTAAGATATTTAATGCCGCCTGTAGGAATTTAGGGGGCTTAAAAGCTTACGCTACCTTTAAAAGGTGAAGTGAGTCAACCTTTTATTCCTTTTGTGAAAAGTTTCTCTCCTGTCTTTTTTACAAACTGAATACCAAAAAAAGAAGAAAAAAGAAAGAAAGAAAGAATATTAATCAAATTAGGAACAAAAGTGCAGGGTGTGAATTGCATTTGTGGCTTTTGATAACTTGTCCAAGTGCAGCACTTTCTCAGCTTTCTTTCTCAAGAAAATAAATGAGCTTTAGTAAAGTGAGGATGGTTCACAGTATTCAAAATAAGTTGGCTTAAAAAAAAAACTTTGCATCTCAGAAGTTTATCTGAATGTCCATCTCTGGATAATTCACAAAAACTCAGCCCTGATCTTCATGAAGATCCAGCCATTGCTTTCTACCAGCTGTACTGCTTACAAAAAACAGGTAGAGTTTTGATTGTACTGTTGTGGCCACCACCTTGACTTTTTGGACCATTCTTTCTACATTCCTCTCTCTGTTCTTGATGAGGAAAGCCCTTATTTGTGTTGACAGCCCATATAAAACCAGGTACCATATTAGTTCCTTAGTAATGGTAAAGGTTTCCCTTGACATTAAGTCCAGTCGTGTCCGACTCTAGGGGGCGGTGCTCATCTCTATTTCAAAGCCGAAGAGCCGGCGTTTGTCCGCAGACACTTCCGTGGTCATGTGGCCGGCATGACTAAACAGAACGCCATTGCCTGCCCGCCGAATCGGTACCTATTAATCTACTCACATTTGCATGTTTTCGAACTGCTAGGTTGGCAGGAGCTGGGACTAGCAACGGGAGCTCACCCCGTCACGCGGATTTGAAACGCCAACCTTCCGATCGGCAAGCTCAGCAGCTCAGCGGTTTAACTCGCAGCGCCACCGTGTCCCTTAGTTCCTTAGCCTGCATTTAATCCCCCAGCGTAATCTAGAGGGGCTGCATTGAATGCGATTCAGTCCTCCATGCAGAGCCACTGTGTATCTGGAAAGAACCGCCTGGCTGCCTTTTCTCTTAATACACAATATTGACAAGCGTAAAAGCCCTCCTGAGCCTTGCACAGAACAAGTGATCTTGCACATTGAGGGGTGCCTATTTCATTGACAGAGAGACTGCCAATAGGGGTCTACATGACACAAAAAAAAATTGTTCCAGACTCAGAACAAAAAACTTCAGTTGCAGTGTGGGAATGTTGCAAGTCAGCTCTGTTACAGTGGGATGAAACTCAAAGTGCTCAAAGTCCTTTGAATGTCTTGTGCTCCACATGGAACAAAACTGAGCCTTTAGAGAACAAAGGGCATTCAGAACCAGCATCCTGTCCCCTCATTTGGGACCCCTGAGCCACCAAACTGGATGAGGGAGTAAACTATCCTGGGGGTTGTGGTGAATTGGTTGATTGCTTGCATTCTTCTGGAGTTGGCAAGCAATTAATGAGACACTTTTGTATAGGGTAGGGGGAAGAAAGCTAAGAGAACTTTGAGAAGGAGGTGTGAGAAGAGAGTAGGGGGCTTGTGATGGTGTGACGAAGGAAAGCCAAAGTGAAAGGAACCAATCAGTATATTGAAAACAAGGTGGACATTGAAAAAAATAAATTAGCATTCTGTAAATAAGCCCAGAGTTCTGAACCTCCAAAGGGAGAAAATCCTATAATATTGTTTATGCGATTTTACTATTTACTATTTACTATTGTTTATGTGATCTACAGCAAAGGATCGTTACCTTGTCGTGGTGCTGGAGCTTGAGCACCTCAATGATGCCATGAGCTAAACTGTGAAGGGCCACCCAAGGTGGGAAAGTCGTGACAGAGAGGTCAGACTAAATGCGATCCCTGGGGAAGGTAATGGCAACCCACCCCAGTATTCTTGCCGTGAAAACTAAATGGATCAGTGCAACCAGAGATATGTCGGTATACCATCGGAAGATGAGACCCCCAGGTCAGAAGATGGTCAAAATGCTACTGGGGAGGAACAGAGGATGTGTTCAACTAGCCCCAGACGTGATGACACAGCTAGCTCAAAGCTGAAAGGACGGCTAGTGGCCGACGGTGCTGGTGGTGAACGGCGAATCCGATGTTCTAAGGATCAACACACCATCGGAACCTGGAATGTAAGATCTATGAGCCAGGGCAAATTGGATGTGGTTATTGGTGAGATGTCAAGATTAAAGATAGACATTCTGGGCGTCAGTGAACTGAAATGGACTGGAATGGGCCACTTCACATCAAATGACCACCAGATCTACTACTGTGGACAAGAGGACCACAGAAGAAATGGAGTAGCCTTCATAATTAATAGGAAAGTGGCTAAAGCAGTGCTTGGATACAACCCCAAAAATGAAAGAATGATCTCAATTCGAATTCAGGGCAAGCCATCTAACATCACCGTGATCCAAATATACGCCCCAACCACAAATGCTGAAGAAGCTGAAGTAGAGCAGTTCTGTGAGGATCTGCAGCACCAACTGGACAACACGCCTAAAAGAGATGTTATTTTCATCACGGGAGACTGGAACGCTAAGGTGGGCAGTCAAATGACACCTGGAATTACAGGTAAACATGGCCTGGGAGAACAAAACGAAGCAGGACATAGGCTGATAGAATTTTGCCAAGACAACTCACTCTGCATAACAAACACTCTCTTCCAACAACCTAAGAGACGGCTTTATACGTGGACTTCCCCAGATGGACAACACCGAAATCAGATTGACTACATCCTTTGCAGCCAAAGGTGGCAGACGACTATACAGTCGGTAAAAACAAGACCTGGAGCTGACTGTAGTTCTGATCACGAGCTTCTTCTTGCACAATTTAAGATCAGACTAAAGAGATTAGGCAAGACCCACAGATCAGCTAGATATGAGCTCACTAATATTGCTAAGGAATATGTAGTGGAGGTGAAGAATAGTTTTAAGGGACTGGACTTAGTAGATAGGGTCCCAGAAGAACTATGGACAGAAGTTCGCAACATAGTTCAGGAGGCGGCAACAAAATACAACCCAAAGAAAAAGAAAACCAAGAAGGCAAAATGTCTGTCTGCTGAGACGCTAGAAGTAGCCCAAGAAAGAAGGAAAGCAAAAGGCAACAGCGATAGGGGGAGATATGCCCAATTAAATGCAAAATTCCAGAGGTTAGCCAGAAGAGATAAGGAATTATTTTTAAACAAGCAATGCGCGGAAGTGGAAGAAGACAATAGAATAGGAAGGACAAGAGACCTCTTCCAGAAAATTAGAAACATCGGAGGTAAATTCCAGGCAAAAATGGGCATGATCAAAAACAAAGATGGCAAGGACCTAACAGAAGAAGAAGAGATCAAGAAAAGGTGGCAGGAATATACAGAAGACCTGTATAGGAAGGATAACAATATCGGGGATAGCTTTGACGGTGTGGTCAGTGAGCTAGAGCCAGACATCCTGAAGAGTGAGGTTGAATGGGCCTTAAGGAGCATTGCTAATAACAAGGCAGCAGGAGACGACGGCATCCCAGCTGAACTGTTCAAAATCTTGCAAGATGATGCTGTCAAGGTAATGCATGCTATATGCCAGCAAATTTGGAAAACACAAGAATGGCCATCAGACTGGAAAAAATCAACTTATATCCTCATACCAAAAAAGGGAAACACTAAAGAATGTTCAAACTATTGAACAGTGGCACTCATTTCACATGCCAGTAAGGTAAAGCTCAAGATCCTCCAAGGGAGACTTCAGCAATTCATGGAGCGAGAATTGCCAGATGTACAAGCAGGGTTTAGAAAAGGCAGAGGAACTAGGGACCAAATTGCCAATATCCGCTGGATAATGGAGAAAGCCAGGGTGTTTCAGAAAAAGATCTATTTCTGGTTTATTGACTATTCTAAAGCCTTTGACTGTGTGGACCATAACAAATTGTGGCAAGTTCTTAGTGGTATGGGGATACCAAGTCATCTTGTATGCCTTCTGAAGAATCTGTATAACGACCAAGTAGCAACGGTAAGAACAGACCACGGAACAATGGACTGGTTTAAGATTGGGAAAGGAGTACGGCAGGGCTGTATACTCTCACCCTACCTATTCAATTTGTACGCAGAACACATCATGCGACATGCTGGGCTTGAGGAATCCAAGGCTGGAGTTAAAATCGCTGGAAGAAACATTAACAATCTCAGATATGCAGATGATACCACTTTGATGGCTGAAAGCGAAGAGGAACTGAGGAGCCTTATGATGAAGGTGAAAGAAGAAAGTGCAAAAGCTGACTTGCAGCTAAACCTCAAAAAAACCAAGATTATGGCAACCAACTTGATTGATAACTGGCAAATAGAGGGAGAAAATGTAGAAGCAGTGAAAGACTTTGTATTTCTAGGTGCGAAGATTACTGCAGATGCTGACTGCAGTCAGGAAATCAGAAGACGCTTAATCCTTGGGAGAAGAGCAATGACAAATCTCGATAAAATAGTTAAGAGCAGAGACATCACACTGACAACAAAGGTCCGCATAGTTAAAGCAATGGTGTTCCCCGTGGTAACATATGGCTGCAAGAGCTGGATCATAAGGAAGGCTGAGAGAAGGAAGATCGATGCTTTGGAACTGTGATTCAGATGAAAATTCTGAGAGTACCTTGGACTGCAAGAAGATCAAACCAATCCATCCTCCAGGAAATAAGGCCAGACTGCTCACTTGAGGGAACGATATTAAAGGCAAAACTGAAATACTCTGGCCACATAATGAGAAGACAGGACACCCTGGAGAAGATGCTGATGCTAGGGAGAGTGGAGGGCAAAAGGAAGAGGGGCTGACCAAGGGCAAGGTGGATGGATGATATTCTAGAGGTGACGGACTCGTCCCTGGGGGAGCTGGGGGTGTTGACGACCGACAGGAAGCTCTGGCGTGGGCTGATCCATGAAGTCACGAAGAGTCGGAAGCGACTAAACAAATAAACAACAACAATTGTTTATGTGATGTTACTATCAAATAACATTTTGTTTATAAATAAACGAGAGAATAACCTTCACTGTGACTAAGACGTTACATAATAATGGATTGGTTCACTAACCTAGGTGAAAAGATAAGATAACAGTAGTATAAGAACTCCATGTTTATAATTTTGGAGTATTGGCAATCTGATTTTAAAGTATATATTTTTATTCCCAAAATAATTTTATGCTGCTTCTGACCAAATAAATCCAGTTTCACCATAGTGCTATCTACCACCCAGCCTATAGAAAAATTGGCCAAGTGTCTTATTTTCTTAAAAAAATAATTTCCAAGGCCAACAGTTTCAGTATGCTTTTATATTGTATCCTGCTCACAGGAAGAACCACAAAAGTCCGGTATGGATTTACTTCAACAGACTTCAGGAACAACATAACAAGAAGAAAAACACATCCTTTTCTTTCAATTGTGGTGAGACTTCTTCATAAGCATAAGCACAGTACGCACTTCCACATTTGGCAACCTGCTGGCAATTTTCAAGAAAGCAAACAAACATTGCCTTTGCATTTAGCATACAACCTGACAGCTCATCACCAAGGATAATATGCTTACAGTGTACACATCCTCAAGCTCAACAAGCAACAAAACAACATAGTTCTTGCATTTTCAAGTTACAACCTGAAGTCTCAGCTGCATTATACTTAGCAGTATTTGGGCAATGCATGCAAATTGTACGGCTTTGACCTTGCTACCTACCTGTAAAGAAAATTCCTTGCAAGTAGATCTGTCTATATCAGTGTTTCTCAACCTTGGCCGCTTGAAGATGTGTAGACTTCAACTCCCAGAATTCCCCAGCCAGCAAGGTTGGCTGGGGAATTCTGGGAGTTGAAGTCCACACATCTTCAAGTGGCCAAGGCTGAGAAACATTGGTCTATACAATGCTCATGAACTGACCTCTCCATTTCTTCAAATCAAGGTTAGATTTTGGGGAGGTGGAGGCAGTGATGCTAGTCCTCAATTTGAAAATGAGGAGGAGGAAAACCTTGAAGATCACCCTTCACTTAGAAGAACTTAAATGCTTATCTGTGTGTGGCTCCGGACCCTGGCATGCATTCATTGTGTGCAGGTGCTGACCCTGAAATAAACCAATAGGCCTTATTGGGCATTACCTGGGAGGGATGAGGAACGGGAGGTGGGATATTAACCAAAAAAGCAGAGGGAATATCCTCCTCTCTCTTTTGTCTGACAGCCCTACTCTGCTGCAACTCGAACTAATTAAAAGGAAGGTACGTCCTATTACCGTTAATTATGGGAAGAAAGGGATGGGGGTGGGTTTGCCTGAGGCCAACAGAAACTCAGCCACTCCAGCAAAAGCCTGAAGGAGTCACATGGGGTCCAAAATTGTTCTCCAGCAATGGGGCTGTCTTCACCCCAGGGGAATCAGTTGTATGGGCAGATGCTGGAAGCGAAACAATTTTGCACAACCAACCAATTGCAGTTTAGAAGATAGTAAGGCTCTTGTTGCACTGGGAGACTCACGTTCTACAATCCTGAAGTGTTCCCCGTTCATCCTGGGCTTGGAATAGTAAATGTATAATTGTTTTGTTCTTAGAACACTCTTGGGTGTTTTTCCCCAAGCTCTGAACACTTAGAAGACCCATTCCGGAGTTGTCCCCCCTTTGCCAATTAAGCATTCAGATTATAAAGGCCGGTTAGACTGGAGACTGGGGGCAAGGCTTGATGGTTTCTAGCTGTGATGGGATTGAAGCTTTGGCATCTAAGCCAAGCCCATTAAAAACAACAATATAAAGCTAAAAAAATTAAAAACTTTTTAAAAGGCTTTTAAAAGGCTTTTAAAAAACCTTAAAAAACACAAAAATAATAATCCAAACAACCCCAATTGTTGCTGGTTTTTAGTAATCCGCAGAAGTTAAGAAAACCAATTTCCTTCAATTTGCCTCCCTGCTGTTTCATTTTGGGGAGGGGGAACGTGGTAACTCTCCTTTCAAGTTAAGTGGATGTGGGTACGTGGGAGGGGTTTCCAGCCCCTGCCCAAAGCAGATGCATGGGCTTGTAAAACACACGGAAGAGAAACATGGTCTGCAAACCAATGTTTTCCACCAGCCTCCCATCTTGCATTATGTGCATTTCATCGGAAAGTCTCTGAAGACTCCCTGTGTTGCTGATGCTTAGTAATAAAAACATAAGAAAGGCAAGTTCAGTGTTGTTCTGGCTAGGAAGTGTATGGAAATGTGCTTTTTTACCAAAGTCTCGCCCATCCTAATTGCTTCCCCACACAAGCCTAGACTTGTCCTAAGTAAACAAAGCTTTCCCATATTAATATGTATGTTGGAAAGCCAAGTTGCAACTTGACGGAAGGAATCCAGGAGTGTGATGAAAGGATCTTTACTGATATCTAATTTATGCTTTTTAACATCAAAGAGGGAAACAAATTACTGGGTAATTTAAGAAAAAAACTTTACTGCTTCATTTCCATGAGTGTGGAAACAACGGTAAAAGTCCTGTTCAATTAGTTAACCTTATCTTAGTTAAACTCAGGGTTAATTTGGTGAATTATTATTGGGGAACATGTCCCTTGACAGGTATCATTTCTCTTGCCATCACAGGTATCCATGGTGCATGTGGGCATGAGAAAAAAGTTCATGGCCATGAGATTAAATTCACATCTTTCTTGGTGAAGTGGGCATGTGAGAAGAGGACATTCCCAGCTTGAGTGACCACATGGCTTGGCTCTCATAGGTGGGGAGTGACTTAGGACTCCCAACTAACTTCTCTTCAGTTAACTTATCCCTGCTCAGAATCCCACAACCACTTTATGCACAGAGAACAGACATGCTCACGGGGAGTGAGCGGACTTTGCTTGCCCTTCTGTTTGCACACTTCCAACTCAGGGGTCAAAGTGCAGAGTCCAAATCTCCCAGGGACCAGCCTGGTCCAACTCCTCCCTGTGAGTCTGCAGGCCTAAGGATGTTGGCTTAGGAAGGGAACTTCTTTTCACTTCTCCACTTGCTGCTTAGGGCACTAGCACTCCAGTCACCATCTGAAAGAAAATGGAGTTATAAATGTCTAAATTTAAAATATATATGTAGACTGTGCAAGTACTGTTTTTTTTTAAAGTGGAATGCAGGTAGTATTAATACGAAAACTTTAGCACAGTGCTTGTCAGATGCTCATAGACACAAGGATGAACACAGTTTTTTCTCTCTCTATCATCTATTTCTATATCTTTCCCTTTCATCTCTATCATCTACCTCTATCATCTCTATCTCCCACCCACCCCTTGTATTCTATGACACCATAGACATAACAGCCGACAGTTAATTTCATTATCTGTTCCTTTATTTTACAATATGTATAATCACCCCTAATCCCCATGGACACTAGGACAAAACTAAAATGAAACTGAAAATAAACAATCAAAAATATAATCAAAAACTATCAGCAAACATCAACATCTTTAAACTGCAACCGGCCCTGTCTTGATGAGCAGAGTACTTTTTTTTAAATAGTTTTTATTAAAAGATTTAAATATATTATAAGAAATACATTCAAAGAAAAAAATATAGTAAATGTCAATGTAATGCAAATTTCAACCCTTTTGACCACATATTTTCCCACTGATCCATCTGTATATTATAACCAAAATTCTTAGCCCACTTTATCATGCATTCTTCAATCTGTTCTTCTTCCATTTCAATTTTCAACAAAAGTTTATACATTTTAGCAATTACATGTTCATCAGTACACAAGTGCACTTCAGATTCTGCTTTACTTTGCTCCATACCTTAAGTCTTTTTATTCATTTTAAATCTTTCTGATAAAGGTAAATTGAAAAAACCATTGACAACTATATCCTTCTGCCGTTAGTTGCTCTCTTGATTTAATTTAATATTCCCCTTGGTGATTCTCCAATAATTCCTGGTTCGTTAACCATTTGTCTTTGCCTGTTGTTTCTCTTCTGTAAAATGCTGCTTCTGCTGAGATCCATAGAAGTGTTTTCAAGCACAGCCTGGGTTTATATCTACTTATATTCACTCTATGTCATGTCTTATAAAATGGTTTTTAAAATCCACATTAACTTCATTGTCCAGACCAAACAACAAGCTGCAAAATACAATTTCAAATCTAGTAAACCCAATCATCCTTTCCCCCTTGCATCTTGTAATACCGTATATTTAACTCATGGTTTTTTCCCTTGCCATACAAATTTAGATATATCCTTTTGCCACTGTTTAAATGTTACATCAGTTGTCAAAAGTGGTACTGTCTGAAACATAAACATCAATCTAGGCAAAGCATTCATTTTTCACCACAGAAATTCTCCCCAACAGTGCCAATTTTAATTTCTTCCATATCAACATGTTCTTCTTAATTCCGTTTCATGTCTTAAAATAATTATTTTGAAAGAACAAACAATTCATATCTGTCCTAGTAATGCTCAGGTATTTTACTTTTTTCTCAATCTTAAAACCAGTTTTCTCCATCCATTCTATCTGATCTTCTATTTTCATATTTTTCTTCATCTTCTGATTATTAACCTTAAAACCTGCTAGCACACCAAGGTACTTTAATTTTCCCATTACTGTTTCTATCCCCTCTAATGGATCTTCCATAACTATCAACAGGTCATCAGCAAATACCCTTAACTTCTAAGCTTCTTTTTTAATCTTTACTCCCATGATTCTCTCATGTTGTCTTATGTCTCCATTTAGTACCTCAAGAACTAAAATGAACAAGAGTGGAGACAGCAGGAATCCTTATCTTGTCCTTTTTTGAATTTCACAAGGTTTTGTTAATTCTCCATTAACAATTATTTGTGCTTTCTGTAAGGTATAAATCAGTCTTACCCATTTAATAAAATTATCTCCAGAGTTAATATCTTCCAGAACTCTACACAAGAAAACCCAGTTCAAATTATCAAAGGCCTTCTCTGCAGCTAAGAAGGTCAACACGGCTTGCTTTTCACTGTGTTGCTCCAAATACTCCAGAATATCCAACACTTTTCTAATATTATCTCATGATTGTCTGTGGGTAAAAACCCACACTGAATGGGTTTTAAAATATAGTAATATTATATACTATAATAATCCTGTAAAACTATTTTCAACCTTTCAGCCAAAGTCATTGTAAACAACACATAGTCGTTATTCAAGATGCCTGTCAATAATTTCTTGTTAAAGTCAGGTCCTGGGCCTCTTCAGGTATTAATGCTATATTGACCTCTTTCCAGCTGTCAGGAATCTTTCCATTCTGTAAAATAATATTAATTGCTTGTTGTAAAGGTTGCAAAAGTTCATCCTCAAAACATTTTTAATAAGAGGCGATGAGCAGAGTATTTCTGAATGAAAATTATACTTCGAGTTGTATCTCAGACCTTCCACACCCTCTTGCCACACTGCCTTCTTTAAAGAGACTTGGATTTTCGTGCATCCCTCCATCTTTGAGCGTATAAGAGTCTTGCTAAAAGAAAAGAAAAAGAAAAAAAAAGAAACTTGGATTTTCACTTACCTTTAACTGTCATGACTTAAGTGGATGACGAATGCTTGCTTGCATTCTCTGCATTCCAGTTCCTCCAGGTGTCCATTGTAAATGGCATGGCAGTTTTGGTGTTCATTGCAGGAGATAGGTTCTGTCCACTGTTCCCAATTAAGTTTTGCTGTACCTGTTCAAGTGGAACCACAGGCTTGATTCCCTGTCACCCGTCTTCCTTTTCCTATCCAGGAGTGCTGGGTGTTGACCCCAACATATTATTAGGAAAGTCCATTTAGCCTGGCATCCTAATTCCTATATCATCAAACAAGTTGCTTACAGAAAAGCAAAAGGATTCTTTCAGAGAAGTTCTCCAAAACCTGATATTTAAGTATACGCTATCTTTGACCCAACAAGTAATATCATGACTAAACTTTATTGATAACCTTCTCTGCCATGAATTTGAAAGACTGCTTTTAAAAGCCATCTAAATAGGGTGTCCACCATCACACTTTGAGGTGGAAAAAATCCATATCTCCTTTGTAAAGAGCTGCTTTAGAGTCAAAGAAAGTATTTTTCTGACTTTTTCACCACTTCTGTGCTTAGA
Source organism: Candoia aspera (assembly GCF_035149785.1). Taxonomy (NCBI): domain Eukaryota; kingdom Metazoa; phylum Chordata; class Lepidosauria; order Squamata; family Candoiidae; genus Candoia; species Candoia aspera. The sequence continues at coordinate 82,974,791 of NC_086159.1, forward strand.
GTCTGGTGGCTTTTGGTTTCATCTACTGAAGCTGTACCCATGAAACATTATCCTGTTAAAGTTATTCTGATGAAAGAGGCATCTCCTCAACCTTCTGTCTTCTGAAGGGACATATTAATTCAATTTAAAAACGGATTGCTAAAGGGTTATGAAAAATAAACCTTCAGGGCGCCCCTCCATTAGAGATGCATCCGAAACTTATACAAGTTCTTGACAATAAATACTGCTGGAGGGTTAACTGAAGCTGTTTCTGTACTTGGCAGGAATGTTTCCAGCGACGCACATTGTTCAACTCTCAGGATGTGTAAAATGTAAGCTATTGTCAACCGCTTTTTGAAGCAATTACAGCCTTGCCAGTTTGTTCATGTTAGGTCATGAAATCAACTGAGCATGATATCAGATTTAATGTTAAGCATAAAAATATGATGTGCATAAATGACTGCCACAATGACTCATAAAGCTGAAGAGAAAACAGCATGGGAGCAGTTGAAGAGAAGACAAAGCAGAGCTACAAGAGGGGTAATTAAAGCGATTGGAATAAAATGGGTGGCTTGGCCAAAGGCTTCTTCCTGGCTAGATCACATTTCCCAGATGGAGTTCAGTCAGTTTCCTTGGCCGGGTATAACTTGTGTGAAAGATTTCTGGCATTAAAAAGGTGCCTTTATTTTTAGGCGTGGTATTTTAAGCAAGACATAGCCTTTATTATCGACAGTCCTACTAAGAGGTGGGCAAGTGTCTTGGAAAAAGAGCAGGGGAAAAAGAGCAGGGGAGGATCACAGATGAGACCTTGTATGGAGACTCACCACACTTGTTCCCTTATGACATTTTAGAACAATGGCAAATGTCTGCTTTCTGAACAAAGAAATTGGAGGTTTACTGGTTGAAACACTCTTTTTACCGTATCACTTCTTTTGTAATTGATGCTGCTGCTTTGCTATTTCTGATATATTACCCAGGGAAATATCACCCTCATTTCTGATGGGGTTTTACACTCAGCAACAAGTTGGAACACAAGGAAGACCGATAGGTTTGAAAAATCAGTATCAACAAATATGATACTGTCATGAAGTTAAAATATCAAAGCCATTCAATTGTTCTACCTTCAAGCCATGTGCACTAATGTTCCTGTGGCATTTGCCAGGTTCATGACCATTACTGTTTTAAAGTAATGGTAATAATAATGATGGTGATAATGGTTCAAGAACAGTCACTATGCACATATGTAACAAAAACTGTAATCAAGGAAGTTCAGTATGATAGTATATGCCAGTTATGCAAAGGAAGAACAGGAAGAGGCTGTTGAACACCTAGTATGGGAATGGAAGAAGACTGCAGACAGAGGATTTGATCGATGCAATAAAGTGGTCACTTAATTCACTGGAACCTTAGTAAGAGTTACAACTTACCAGCAACAAAGAGTTGGTGGAAACACAATATTGAAAAAGTGGTCAAGAGCAAAGTGATTAAGGTACTGTGGGATTTCCAAATAAAATATATTTTGCCCACAATAAGTCAGACATGACAGTAGTTACAAAGAAACAAAGATGGATATTTGGCCTTGCAGTAGCTGGAGATAGAAGGGTCAATGAGAAAGAACTAGAAAAAATAGGGAACTATAAGGACCTTCAAGTAGAACTTGAGAGAACGTGGAAAAAGAAAGGTGTGCGGGTGCCAGGAGTTCTTGGTGTGTAACAAAAGATCTGGAAAAGCAGTTGGACGCAATAGGAATGGATAGAATCTCGATTTATCAATTACCAAAAGTTGCAATACTTGGAACAGCACATAGAGTATGATGATATTTTTAACTAGCCTAGATTTTTGGGAAGGATCTGATAGTCAAGAGTACCAGATCACTGATTTTGTGTAAATAGCAATAACAACAGCGACAACAACGTTTAATGGTAGCATCGTGATGCAAAGTGTCACTCCTTAGCATGATCTTTATTTACAAGAATGGGCTGCGCTGCTATTTTCAGAAAATAAAAATGGTGTGTGGCTGCAGGTTGGTACTGTGCTTGGAATGTGTCGATCTGCCCGACAGAGACAAACGTAAGTCGAGTGATTGGGAGCATCCCAGGCTGTTATGGAGAGTTTAGCTTCTATCTAAAGTCACCTTGGGACTAACCAGGCCTATTATGGCAGCCATTTTGAGAAGAGAAGCCTGCCCCAAGAGAGCCATTTTGCGAGAACAACTCCAACAGGTTTCAGATGGGCCCACCAGACCCAAAGATTTGCGTATCCCGGACGGGGAGGCCAAAGGAGATGGATGGTTTATGAGTCTCTGGTTTTGAGGCCAAGGAACATGGTACATAAGTTAAGAAAACAAAGTAATAACTGAAACATACTCCCTGTCCTTTGCACAATTGGTGGCTGATCAGTGGCTTCAGATATCAGATTAACAACCTATTTTTTCACATTCAGTTAAATAAAGGAAGAAAGTGAATACAGGTAGTCCTTGACTTATGACCACAATTGGTTGTAAGCCAAGTCACCACGAGACCGGACCTGATTTTACAACCATTTTTACTATGGTCGTTAAGTGAATCACGGGTCATTAATTGAATCCAGCTTCCCCAATAGGCATTTTTTGCTGGAAAAGGGCAAAAAACGTTGCAAAATGCAATAATGTGACCAAAGGATGCTGCAACTGGTTGTAAATGTGAGCCGGTTGCCAAGCGCCCGAAATGCAATCATGTGACTGTGGGAGATGGTGAGACATTTTTCAACATTTGGAAGTGCTTTACAGGCCATAAAGCACCCATTCTGAGGCCGTCGTAACTTCAGACTATTGTTCAATGAATGGTTGTAAGTTGAGGACTAAGTGTATGAAAGGGTCGAGAATCATATTTCCACTGGGCATTTGCTTGTTGTTCCAAAGGGGAGAGGAGCCTGTCTGCAAAACCCAGATGCTGAATCACACGGAGTTCAGGTCTCCAGGAAAGCCTCTGCAGCGAAGGCAAAACCGCGCACCAGCGGGGTGGACCCAAAGGAAGGGATTCCCATCACTTGAGCAGAGAAAGGGTGAAGCCGCTTCACGATCATGTGCTTTGCATCTCAGACTAGATGCCCTGCTTGTCTTCTCTTCCTCTTCCCTGTATCTGGGGGCTGATGGCCATTTGAGGTGAGGGCTGTTCAAGCCTCAGAGCTGGCTCTTCTTTACCATGGCACCCAGTGATCCTGGACACCTCATCTCTGTTTCCACCTACTCCCAGAGCAGCTTCTTTTAAGAAAAGACCATGCGTGGCCACCTCAAGGGGGTTCCTCTGGCTTCCTTCAACAGCATCCCGGTTGCCATGGCATTTATATCCAGGAGTCGTGATAGTCTTTTGATGTGCTGCTGTTGACTGTTATCTGCAGCTCCTCTATATCTCTGGGGCCAGCGCTGGCAGGATGAAGGGCCAGGAGCTGAATGATGGGGGAAGAACTAAAGTGTCACCTTCTTGCATCCAGCAAGACAACACCAAAGTCCAAGAACAGTCTCTGTTTCAAAGAACGCTTAAAGAGATTTTTTCTCTCCTTTCTTTTCTCCTTTGGCTTTTTCCTCTGGATACCAAGACATAAATCATGGTTTACAGACCACAAGAGCATAACAAGCCAAACCAAAACCAAACCAAACTCATTATGCTTAGGATGATGTGTGACTCCAGCTTCAGTTTTCATGAAAGTCTTAGGGAAAGAGGGCAGCAGCAAATAAAAAGGGGAAATGTTGACAATTGGCATTTTTAAAAAAATCTTTTCATTTCCTGGTGTTACATTAAATGAATTAATGTATTAAATGAATTAATAATGAAACACATTAGCAGCCTATTTGTTCCCATGTTTTGAAAGGAAGGAGCATGATATATTCCATAAAGAAAGAGATTGCAATAGCCACCTGCGTTGGCGGACTCACCTGTTAGTCCTTCCTACATTTGTCCACTTTTTAAGTTCTTGGGTAGAGGGGAGACGTAGAATTAGTTCTTGCCCAAAGCTTTGTTATCCATTAGCTATCTTTCAGCATGCCAGCGTTCAACCAGATGGCAAAACTGAGGGGCTACCTACACTGCCCGTTGCCGGAATGGGCAGGCAACTCTTTCTGGAAGGGAGAAATGGACAAAGTCGCTCTCTATCAATCCCCCACTCAGTGTCAACACAACCTCAGGATATGTTTTGTGTTCCACTTCTGAAGTATCCCTTTCCATGTTACAGTCTTGAGGCTGCTGTCCATTTAGGAGAGGGCACTTCAGGCTAAACTGTAATGGGAAGAAGGAATAATCTTGAGCAGGCGGAAGAGTGTTCATAACACAAGTTGTGTTGGTTCTTTCAGGATCTCAAGTCTACTTTCCATTAAGGGTGGAATATGAAATAATGCAAAATGTCCTTCCTTCCTTCCTTCCTTCCTTCCTTCCTTCCTTCCTTCCTTCCTTTCATATTAGGTTTTCATTTAAAAGTTTAAAAAAGGAAGATAAAAATGAATACAAGCTAATATAAAGTAAGGAAGAAAAAAGAGAAAGAAATCAAAGAGAAAGCTAAAGTGCAAGAGAGAAAGAAAAAAGAAAAATAGAAAAGAAAGAAAAAAGATACAAAGAAGTACCTTCCAATCTTCTTTACAGCAGTTATAAGTACAATTATAAATTTACCTCTTTCTCTAAAGTTACAACATGTCTTTTTTCTTTCTATAATTTATCCTGTCTAATCATCAAAATCATAAATCATACGTTCATTTTTTTTCTGTATTATGCAAAAAGTCCATAAGGAATTGAATTAGAAGGTTTCCAAACCATGTAGCACATTTAACTATGTGAGTTATGCAGAGATAGGAAAAAAAATGAGGATCTGTATGTTGACAAATGGTATGCATATTATTGGCAGGCTATTTTTTGTTTCAAAAAGCAATGGAGTCCAATTAATTATCTAAGGGAAGCTTTACATATGTGCCATTCAGAAATCTAGGCCGCCATATACAGTGATGCTTAACAGTTTGTGAACCCTTGTGAACGTTCAATATTTCTGCATAAATATGACTCTCCATGCAAGTCCTAAAACTAGATAAGGAGAACCCAGTTAAACAAATGAGTTAAAAACATTGTGCTTGTTTATTTATTGAGGAAATGATCCAAAGCCACGTATCTGTGTGTGGCAAAAGGACAGATCACATGTTAGGTCATATATATGCAGAAATATTGAACATCCCAAAGGGTTCACAAACTTTTAAGCACCACTGTAGGAGAAGGTAACTTTTTGGGAGATCAATGATCAAAGGGAGCCAGGTTGAGGTGGTGGTTAAGGCACCAGGCTAGAAACCAGGAGGCTGTGCGTTCTAGTGCCACCTTAGACACAAAGCCAGCTGGGTAACCTTGGGCCAGTCACTCCCTCTCAGCCCCAGGAAGTACCATTTTCGAAAATCTTGCCAAGAAAACCGCAGGGACTTGTCCAGGCAGTTGCCAGGAGGCAACAGTGACTCAAAACAATAGATAGGAAGATCAAACTGAGCAAAGCTGGTTGATACCCCAAGTCCCTTCTCTTTGAGAGCAGCCTCCAACTCTCTGAAAGCCTGTGGTGCAGAAGTAGAGCGTGGCATCTTTAGCCTTGCCCTGCTGGCGCAAGCAACCTCTGTATCCATTTCAAATTTCCACCTTCTTCTACTCTGAGCCAATATGCAGCCATTCCCCATAGTAGCCTTTTGTTCTCTCGGATGGATCTTTCCGTACTTTTGAGCAGAAGAGAACAACATGCCCCTGGTCTCTTCCTGCAGTAAATGAGAATCAAATAGCTCCAATTATTGTGAAGCGAAGGAGAAATAAAGAACTATAGACAGGCTTCTCGTCTGTCTCTTATTGAATGCTGTGAATGGAACTCCAACGTATCGGCGTTGATGTCTTATCCCCTTCCTTAGTCAGAACTGCTATCTCCAGCTCTTGCAACAAAACGGAAGTCGTGAAGCCAAGCCCTTGCAGCAAGACAGCTGGGCAAGGGGTCCCTTGTTATCGCAAGGAGAGAATGAACACCCCTCTGTCTTTGTTCAACTTTCCACTAGGCAACTAGCAAAGCAGAGAGCTGGGAGCGGTTGAGACTGGGAAGGTTCATTTGTTTCCTGTGGAAGGCTGCTTTGGTATCAACAGATATATAACCAGCTAGAAGAAGAGGCGGCTCACTTGGGTTTAACCTAAAAGTAAAACGGGACAACAGTCCCATTTGTGGAATTAGCTAAGCAGAGAAGTCAGCATGGCCCATAATTTGTGTGCAGATGGTATCTGCAAGGCAAGGTCCAAAAATTCAAGTTGGTGACTGCATGACCAAAGTCCTGCCAATTTTTACATGGGCTTCAGTGGGACAGAGATAGCTGCCACCTTGACTCTTTAGTGCCCTCCTCCTGGCAGACACTCCTGCTTACAGGGGACAACATAGAGGTGTGAAATGCCTTAAAACCTGTCTTATTTTTAACTGTTCAGCATTAGAGATGCCATCTGAGCCAATCTCTTCTGGCTAGGAATGAATGTGATAGTATGCCTATGATTTTGTTGGCTGGAAAATAATGGTAGGTGATCAGAGATTTAAGACCAGTCCAGAAACTGTTTAGGGAGAAAAAGATGATTCACTGCATTTCCCTGCCGTAAGATGTATAATAATTGAGGTATGTAGCTGGATTAGCCCTAATTGCAGGCTTACATACACCTTTAGAAGGCACCACTAAGGTTGCCTCACGCATAGAGTAGCTGCTATCTCTGCTGGAGGCGTTTGATTCTTCTACGATTCAGCTAAGAACCAAGAGGAAGTCTGACCATGGGATCCTTCTGGACAGGCTGGCTGAGTCAAGAGCTTAGTGATGGATCCACGCCTACGTGGCTTCAGAAGGGGATTTCTTCTCATCTCTCTGGTGTTCAGACTATGGGATTCACATTGCCTAACACCTGTATGAAACAGCTGAGTGAGCTCATTCATAGAATTAGAGAGTGGTGTCATCGCAGTTTCATCACTTCCAACTGAGGAAGTGGAAATGCTTCATCAGTGCCGGGATGCTGCAATGGCCTGGATCAGGGCCAGCAAAGCAAAGCTTAGTTCAGCCTGCTAATGAATCGCCGGCCTGCTTGGGTGGGTGGGTGGGGGGGGCGTTCGCCTTCTTCTAAAAGAGGTGGTACTCCCCTGTTTAATCAAACCCACAGATGAGAAGATGCTTCTCCAGCCTTCTTGATCCCCTGAGGCACAAGTGTCCTTTAGATACATAGATGTGCATGTGGACTTTTTGCGTGAAACAAACAAAAAAAAATGAAATTACGATATATGGATTTGATGATTAGAAATAATAACGGACAACAGAAATAATGAAAGTTATGTTGTAAAGTTAGGGAAAGAGTTTCTGTTGCAAAGAAAGTCTGGAGCCATTCTTTTTTCTGTATTTCTTTTTCTGCACTTTTGACTTTGTTCTTTCTCTTCTTTTTCACTCTGTTCTTCTTTTTTACTTTCTATCTCAATCATTACTTTTTGTTAGTTTTATCTTTCTATCTTGAAAATCTAATGGTGTCATTAAAGAAATAGATACATATGTGTGTGCATGCATAGGAGGGAGGCATTATCATACTTTGATCATGAACAAACCAGTTACTTTGTTCAGTTGGTACAGAATATGGCAAGTGCCATATATCCTGGTGTTTTACTTCACTGGCTTACATTTTGTTCCTGAGTTCAATTCAGACTGCTGTCATCCATCCTGCAAAGTCCTTCAACAAAGGATCAAATGGAAACCTCCTCCCCTATGATCCTACCTCTTCCCTAAGTCCAAAGTCCCTCTCCAGATGTCCTCCCCTGTTAGGATGAGCAGTTGGCTGCTTCAAACAAAACTTCCCTTTGCTGGCCTCTGATTTCTGTTGTCCATTATTATTTCTAATAATTTCTGGTATCTAGCCAGGTGTTCTAATGTTATTTCACCAATTTTACTCCTGCAGTCTACATGTTAGCTGACTAAGAGCTCTTTGGTTAGTTTACCTCAGCAGTCCCTCTTGCAGACACCCCTGAGTTTCCAATCCTAACTTGATGGCACCATTTCATTGCTCCTGAAAGCTTTTGTGGACATTCTCATAAGCCGTGGTGGCATCAATAAGACAACCCCGCTGACTGATGCTATTACAATTAAACAAAAAATCATTTACTTTTGAAATGGCCAACATTTCATGAGATCATCACCAAATCCTGCAAGATTTTAGTGCTTCCTCCTGAAGTCATGAGGGGGTTTGGATCAGAATACCACTTCTCCTTGGCCTTGGATTTTGCAAAAACATCTGGAACAGACCTGGCTCCTTTGGGCTTTGACTTTCCGTTTGCGAACAGACCCCAGAACTGTAGGCCAATTTCCTGTATTCCAGCGCAGCTGTGCCCAGCAACAAAAATGGCATGCCCTCCAAACTGACTGACTGACTTAATGAGGCCTTTTAATACATCAGTTGTCTTTTTAAAAAACTGCCGCCTGAAGGAGCTTATTCACCTGAGTTTGAATTTCTGACAAACCATTTGAAACCGTAATTTTTCTTTCAGGAAATCCCCTGCCTAAGGACAGAACATAAATAATGACTTTGAAAACCTCAACCTGAAGTAGATCTGTTGGAAAGACAGGAACTGGGGAAAACTATGAAAATATTTTTTTTCTTCATTTTCCAGCCACTTGCACTCCTCTGCTATTGATATTTATGTTCATGGACACACCAACAGTGATTCTTTTTCTTTGATCAAGGCCTCTGAATAGATCTCTCCTGAAGATAGAGAGGCATGCTATACACAAGCACTTTCATTCGGCCCATTTCATCCAAGCGTGGCGTGCTCCCCTCTCTTTTCGAGTCATGGTTAGAGAAAGGAAAATGGGAAGGCCCCAAAGTTCAGAAAGTGACACATCCTTTCGATGTTTCAATCAGAGATGGTGAGAGACCTTGAACAGGCAAAATGAAGATCTGTCTGTCTGTCTGTCTATCCATTCATTCATATGCAAAACTATGTGAATATATGAACGTATACATGGGAACTCTACCCTTTTGCTAACATCTCATGGTCATTTTCGATTTTTGCAGGGTAGCCTTAGAAAACCCAGTCTTAGGCAAAGTTTCCTGGGGGAGGGAGGGGGATATCCACAGAATGCCAAAGCACGGTGCCTTTCTGGTGCAGGTTTGTTTAAAGGTTGGGAAGGAAGGTCACATGGATCTTACGATACTGATTTTTCTAATTCAGTAGCTAAGGAACAGGCACTTACTGCACCTACAAGTTAACCCTAGGCAACTTAAAACCTTTCAAGATCCTGAACCTAACAGGGAAGAAATAGGATGAGACGTAGGAACAAGCAATCTGAGGAGGCTTTTTCTCTGCAAACTCATAAAAGTAACCTTGGGAATAAATACATTTCTTCCCTTCTGTACAACTTTCCCATCTGGCACCCATTGTCCTCCATTAGGACAAAGAACTTCCTTAGGAGTTCTATTCTCACAGTCCATTAACTGCTACCGATTTAGCGAACAAGTGACGGATTGACCTACTTGTGATTAACTTTGCCAGTGAAGCTCCTCAAGGAGAGCTTCCATGTCTGGGCTGGAAAAAAATGTGACCACCACTAGATGGCACCAAAGAGGGATGTTGTTTGTTTCTCTTTGCTGCCATCTTGTAGTCATATGGATGATTGCAGGCCAGATATGGCAACACTACCTTAAGCTGTACCCACTCTTTTCTGACCCACTAGGCAGGTGAGGGATTGGATACAGCCCCCAACCCCTGTTTTAGAGAAGTGCTTCAAAACTGGATGAACACTGTCTCCCAAGAAGATGATTCTCCAAGAAATACCAGCCAAGGAAGTAGATGAAGGGACAAGGATTTGACAAGCATCCTGGCTGAACAGCAGTTTTTAAAAATTCTGTTTTGCTTTTTTCCAGAACACTAGAAGCAAGAAATCTGGCAGTAAGACAGTTGAACCATTAAATCCCCAAGAAGAGGAGATAAACTGTCGAGAAACTCAGAGAGATTTCTGGAAGCATCTGACTTCTTTTGTGTTCTTGTTTCCTCCTCCACGCTGATTTTCTGCCATATATTCACTAGCTAACCTCATTATTCTAAAATTTTGTGGGAAGAAGGCTGATTTCCCTAAACATTTTGCTTTTGGCTATCTTTAAAATCAAATGTCAGGAAAAGGGCTGAATATAGGCAAACATAACCTTTGTGATACAGAATGTAAATTTAAGGCTGATATTTAAATAATTGGGTAGCGTTTTCCCTGTCTAAATAACAGACTGAATTAACAGGGGCATCTGGAACATATTCTTCTGGTGCAGACTAAAAGAGGTTGTCTGAATAAGGGTCACACTTAAGGTGCAAATTAAGCATAAGCTGGTCCTCAGAACAGTTGGTGGCAATATGGCGCCCAGGGTCACAAGTCCATTCCCCTCCAGAATGATCTCCCATTAACTTAAAATGCCTTTTAAAATGAATTAGATTTTTATCCGTCTCACTTGGGATTTCACATGCTATTGTGTTTTTGTAAGATCCTGCAGTGAGGTCACCAAAACCTTGTGTGATTTAGAGGTTTTGAGTCCCTCTCATGGTTTAAATTGCCACTGGAGTGCTAACCACAATTGAAGAAGGGTTCAAAGTACTTCTCCTGCTCTTTTAATGCTTCTGCTTCAGCTTTTCTGTTCTATATTCATTATGTTTCACTGTTGTTCTTACGAAGGCTTTGCTGTATCTTGTAAACCATCCAGAGCAATTAAAGGACTAGATGGTAGACAGTTTCTCAATAAACAGACAAACAAACAGACAAGCAGAATTGGTCTGAATTATCTTCTGTTGCTTTGGAATCTTTGCTAGATGGCAAACTTTGGTATATCAGAAAACAGTAGGTACAAACCAAGTGCTGCACTCCCAGATCAACAATCCAGTTGCTCACAAAAAGGCTGAATAAGAACACTGTTCAGATGAGCAAAAACACCCAGCAGCAGTCCAGAACTTGAAAGAGAAGAAATATACTATCTCTACAGCGCCCTTCAACACAGTGGGTGCCCATGCAACTTTATAGAAAAGACCATTTCCACAGCCAACTACCACAAGCCATGAAAATAATAATTCTCCAATACATCAGAAATACCTCAGAAACCACCAGCAGATTACTTCAACCACTAGGCATCGCAGTAGCCCACAAACCAGTGAAATCCCTCCAAAGCATTTTAAGTAAACACAAAAAATCAAGATGTATAGAAGACAGAAGAGGGTTATTTATGGCGTACCCTGCAAGGACTATGAAAGCTGCTCTGTGGGAGATAGGCAGGAGATTAGCAGAAGGCATCCAGGAACATCAGTGGTGGTCAGAAGACATGATGACAATTCTTCAGGCTCACAACACACAGACAAATATCACCATGAATTCAAGTGGGAAACTGTAATCATTTTAGACCAAGTCAAATCCAAAAATGCAACAGAATTCCTAAAAGCCTGGCATTCTGATAGACCAGCCATTAACAGACACACAGAGGTAAACCCAGTCCATAAACTATTCAAAAAGCAACAAAGAATGAAGCAAACAACTTGGGGCACATCCTCTTTTATGACACTCTCAGCAATCAACACTTAGGCAAATGAGAACTAGTACAGTAGGCAAGAACAACCAAAGATGACCCAAGCCAGGTAAGCCAATCAGAAACAGGGAAGCAATAACCCTGATCAAACCAGGTAGGACAAACTACCACACCTAAAAAGCCAGCAAACCCAACTCCCTTGTGTCAAAGCACTGACCATGTTACCTAGATTGGTAATGAAACATCTGCAGGAGAACACCAAGAGTCCAACAGGTTGACCCAGAGCTACATAGATTCTCCACTATTCCATCCTTTGTTCCAACTTCTCCTTCGAATATTGACACTGGTGTCATCTTTAGTCGTCTTTCATAGACTTTCTCCATCCACATTTAACTTGACCCAAGAAGGATCCTTAATCTCCTGAGCTGTTCTTCACGATACTTTGCTAGCTAGCTCCATGTGCTTCTGGTCTACCTCCCAACTCTTGTTTTCATGGTCAAGATCCTTCATGTCTCTCTGGGCCTTGTTATTTGCTTTTGAAACGTTTAACCTTGTGATAAAGGGTTGGATGTGTTTAATGCTGGATTGGGATTGTCTCATGGTCTGCCCTCTGTGGGAGTTGGGGGTTAAGCAGAGAACTCGATACGTGAGAAAGGGCTGTTGAGCCAACTGTAACCATGTAGTTATTTTTAATGCTATTTTCCTCCCCCCCACAAGGTATTTTAATTTTAAATTTAATTCAATTTATAATAAAATAAAAAACAGCTTTTCCTGGAGAAAATACAAGACCACCTTTTTTACAACTCTTTTGTTAGAGGAATTAAATGCTTTCATAGTTAAGGAAATTTTTTTAACATAATTAATAGAAGAATAAAAGAAAAAAATAAGACATAAAAACACTCAAAATATTCTGGAAGTTCTGAATGTTCTCATTTTAGAAGCTATTTTTTTTTCCAAAAAAAAAGTATTCAGGGGAACCTCTTTTTTTCCTAATAGAAATGGTTAATTTAGAAAGGACTCTCAAATCATACCTTTTATTAAAATGTCATATTATAATTAATTTTGCTTAGACAGAATGGCTGGCATCACACAACATCCCAAGTGCAAACCACATTATGGGTGGATGCAGCATGTGAACCCAGCCATTATGGTTTCTGAACCATAGTTTATGGTTCAGTACATAACATGAACCAGTCACTGTGGCTCTGGGCTCTTCTAGAGGGTTGTTATCCCACGTGGGAGCAAAACTAAGGAAGCATTGACTTCATGGGAAGCAGAAGAAACAGGGCTCTGGAGCCAAATCTCCACCCCACAGTTAAATTCTCTCCCCCACTATCTCCTGCGGCTGATCTGTGGAGAAATTGAGCATGGGGCAGCCAGCCTGGGACAGCTGCCTACAGCTTCAGATGCTTTCGTAAAACTTTCTCCTATGGCCTGGGCACTGCCGGCTCAGTGATACATTGACTATATATAAATATTTAAGATTCATTCCCAAATATCCTATTTTCTTTCTTGGCAGTTTTGATAGTTATTTCAAAATATTCTTATTTCTTTTCTGTATTTTCAATTCTATATTCTTGAACATGCTATTTCTTGCCTAAATGTATCATTTTATTCATCATTTTATTCAGGGTTATGCCTGAAGCTTTTACCTCTAGCTTACCAATCTTCTTTAAATTTTCTGTCGGGACCCTCCGGTGCTTCTTGCAATGTTGTTTAAAGTGTGTTCTAAGGTAGATTCAGATTTTTCAAATTCTTCATTCAGTAACGATTGAGAAAAATAAGGGATGCCTCTTTAAAATTGCTGATCAAGCAGCCTCATCAGGAAATTGACTGAATATACATTGGTCATCAGTTCTGAAGCAGAATTGATTATGCAATGGTGAGAATCAAAACAAAATATGGTGATGAAAAATATGTATTTTTTCTCTAGTCATGGATCAAAAAATAGTGTTGAATTCAGTGGAAGATGAACACAGCAAGACAACTGGACCCACAGCAGCTGGACCTATATTCATGCATCCTCACGGGCCACCGATGTGAGAAGTCCAGCTTCTGGAGCATCTTCCAATTTAAAATGATGAGTAATGTTCAGGAATCTTTCATCCCTTTGTTGAAGATCTGGTGTGGCGTCCGTTGTTCAAATAACATAGTTAGTGAAGTTGGGCATTTAACCCTGCAACTTGTATGTACCAGGGTTGATAACTGGAAAACTTTGGAACCCTCCAGAAAGTGCCTTCATCTTTCTTTCCATCTTAGAGTTCCTGGCATTTTCTAGTCCTTTTCGTGAAAGCAGCATGAGGTGATGAAGATGGGCTGTTGTTTGCTAGCTGATGTATTTATTGTCTTTAGTAGGTACTAGAAGCAGATGCAGGAGATGGGCTTACCATCTCTGATATAGAGGAGCTGACAGTGTTGGTCAAGTCCAAGGTATTAGCACTGAAAGAAGAGTTTCAAGATGGAACCGTTAAGAGTGGTGCTTGAAGGAACTCAGCAAGCAACAAAGGGCATGTGTAGATGTGAGAGACATCACTAGTCTGTTAGGATTCTTCAATGCTTCTTGTCCTCCCTCTGACAGCAGGGATGTTGATGGTCCTTGCGAAGTGGTTAAATAGAGCCTTGTGCCACTTTCCAACCTCCAGCAAACCTGGAGGCAGTTGACAGATACTGTTATGGCAGAACTGTCACTAGAACCAGAAAAGACTTAATTTGACAGCATCGGTGAAGTTCACAAGATGACATTACCTCAATTTGTCCATTTTCTTGCATTATCCCATGAGTGCAGAATGGCCACAACCTCATGGCCGGTCCCTTAGGACAAGGCTGGCCCTCAGAGTGCGGCTGCTGGATCTCATTAGCACAAATGCCCTGTTGAAACCTATAACCAGAATCTCAGCTGAGTCAGAAAATGACTATCTTTGGATTGATATTTACCTCAATAGGGCGCTCTTCACTACATTTCTAGGGCATCAGATAACAAAATGAGAGCACAAACTGAAGACGGTAAAAAGCAAGAGAGCGGGTGGGTCAGATGAACCTTTTTCAGAAGCTCGTAAGCACCAGCGTTTCTCCTATTCGGTCGCTGATGGTCTTGAAACAAGGGAAATGTTGATGTGCAAGGAGGTGTGGCATGTGGAATTATAACAGAGAATTCTTCATTCTTAGATAGCTGCGGATACACAATTTACACAGTGAAACATTGCTTTTGGCTAGTCAGATAATTGATTCCAATCACAGAAACAGAAAAGAAAAATGATATATAATATTCACTGAAAAGAACCAAATGCCTATAACATAGACTGATAGGGAACAATCATCATTTTCCCTTCCTTTCATTTTTTTTCTCAGGCCCATATTCCAAAGAGCTAGTTTTCCCTTGGCACTTTTTTTCCTGCTGCATGTTAGAATAACCCCTATCTAGCAGTATCTATTGATTTATTTACTTTCCTTGTGTTCCACCCATTCCCAGAGGTTCTGGGTAGCTAAATCTTGACATGAAATAACATCCCCCCCCCAAATACACTGTATATACATAAAAAGATAAAGATAAAAAAGATAAAAAACCAAGAAATTGGTGTGGGCATACTAGTTTGCCCACTGGTTTAGTACAAATTGCTAATTAAACCAAATTTTTGAACTTGGTACTCTTTTGAGGTAACTCTGTCCATTGTCTGTGAGACCACTGGTTCTTCCCCGATATTCCTTCCCCAGTGAGTTTGAGTGAAGCTAATCATTCCCCAGTCAGATTTTATAAGTAGTTATTCCTCACACTGGTGAAAAAACAGTGCATATATTTATTTTGTGTACACCCCAATTCCATGAAAATATTTTTTCATTGTAATATGTAACTATGCATGTGAACGCACACAAGTTCATTTAACCATGTGAATGGAGGGTGAACAGCAATCGTCAGTAAGTTTTGAACTCATTTAGAAATAATCCTTATAATCTGTCTTAGATTAACACGTTCTTATGTGAACTGAAGTTGAACCATTTGGTTCATGGGTGCTAAATCATTACTGAACTTTTACTGACCTGAATCAAAACCAAACTGGAAAGCTTAGACAAATCTAGAACCAGACCACAAAATGCAGCGTCTTGAATCACTGGCCAAAATAGTTTCAAGCTGGTCACTGCATTCCCACCAAAATGCTTGAAAAGCTTGCCTTCATTAGTTTTCACCATCCCTTTTCATATGAGAATGGCTCATAGCTTGGAGGGTGACTAATTGCAGCTGATTCATAAGTGCAGGCATTTTACTCATTGGTTGCAGCACTGCAGGGTGATTTCAACAAGATAATCCATCATCACCGTTGAGTCATCTGATACCAATCAAAGAGTCATCTGAGACATCCCTTTCCGGTTACCAGGTGTCAGTTCAGACACAACAACACATTTTCCACAAAGCTGAAAAGCATCACAGATTCAGCAATCCAAAGGATTGAGGACAAAAAAATGTGAGCTCCTTTGGATACTTTTATGGAGTCACCATGTCTCATATCAGTCTGGGGAACAACCCATTCCTCTTTGCTTATTCCCATATAAGAACTCTGCATTTGCTCCACAAGGAAGCTTAGTTATTTTAACAAAGCTGGTGAAAATGGAAGACTACATGCCAGGGGTGGCAGAAGGGTACCTTGGGGCATGAAAGCATATCCTGGCTAAAATTTAATCCTCTTTGCTATCATCCAACATCTCTTGAGTCCTAATACAGTAAAGCTAAAGTCTTGTAAGATCTCCTGAAAGAATGCTAAGGAGCTGGGTGCCAAGGTATCCACCAACGCCCAATGCCATCTTGTCTTCTTCTGGGGATTCCTGTGGTAGAACCCAGACCCTTCTGCAAAGATGCTGGAATTTTGCAAGATTTTGCAAGCTCTTATGCCAGTTTGCCAAACCTTGTGTGGAACCTTGAACAAAGTTCACGAAATTTTAGGAGAACTCATAAATCTCAAGATTTCACAATCACATTAGAAGTGGGCATTTCTTTATTTTTATTTTTATTTTTTTTGGATGAAAAAAAATATATATATATATGGGTGGCTTGGGGCTCCACATGGAAGTCCAGTGAACATCCCATTGCCCTCACAGCACCATGCTGCTCTATGTGACACTTTTACTATGACATAAAAAGGAATGCACCTGGGATTTAGTATTTAGCTGACTCCCATCTTATCAAGCACCTTTTGTCCTTTCCTAAGTTTGTAAACTTTACTTTCTGATATCTGTGGAAAAAACGATCAACCAGCCAAAAGTCTGCACTTAATTAGATGTGAACAGAAAAACAAGGCAGACAGGAAACCTATTTCCTCAGAATTACTGTGGTTTATATTTTCTTTTTTTTAAAAAAAAACTGCAAAGCCTACTGCCCCTTTTGTTATAGATATTCTGTAGGATATGAAAGTTTACACACCAACTGTAAAGTGGTGTTATATATAATAATACACACTTTACCCTTCTTTTTTCAGATTTGATGTCCATGTATCAGGAAATAACTTGTTTTCTCAGCTTCATTATAAATGTCTGGGTAGCTAAAGGTGAAGTCCAGGATGAGCATCGCAAATGAGCTGCCAACACTGCAAATATAAGCGTGTATTTTTTATAACCCTTGGATGACCTTGGCTAATTTTGGAATTCTGCTCTGAGTTACAACACAGTCCCAACTTCTTTGTGTAGGGAGTTGTGGGCAGCATGAGTATCCCCAAGAATCCTTTGGGGGGAATGGGCTAAAGTGCAGTGCAAAATGCAACTGAACACTGACAAGAACAGAGTCCTTTATTTAGGACATAGCAATCAAGCAAGTACGTACGTCATGGATCTACCTCCCTTGGTAATGGTACTTCGGGAAAAGGAATCTTGGAATGGCAGGAGATTGCAAAGTGATTTCAGTGATGTGGCTGCATTTTTTGATTTGATTTGATTTGATTTGGCACCACTCAACTCTAGCTGACTCTGTGTGGTTCACAACATAATACCAGAAAATCAGTATAAGCCAAAATGGGATCTGCACACAGTATACAGGCAAAAACAGAAACAACAAGATACACTCAACAAAGTTTATCAAAATCATGAGTAGTAATCAGATAGTTACCAAAAGCTGCCTTGGTTCCAGAAGGATTCCCCAGTGTGGAAAAGTCTGACAAACAGCAAACAAAAATAGGTGGAGGAAGGAGTATTAGGTATATTCCCAGCCTTGAGTTATTTATAAAAATAATAAAGGCAGGATAAAAAAAAATCTTTAAAAAAGCAGCAAAGAACAGAACAGAACAGAAAATATAGATTCGGGAAACTCTCACCCACTCGTGTACATTCTTACACACTGTACCCACTTCTCCTGGCTTATCCAAGTGCTCCTCTTTGTCTCCTATTTTATAACCTAAAAGTATTAGACCATCACTCTTGTCATGGCATATTCTCACAATTCAGAAGACAATTTGAGGAGGCATCTAACTGATCATGAAAGTCCCCATCCTGACTCTTGATGCTGTTATGCAACAGCCTTCCTTCGATCTTCCCCTGGATCTTTGGCACATCGCTCTTTTTTATCCACCCTAAGATGGTTTTCCACTGCCATGCACCTCGTGCGTTCCCAGTACTTTGTTAGACTGAGCATTCATCCTACAGTTTTAAGTCTGGGGTGGCTGAAGTGAGGATGCCCTGCATTTCTGTGGCAGAGCCGATGCGGTGGAGGTCTGGCTGGCTCCCGCTTTGCTGGTTATTCGGAGCTTTTAAAGACCGGGATGTTTTGGACAGCCTTCCCGGATGTTGCCATCTTTATTTTTCATGGTTTTACTTTTGTATTGGTGTGTTTAAATAGAGTTTTTATTTTTTATTTAAAACATGGTGGTTCTACATGTTTGTTTCTTCTATGTAAGCCACCCAGAGTCTTTTTTACTGTGTTGGCGTGGACATGTGTTTAACAATAAACAAAAGAGCTTATTATCCATCGTGGTCAATAGAAGAAGTTATTAGCTGGACCAGCCTGCAAAGAGGTTGCACTCTGTTCAAATATGGATTGTTTTTGGTTCAGCAAGCCCCCAATTTCTGGGATTCAAAGTACCCATCCAACTAGGCCAGCAATACTGTTAATGTCTGCCATAAGGAAAGTGTCAGAAAAGTGAAAGAATGTGCTGAGGTTAGTGAAGGATGCTGAGACTAACCAGAAAAGCTTCTTTAGATATTCTCAAAGCTCCGTGTTTCATCAGGAAATTGTGAAGAGCAAGACTGATGCCTGGGAAACCTAGTCAGGAATATCTCCCTGCCTTGAACAAGTTTAAATCAGATGAACGGCATTCTTGGGCACAGAAGGAAGAAGCTGACGGTCTGGGTGAACCCTTCTATATGATCTCTGAGAAATCCTGGAGGATGGCAAATGACGGGAGGAAGGTAAATGCAGTCCTTATCTTCAGAAAAAAAAGAAAGAAAACATTGGGGCAGAGGAAGAAATAGCAAACTACAGACCAATCTGACATCAGTCCCTGGAAAGATTCAAGAGAAGCCTAGCAAATCTGTAGATGACACAAAATAGGGTAGATTAACTAATACTCTAGAGGGCAAAAATACAATTCAAAATTATTGAATTATTATTCAACAATAATTATGTTGAATTATAATTTTGCCTAGATTTAACAGAACCAATGCAAGTTTCTTCACCCATGAAAGAGAAGTCAAATGCAGAGGTGTAGGATGGGGGTTATCTGGCTTAATGATGGTTTTGTTGTTTATTCATTCAGTCGCTTCGGACTCTTCGTGACTTCGTGGACCAGCCCACGCCAGAGCCTCCTGTCGGTCGTCAACACCCCCAGCTCCCCCAGGGACAAGTCCGTCACCTCTAGAATATCATCCATCCACCTTGCCCTTGGTCGGCCCCTCTTCCTTTTGCCCTCCACTCTTCCTAGCATCAGCATCTTCTCCAGGGTGTCCTGTCTTCTCATTGTGTGGCCAAAGTATTTCAGTTTTGCCTTGAATATCATTCCCTCAAGTGAGCAGTCTGGCTTCATTTCCTGGAGGATGGACTGGTTTGATCTTCTGGCAGTCCAAGGCACTCTCAGAATTTTCCTCCAACACCACAGTTCAAAAGCATCTATCTTCCTTCTCTCAGCCTTCCTTATGGTCCAGCTCTCGCAGCCATATGTTACTATGGGGAACACCATTGCTTTAACTATGCGGGCCTTTGTTGTCAGTGTGATGTCTCTGCTCTTAACTGTTTTATCGAGATTTGTCATTGCTCTTCTCCCAAGGATTAAGCGTCTTCTGATTTCCTGACTGCAGTCAGCATCTGCAGTAATCTTGGCACCTAGAAATACAAAGTCTTTCACTGCCTCTACGTTTTCTCCCTCTATTTGCCAGTTATCGATCAAGCTGGTTGCCATAATCTTGGTTTTTTTGAGGTTTAGTTGCAAGCCAACTTTTGCACTTTCTTCTTTCACCTTCTTAATAAGGCTCCTCAGTTCCTCTTCGCTTTCAGCCATCAAAGTGGTATCATTGTATATCTGAGATAGTTAATGTTTCTTCCAGTGATTTTAACTCCAGCCTTGGATTCCTCAAGCCCAGCTTGTCGTATGCTGTGTTCTGAGTACAAGTTGAATAGGTAGGGTGAGAGAATACAGCCCTGCCGTACTCCTTTCCCAATCTTAAACCAGTCCGTTGTTCCGTGGTCTGTTCTTACTGTTGCTACGTGGTCGTTATACAGATTCTTCAGGAGGCAGACAAGATGACTTGGTATCCCCATACCACTAAGAACTTGCCACAATTTGTTATGGTCCACACAGTCAAAGGCTTTAGAATAGTCAATAAAACAGAAATAGATGTTTTTCTGAAACTCCCTGGCTTTTTCCATTATCCAGCGGATATTGGCAATTTGGTCCCTAGTTCCTCTGCCTTTTCTAAACCCAGCTTGTACATCTGGCAATTCTCGCTCCATGAATTGCTGAAGTCTACCTTGCAGGACCTTGAGCATTACCTTACTGGCATGTGAAATGAGTGCCACTGTTCGATAGTTTGAACATTCTTTAGTGTTTCCCTTTTTTGGTATGGGGATGTAAGTTGATTTTTTCCAATCTGATGGCCATTCCTGTGTTTTCCAAATTTGCTGGCATATAGCATGCATTACCTTGACAGCATCATCTCGCAAGATTTTGAACAGTTCAGCTGGGATGCCGTCGTCTCCTGCTGCCTTGTTATTAGCAATGCTTCTTAAGGCCCATTCAACCTCACTCTTCAGGATGTCTGGCTCTAGCTCACTGACCACACCGTCAAAGCTATCCCCGATATTGTTATCCTTCCTATACAGGTCTTCCGTATATTCTTGCCACCTTTTCTTGATCTCTCCTTCTTCTGTTAGGTCCTTGCCATCTTTGTTTTTGATCATACCCATTTTTGCCTGGAATTTACCTCCGATGTTTCTAATTTTCTGGAAGAGGTCTCTTGTCCTTCCTATTCTATTGTCTTCTTCCACTTCCACGCATTGCTTGTTTAAAAATAATTCCTTATCTCTTCTGGCTAACCTCTGGAATTTTGCATTTAATTGGGCATATCTCCCCCTATCGCTCTTGCCTTTTGCTTTCCTTCTTTCTTGGGCTATTTCTAGTGTCTCACCAGATAGCCACTTTGCCTTCTTGGTTTTCTCTTTCTTTGGGATGTATTTTGTTGCCGCCTCCTGAACAATGTTGCGAACTTCTGTCCAGAGTTCTTCCGGGACCCTACCTACTAAGTCCAGTCCCTTAAATCGATTCTTTACCTCCACTGCATATTCCTGAGGGTTATTAGTGAGCTCATATCTAGCTGATCTGTGGGTCTTCCCTAATCTCTTTAGTCTGATCCTAAATTGTGCAAGAAGAAGTTTGTGATCAGAACTACAGTCAGCTCCAGGTCTTGTTTTTACCGACTGTAGGGATGTCTGCCACCTTTGGCTGCGAAGGATGTAGTCAATCTGATTTTGGTGTTGTCCATCTGGTGAAGTCCATGTATAAAGCTGTCTCTTAGGTTGTTGGAAGAGAGTGTTCGTTATGCAGAGTGAGTTGTCTTGGCAAAATTCTATCAGCCTATGTCCTGGTTCGTTTTGTTCTCCCAGGCCATACTTACCTGTAATTCGAGGTGTCATTTGCCTGCCCACCTTAGCATTCCAGTCTCCCGTGATGAAAATAACATCTCTTTTAGGCGTGTTGTCCAGTAGGTGCTGCAGATCCTCATAGAACTGCTCTACTTCAGCTTCTTCAGCATCTGTGGTTGGGGCGTATATTTGGATCACTGTGATGTTAGATGGCTTGCCCTGAATTCGAATTGGGATCATTCTGTCGTTTTTTGGGTTGTATCCAAGCACTGCTTTAGCCACTTTACTATTAATTATGAAGGCTACTCCATTTCTTCTGTGGTCCTCTTGTCCACAGTAGTAGATCTGGTGGTCATTTGATGTGAAGTGGCCCATTCCAGTCCATTGCAGTTCACTGACGCCCAAAATGTCTCTCTTTAATCTTGACATCTCACCAATAACCACATCCAATTTGCCCTGGCTCATAGATCTTACATTCCAGGTTCCAATGGTGTGTTGATCCTTAGAACATCGGATTCGCCGTTCACCACCAGCACCGTCGGCCGTTAGCCGTCCTTTCGGCTTTGAGCTAGCTGCGTCATCACGTCTGGGGCTAGTTGAGCTCATCCTCTGTTCCTCCCCAGTAGCATTTTGACCATCTTCCGACCTGGGGGTCTCATCTTCCGATGGTATACCAACATATCTCTGGTTGTACTGATCCATTTAGTTTTCACGGCAAGAATACTGGCGTGGGTTGCCATGACCTTCCCCAGGGATCGCATTTAGTCTGACCTTTCTGTCATGACCTTCCCGTCTTGGGTGGCCCTTCACGGTTTAGCTCATGGCATCATTGAGGTGCTCAAGCTCCAGCACCATGACAAGGTAACGATCCTTTGCTGAAGTTAATGATGGTACTTATGAAAAAGAACCTGGAAAAGTAATTGGCTGAAAAATGGGTATCAACTGGCCATGCGAGGTGACTTTTTTTTAGAAAGGTAAATGCAATGTCAATCTATGCTTCCCAAGTGGAAACTTTTCCCAGCTCTTGAGATTTTGGAATTATTCCAGGCACCATGATTAGTTTATGTCAGAAATGGGTATCTCCACCAGGCTTGCTCCAGTTAGTTAGACAGAATAATCCAGTGTTAGCTGATTTCTGAAATGAACAAAAATC
This sequence comes from Candoia aspera, assembly GCF_035149785.1. Lineage (NCBI taxonomy): Eukaryota > Metazoa > Chordata > Lepidosauria > Squamata > Candoiidae > Candoia > Candoia aspera. Next base: position 82,997,508 of record NC_086159.1, read on the forward strand.
TTATGGCAGGACACCTGATCCCAAAGCATTACTCCCTATCAGCGACTGAGAAGAAAGCGCTTTCCTTTTGATCAAGTCCTTCTCAAACAAGACACATCCTATTTTCTTTTATTGAATGATATGGGTGTCATTTTGCATGGAGACTGTCACTGGTTTCTGTTCAGGAAAGCTCTCCTCCCTGATTTCATATCCAGGGAGACACCAGTCTGACCCACTAACTTTTTTCCACTCAATTTGATTGTGTAAAAGGCAGAATGGTGGTGGGCCTGGAATGCGCCCTTTCCTTCTAGCTTTCTGGCCATGAGTCAGCTCTCTGCAGGGAGACAGGCAGTCGGGTTCCTCGTATCAATGTGTGTTACATTTTAAACATGTATGTTTTGGCTCTGTGTTCCAGCAGCTGAGGCCGATGAAAAAATAGTGGACTTTTAAAAGTGTTTAGGTGGGCGATGAACCCCCTTTTCCCACTCCGTGGGATATCTCTGAGTTCCTCCCAGTAGCAGCAGAGCAGCCAGAGACCAAAATGTCACTCGAGAGCCTTTCAACTGGAAAGGCAGATGCAGAGACTCGCCTTTCCATTAACACAATCCCACACCCTTCTGTCTTTGCTTCCATCACATCCCTCGTTCTTCATATGCTTTTTCATTTCATTTACATTTCTTCATTCCACACGTTCTTCATTTTGTTCCTCCAGTTTCTCACCTCTCTTTTTCAGGGTCTCAACAGCCTCATTCAAGTGCAGCTTTCTCAGTCTTCCTCACCCTCTCAACCCATTCACTCTTCCTTCATAGGATGATCTTGAGATCTGACCCTCATTCATTCTCTCCATAGGATCACAGAACCTCAAAGTGCTTCTTTTGCACTGGTCCGTCTTGTATTTCACCTTTGTTCCCTCGTCCCCCATTCATTCTTGGCCCAGCTCTTCTTGCTTTACTACGCACCTCTTAAGTACCCCATTCCCACTGCCTCCAACTTAACTTTTTTATGTCTCTCCTGGTACACCCTCGTTCTCACTTCCATGCCACAAAATGGGCAGATGCTTGCCCTGTGCTTACACCTTTGGGCTTCTTTCCACAAACATGCATTCTTTGCAATAGATCCCATACGCTCCATTACCTTTTTATCAGCATTTGCAGATCTTGATATTTTCTCTATGTTTCCAACATCTTACCAAGGTACCAAATTCATCTCTTTGCTCTTGCTTTGGTTTGGTTGGTTCATTTTCCCATTTATGTAGGACCTGCTGTTCTTCACTGAGTTCCAGGCCTGCCTGGGGCATAAAGCCAGCTGGCTGACCATGGGCCAGTCACTTCTCTCAGCCCTGGGAAGAAGGAACTGTCACTTCTGCCAAGAAAACTGCAGGGGCTAGTGCCCTGAGCCAAAACTGACTTGAAGGGACATTATTTTCTCTTCACTGCTGCTGTGCTGCCAGCTGCCAAACAGCTGATTGGCACGTGGGCAGCAGTGACCTGACTCCATACCCACCACTAGCATCCTTGTGTGTTCAGCAACACACATGCACACCCCTTGCCTGCAGCGATGGCAGAGTGCCCCTGACACCCCTCTGCTTTTCTAAACAAACTGCTCTTCAGATAGAGGCATCCGCAGGGAGAGTCAAGGGGGCTGAATCCTGAAAGCAGTGTGGGGTCATTGCTTTGCAAGCTCCACCCCTTTTGTGTGTGTGTTATGATGTCATGTGCCCATGCAAGGAGCAGAGCTTGCAGGGCAATGATGCTTTCATGATTTTGACATGTGTGTCGGATCCTGTAGATGCGCCTGTCTTCACATCGTGCTGGCCTTCTCACTCTCCTGAGGCAATATGGGCATTATCCAGGCTGATGGTGGATGGTGCCAGGCCTTTGCCAGGCCAAGTCAGGAAACAGGCATCACAAGGATCATAGGAAAACTACTTTATTGTTGTAGGGTGCAATAATTTTGAGCCTCTTTCTCATGTTTTCCATTTTCCCAGGACTGAGTTGCTGTTTACTGATAGATAGAAACAACAGACAAATATGCCTGGTCTGGAAGATAGATTCTTTCCTTAACTATGGTTCACCACAATTAGCTGGTCTTGTCTAATGCACTAAGCATTTGATTCATGATGTGGGGCCTCCTATATCTCTACATTGTTAGTAAATTGGATTGCACTCTTGCAGATTATGTTTTTTATAGTTTTAATCATTTTTATTATTTTAATGTGTTTTGTGTTATATGATTTCAGTTATTTTTTGTACTGTTTTTTGTGTTTTAACTTTGTGAGCCACCCAGAGTCACAAAGTATGTGAGAAGGGCATTGCACAAATAAACAAACAAACAAAGCCCGCAGCAAGATTTGCAAGCCTAGTCTTAAGAGTATTATTAGCCCATTTTGATCCTTGAAGAATGTCTCTGCCAGACATTTGACTTTTTCAGTCTTCCTGTCCACAATCTGCCCAGCAAACATTCTGTTATATAAGTCTCCAATGGGATGATCAAGCTTACAGTGTTGGAAACTCAGAAAGAAGTAAAGTGACCTCCGCTTATTCCATCTGTTATCAGACGGCAATATTACGCCGGGCCTTTCCAAGTTAAACAAATGAATAAATCCCACCCTGGTAGTTCCAAAAATGAAAAGTCCTGAGAAACAGAATCGGTGCAGCTGTGGAAACAAAGCTATTGTTGAGAGGCAGCGAAACAGGGAAAGCAAGCTTAAGAAAACGGAGAAGGAAATAGGTGGAGGAGAAGTAGATGCTAAAAGCAAGTTCCTTTTCCCACACCTCCGGGGGAAAAGTTCATGGTTGCAAGGGGAGAAGGTCAGGCCCTGGGTGGGTCAGTGTACAAGAATATGACATCAGGAAGTTATCTTGAGCTACTGGGTATTTTTCCCTCTAAGTCAGGGAAGAAAGGGGAGAAATAAATAAGGAACTCGTGGTGGCCAAGAGGATGTGCATTCAGGTGCTGAATCTCTCATGCACCTCATGGAAAGGTTATGATGAACAAAGAAGACAACCTTCAGGAAACGGATGGCTTTTCCATAAAAAATATCTCTGGAATAGATTTCTGTTCAACATACTTCTACAGCTTATGGACCATTTTAATGACAAAATGTTGAGAAATGCCTTAAATACATTGTTTGTTTATTGAAATGGTGTCTTCCTGTTCTCTAGCTTTTGGCACAACCTTGAGGATCATCTAGCACATTCCAAGGAAGTCTCCCACTCAAGTTGTCACAATTCCTTACAGCATGCAAAGCTTCCAACTACAGTTTACAAACCACCATGACTTGGTTTGCTCAGCAGGCGAAGCCAAAGGTGGTGTTACGGCTTTGCACAATTGATGCACCTGCCCAGAATCCTCAGTGCACACTTCTTACTCACTAGAGTAAGACCTTACTCAAATCCAAAGACTGGAGAATAGGCCTCTGTAAATCAAAACAGGTGGCTAGGCAGACAGCATTAGAGGGCTTAAGGGTTCAGTCTTCTGGGTTCAGCAGCAGCTGAATGTATTGCAGCAAGAATAGTGCAAAATTTAGGCAACACACCATGATGCTGTGTCCTACGCAAGGCATGAAGAAGAACTTCAGTTAGTCCCTTCTGCTGTTTATGCCCATATTCTGCCAGGCATCTCACCAAGAGCTTGGGAGGAGACTCTGTTGAGGCAGTCTTCTCTTCAATGCATCCTTATTTTGTTCTACTGTTCTACTCTACTTTGCTATCTAGCAAATGGCAGCTTAGAGAATGAAGAAAATACTAGCAGTATGGGGCACACAGAAGCTTATGTTTACATGGAAAAAGGGTGAGGAAGTCCTGCTTCACACCTGGCCCTGTGTCTTGTAGTTGCCAAAGTCTTCTGCCTTTTTGTTCATTCAACAAACAAAGTTTCCAGACAGATCAGACAGACTATACAGGGTTTTCACTTGCATCAGAGATATTACAGGCTAGAAATCATTCTGTGTTCTAAAGAATCTAGTCTCAAAACACAATTCATTTCATTGACAAGAAGAGGACTGGCTAAAGGCCAGACCCAGAATCAGGTTAACTATCGCCAAGCACTAAAAAACAAATAAATCACACACAGTTTATTAGTCTTCCTGGTATTTCTCTGATTTAGATTAAATTTAATGTTGGAATTTAGCAACAACGAAGCCAGCTGACATGATTTATTAGGACTTGCATAAGGAGTTTGACAAAAGCTCTTAAGAGTTGTTAAGGGAGTTGAAAAATTGCCGGAAGAATACTAAATTGCTGTCCAGCATCTCAAGCCATGGTGATAAAACGATTCCTTTTAAACACATCAGAAAGCTTGACAATGTTATTCTTACTAAGTTCAGATTTGCTTCTTTCTAAAACTGTCACCCTTTGCTTTGAAGTATTAAAACAGCAAGTTGGACAGGTAGCATTGTCATAATGTAACTGGGGGAAAGTTGAGTCTGGATGATCTCTGAGAGACCATTTCTAGTCTTGAAAGTCCTTGCAAATGACAGGTTTCCAAAGGAGTATGATGGGGGAATCTTGGGGCAACAGTCCACGGGTGTCTGCAGGATGTGATTAAAAAAGTAGATACGGCTGTTGTGATGGTGCAGTTGAACCTCTGGCTTTTTTTTTTTTAATGTGCATTGCATGTTCAATACACCTAAAATACAATCAGAGCTTTGATCATACTCTTGTGGCCATCATCTTGACATTTTTTACTGTACTGTGTGGACAGGACCTGACTAAGGAGCACTAGATCATAAACGAGTGTTTCAGTGATCCCAGGATGTCACAGGAGATTTGGCTAGACCTTGTCCAAGCTCTTTTGGGATTCTAAGACACATGGAGAGGGCTAATGCAATTTTTCTCTGAACCTCTGATCGATGCTCAAGTAAGACGCAGCATTAAATTAAGTAATTTACACGCTCACTGTTTGAGGGGGTGCCAGTACTTAAGTGGAGAGGATGCATCTCTCAACATCTAAAGCAGTGTTTCTCAACCTTGGCAGCTTGAAGATGCATGGACTTCAACTCCCAGAATTCCCCAGCCAGCCATGCTGGCTGGGGAATCCTGGGAGTTGAAGTCCACCCATCTTAAATTTGCCAAGGTTGAGAAACACTGCTCTAGAACACAAAACAGTGTTGCTACTTGGCTAGTGAGCCTACCGCCCAAGCATATCTGTCTTGTTGGATGACTAATTGGCAATTTTAGACTTGCATCTTCTTGTTTCGTTAACTGACTCTTTCCAGATCCTGCTCAACCAAGGCTCTGCTTTTGTCATGTAGGCTGTTCCTCTCTGCAGCTGACTAAGTTCATACTTCAGCTGGCCTCTGAAGGAGAGTCATAGAGGTTTGGGCCCACTCTTGGCTTCTCCAAGCCTCCTGAGGTGTCTGTGTGAAGGGTCAGTTTCTCAAGAGACACACTTCTGAGAGATGTTGTATCAGGATGTGTGAGATATTTAGCTGGGAAAGGAGAGAGAGGAGATCCACAGAGGAAGTGCCAGGAGTGGTGGGGCCTGCTGGGATTTTATGAATTGCTGTGGGCTGACTAGTAGGTGGGGAGATGCTGTGTGTTCAGTCCAGATTAACCCACAAAAGGTTGGAGGATCACTCAGCTCTGCTGTCTTCACTAAGCTGAGCCTCCCTTTCTACACTATGGTTGAACCTTGCCTTCTCCAGAGATAAATTGTGGCAAATGTTCTACCATGTTTTGAATGATGCAAGGGTTTTTTTTTTCTTTTTCTTCTTCTCTAATCATGAACACAGATGGGAATCATGCCAGGACATCTTCAGAGGGAGTCGAAGAAGTCAAGATGGCAGCCAGGACCATGCAATGGAAACCTGTACATGATTTCATCATGTATAGAAAGCTTGATTGTGCAACACAGGTCAGCTTCTGAAAGACACCATCAGGACTTGAGCTGTAAGGAAAGGGAGCCTCTTGGTTTAACATGGAAGGGAGAAACCTTTTTGGTGGGGAGGAAAAAACGGGTCAGTACAGTAATGGGATTTTAACTGAATGTAAAGCAAAGACTGTGCAAGGAAAAGGTTTCTTGTGGGGAAAAGGCTGGCTGGGAATTCTGCGAGTTGAAGTCCACCCATCTTAAAGTTGCCAAGGTTGAAGAACCCTGCCCTAGAGCAGTGCCTTAGTAACCCATCTCAATGAGCTTTCCAGGATGCTGAGAAGAGGCATGTTACAAAACTGCCTGTGAGATCATCTCAGCCAAAAAAGCTAAGGGGGGAAGTCCAATTTTTTTACCAGGCTTCTCAACACAGAATACCTTTCTGACTTAGTAAGGGAAAGTGTGCAAGAGCAGATATCCTTGGCAACTTACTTGTTTAGTTTTATTTTTAAAAAATCAGAGTCTTTTGGCCTCGGCTCCAAATATTTCTGTGCCTGTTTCAGCCCTGTTATGTTTGTATGCAAATGCCAGGCTGCAGATCATTAATAGTGGTCTTTGACTAACTGGAAGGAATGCAACATTGCTCCCTATTGTTTTGGTGATAAATTTTCATATCACATAGTCTTCAGAAGCCTGTAATTTAATCACAATGATCTCTTTCATGGTTTGAGAAACTCAGGGAAGAAGACCACACATTTGGCTTAGGAGCCATTCAAAAAGGGAAAGAAAAATAAACAGATTTCTATTTTTATATTCAAGCTTCATCTTAAGCCCCCTCCAAATGATTTCTAGCATGGCATTTGCCCCTTCTTTCATACCACCATACGCTGGATTCACATTTTCATTGACTGTAATCTACCCTGATACAGAATGTATAGCAAAGCCTCTTTGCCATTTCGATGCCCAGCAGTTCTTTTGACAAGTTCAACCTTTTTCTTTTAATTATGCTAAGTCTATTGTAGACCTCAAACCCACTGTTTTTTAGTGTTTTCTCCCTCAAAATAGCAGGCAATGATGCCACCTGTTTTAGCAGCTATGATCACAGGTCACAAAAAAAGGACTTCAGGGAACACTTCAGGGTTGCTCAATCCTGATTTATTTCCATTCTCAGGTTCCTTGAACCATCTTTCTTCTTCTCCCATGGGCCAATAAGAGACATTGTTGAAGAGTTGTTGACACTCTAAGAATGCATTGTCCATTGATCATGTCTTTCTTTGCACTCCTTTCTCCAATCTTAGCATTATTTTGATTTTGCATCCTTTTATGTTACCTGAAGATTGGATCTGTCATCTCCACCTCTCTGTCCAAGATACTGACAAAAGGGTTGAAGCATACCAGGCACACAACCAAATCCTCTGGTGCCCTACCTGAGGGCTCATTTATCCAACAGAATGAGGAACTGTTGATGAGCCAGCTGCAGATCCACTGAATGAACACCCCATCCAGCCTACACTTAACTTGCTTACTAAGTGGGTCATAACTGGGACTTTGTCATGGGCATTCCTGAGATCAAGTTATGAGGTGGCCATGGCATCCTCCTGATCTCCCAAGGAAGGTAGGATGAGGTAGTTCTGGGAAGACTTGATCTTGACAAGTCCATGCATTGTTTCAGGATGCTTACAAATCAGTCCCTGTGATCTGCTCTAGAATTTTACCAGAAGAAGTTAGACTGACTGCTGTGGAATCCACCGATGCCTTTATGAAGAAATGACATTTGCCTCCTCCATCCATCCACCCATCCTCCCTCCTATTCATTCCTGAGGATTTTTCAGGTATAATAAGGTGCACTCAAGTGCATCTAACTAAGAATTTCAGATTTTTCTCTATGGACCAGTATAGCTATGAGAGCTTTCTATGTGCCTTGGAAGTACCGCAATTTCTCATCCAGGATGGATTCTACCTCCAGAAGAAAGGATATGATATGAAGTAAGGAGCAACTGTATATTTTGACAGGCTGATTCCTTCCAAGCACCACACAATTTAAAGTTGTGCATTTTATACCTAGTGCACCAACCAAAATAATTGTCTAAAAAGGTAAAGGCTTCTTTGACCTGAACCCAGCTCTTGGTGACTGTGTGGACACATCTATGTAACTTTCTTGGCAATTATTTGAAAGTGGTTTGCCACTCCCTTCTTCTGATGTGTGTGTGTGTGTGTGTGTGTGCTGTGTTCTTTCCAACTTTCCAGGCCACAGCCCTAGGTTCTCCTGTGGTCTCCCATCTAAGTACTAATGAGGCATGATCCATCTTAGTCTCTTCAAGATCAGCCAAGTGTTGGTAGGTGCTGCCAGGAGCTATGATAATTATATATGGACTGCAACGTTCCTTTGCGTCTCTTCTCTGCCAGCCCGATGGGCTGGTGTTCTCCATCACTTTCAAGAGGCACTGCAGACCTACATTTTTCATTTGCAGTACCGAGGGAAGCACTCAATCCCGTGTCCAGCTTGGGACTGGTTTGGCCTCGTTTTGATAACAGCTTTCCTTATGGAGAGAATTCAAAAGCCTGCAAATCATTTTGTGTCACTGCAGTCTTATTTACTGGAAGAATGTGTATCTTGTCCTTCAGAACTGAGTCTTCTCAGGTATCGTGAAGTATAAATGAAGATAACATTCAGTTATGGAGTTGTTCATTTTTTCCTATGGGCCGCTACAGCTATGAAGGCTTTTCAGGAGTCAAAGGCTTGGGCGTCTCACAGGCGTCTTGAATCTTCAACGTCTGGCTGACTGAAGAAATGCACAGTGCAGTTCAGAGCTCTGAAGGCTGAACATAATTCTATCAACATGGCAAAAGGATGGAAGACCTAGGTGAAAAATACTAGGGTCCTGTATCACTGGTATCCAGCCCACTTCATAGGCAGGAAAGAACCACTTATTTTGAGTTGTTAAGGTGAAATACCTGGATTTAAATACTAATCATTTCTTACATCTGAGTCTTTGTAAGAAAGATCTATTATTCACTCTCCTGTTTTCCAAACACCTTTGAAGAGAGATTATCTTCTGGAGAATTCCTGAATATTACACAACTATTTGACATCTGTACTACACATTTCAAAATCACATTCTAATACCATGAAGGTTGAAGTTAGAATTACGCCTCTCTTACATACAGGTTGTCCTCACTTAACAACCATTTGTTTAATGATGGTTCAGACTTACGATGGTGCTGAAAAAAACAGCTTATAACTGATTCTCACACTTCGAACCGTTGCAGCATCCCCATGGTCACGTGATCACAATTTGGGCCCTTGGCAACCAGTTCACATTTATGACTGTTGCAGCATCCTGTGGTCATGTGATCAACACATTCGACCTTCCTGGCCAGCTTCTGGCACGCAAAATCAATGGGGAACCGTGTGATTTGCTTAACAACCATGTGGTTCGCTTAACACCCGTGGTGATTCACTTAACAACTGCTGGAAAAAGGTCGTAAAATTGGGTCAGATTCTCTTAATGACCGCTTTGCTTAGCAACCAAAATTCTAGTCCCAATTGTGGTCATTAAGTGAGGACTACCTGTAGTACATGGAGCTTGGTGGATTCAGAGCACTCTTGAAAAACAGGTAGCCCATTAATTTGGGTTGATTGCTGTTGCATTCTGTTTTCCATAGGAAAATGAAGCATCTTTGTGTCATTTCTGCTGGATCATGTAAACTTAATCACTGGAGAAGAAACCCCTTTGAAAGCCCTGAGGCTTGCCTGGAGCAGACTTGACTACAATTGCATTACAAATTAATAATGGAAACTGACACGGAAACTCAGTAGATCTATCTGTTTGGATGTGGCCTACCTTACGAGGTAATAAATCTTTCACCCATGAGAGCCCAGATTTCTCCAACCTTTCCCCTAGGGTGCTTTTCCCAAAGCAAAACAGATGCCAGATTCCTTACAAATTTTATTACATTAAAGGGCTTGCATTATGTAATTTTAACTTGAGCCAAAGTGAGTTTTCTTAGTAACTAGTTAAGGAAAATGCACTTCCCAATAATTACGCAACTGCGCCTGGACAACATAGTAAGCCACACATGCCACTAACTGAGGGCAACCTCCTAGCTCACGCACTGATGACGTAGCAAGTCCTGGTCAGCTGGTCCACTCGTACACCTTGATGGTTGGCTGCCGACTGAAACAAATAACTGAAATAAAGAAATCTGCATTAAAATAAATAAACAAGTCACATGCAATGGCTGAATTGGGGTAGGAGCCTGTCCTCACTTCACCCCTGGGCTGCCACAATGTGTGTGGGTGGGCCTGTGAAAACAGCCCTGGCAGATACGCCCTCCTTGCAGGCTCCCCTCTGCAGCCGGGCAGGGGAAGAAAATCATTCAGGACTCCTTGAAGAGGTGTGTTAAACGTGTGCAGTCCGCTGGCAATAAAACCCCAGGAAAAGGGATAATGTTTGGAATTGCATTCCCACATCTGTTTATGCTGACTGAGGCAGGTGAGCCAGGCCTATTCACGCATCTGTTGGCATAACACTGATTCCCAGGAGTCTGAACCGATTCATGGGGCTTAAAGAGCACAAACACTGCTGTGCCTCTTACCTTCTCCCCGACTCCTAGTATCTTTTTGCCGATATGGAAGTGCCCTGTTTCTGCAGGGGGAAGCAAGAATGTTCCCTGAAGAAACAGGGCATTATCCTGCCTAAAGTTTCTGGGACCCTCCAGGATGATGCAAGATCCAGCTGCAGGGGCCGCCGGCATTCCAGTCCTGGGTGGGAAAGATCTCTGCGAAGCGGCTGGGCGATATCAATACCTGGTTTCCCCAGACATATGCCATGCATTTATAGAAAACAGGGACGCACTTGAAATCTTGATCCTCCGCTAGGAAATTCTCCTCAGGAGGTAGGCATTGAACGGATTCAGCCACTGAGACTAAGACGTGTTGCAACGAAGGCAGAATCCAAAGACAGTGAAGGTCTTTCTCCACCCTCCCACCGGGATGGGTGGGTGGGGTGTTCATTCCACGTCCTTGCTTTCAGCTCTCCTCCCACGGAGCTTGGACAAAGTGAGGCTCAGGATGACAGCTCCCTCTGAAGCTGAGTAACTACCATGTAAGGCCTTGCAGCACATTATAAACTGAGTCACTTCCCATCTAGAACTGTCGGGAGGTTCCAATCTAAAAGCCGCCCGTAAAGTATCTAGCTTGGCCCTCAAGATGGCCCCTGTGGACAGTGATCACGGATTGTGCTAAGCCAACTAACTGTGGCTTAATGCTGAATAAACCACAGTTGGCCAGGCTCCCATGAAGGCCATAAACCATAGTTAATACTCTACAGTGACCGGGTTCATAGAATATGCTAAGCCAAAACCAAGCCCAACCAAATATGGCACAGGGCCATGTGTTCATCCAGCCATTCAGCTCTGGCATCCAACTTATTTTATGTTCACATCAAACCTATGACAAAGTAGCTGGCCTTGGATCACCCGGAGAGACTGATGGGGCAGCTGCAACTGAACCAGGCCTCCATGATACCCAAATCCATTAGGTATCCTGACGGTGCAGTCAACCAGGGTAGCCTGGAATTTCCATAAAGAAGGGGTAATGGTAAAGTGTCTCTTTTCAAAAAAAAAAAAAAGGTGGGGGGTGGAGAATACCCAAGGGAATTGCATGGGGTGTCTGCTGCGTTCTTGTGGCTAACAGAGCTGAGAATGTTGACGCAGTTTGCATAGGTGTGGGTGCAGATGCGAGTGCCAACAGAGTGTGCTGGGGGGCTGCAGAAATGGAACTAAGATCAGAGGGGAGACACCCATCTGCAGAGGTGCCAGGAGGCATGGAAGCCGCTCTGTGGCTTTTAGACTTTCAGACTGGGGCTTCAGACCAGGCCTGGCATGCGTTGGCCAGTATCGGTGGAGAGGAGGTGCATCTGGTGACTCTTCCAGATTGGGAAGTGCAACGGATCGGGCAGAGCTGTGGTGGCCAGAACCTTGGCACCTGAGCTGTACCAGCCCTCTAGTGGAGCACCCTGGTGAGGAACCCGGGCAGCAACAGTGGCACCAGGTCAAGGGCACGTAAGTTATCGATGCAATCCTTGGAGTTGCCCAGAGTTGCTATACAGAATATTTTTGAACATTTTCTGTCTGCTGAAATTTCTTGTTTTATTCATCTTGCTTTATTGTCATTCTCTCCGCTGGAGGGCTGGCACAGCTCCGGTGCCAAGGTTCTGGCCACCACAGCTCTGCCTGATCCATTGTGCTTCCCAACCTGGGAAAGTCTGCCCTTCTTAGTAGCATGATTAGTAAAAATCACACCATTGATTTACGGATGCTTCTGTGTAGAGCTAAGGATTACCATGTCTTTATGATAACTTTATATCTTCAATTTTTTCCCCCCCGAGAACTTCATGTATCTTATTCTGGAAAGTCTTCAGAAGCAATTTCAAAACAGCATCTTTGTAACCCACATTTTCTAAATGGCAACTTGGATATGGCAAACATACTGCTAGCTTTTTTTGCCAGGATCCAGTGGGCCTCTGAGACACAAAAAATCTTTAGACAGTTTCCAACTGTTCTTTTCGGCGTATGCTTCATTCTTCTTCCTCCAGACATACCGCTGATCCATCAGGCCGAAAAGTTCCAGTTTTGTTTCATTGCTCCAGGGAACAGAATCCCAAAACTTGTGGCTTATTGATATGATCTTGAGCATATTGGAGCCGAGTTTTCTTGTGCTTTTGGGTCAGTAGTGGTGTACATCTTGGAGTTCTGGCATGGAAACCTTCCGTGTTTAGTATACTCTGAAAAGAACACGCTGCCTACAGTTAAGCATGGTGGCAGCTCAGTGATGTTCTGGGGCTGCTTTGCATCCTCTGGCACTGGAAACCTGCAGCGTGTGGACGGCAAGATGGGTTCATTGAAGTATCAGGAAGCCCTAGGAGAAGACATCATGCCGTCTGTAAGGACGCTGAAGCTTGGGCGTCATTGGCCCTTCCAACAGGACAATGATCCCGAGCATACCTCAAATTCCACTAGGGCTTGGATGCAGAAGAAGTCCTGGAAGATTCTACAGTGACCATCACAGTCACCTGACTTGAACCCCATAGAAAATCTCTGGTGGGATTTGAAGAAGGCGGTTGCAGCACGCAAACCCAAGACTATGACTGAACTGGAGGCCATTGCTCATGAGGAATGGGCTACGATTCCTCAGGAATGCTGCCAGAAGCTGGTGTCTGGCTATGCATCTCGCTTGCAGGAGGTCACAACAGCAAAAGGGTGCTCTGCTAAGTACTGAAGATGCTTGCCATGAAGGGGTTGAATAATTTTGAGACTGGAAAAGTCATTCGAAGTTGCATTTTCAGTTGACTTTGGGGACTCCACTTGAAGCATTCGTTGTGTTGAGCTGTTTCAATTGCTTTTGTTTGATTTGTTCACTGCAAACAGCTGGAAGTCTGTACCATTTTGACAATCAACCTGATTTGCAATGGGGGTTGAATAATTTCGATTACAACTGTAGATAGATGATAGAAATAGAGATGATAGATGAGGTGATAGATAGATAGATGATAGATGGAAGTGATAGATGATATAGATAGAAGAGATGATGGATAGATGATAGAGATAGATGATAGATGATAGAAGAGGTGATAGACAGACAGATAGATGATAGAGATAGAAGAGATGATAGATAGATAGATAGATAGATAGATAGATAGATAGATAGATAGATAGATAGATAGATAGATAGATAGAGCTAGGATTGCACCATTTGTTTGTTTAAATGTTCTAGTTCAGTTGCAGCCAATATCGCTGTCGGGATTAATTTTGGAGCAAGGCTGGCAGGGAATTCTGGTCTTTGTTGTGCTGGAGATTCCTGCCTTCTCTGCTTGCCTTCACCTCCTGGCCTGCATCTCCCAGCGCTTTTAATGAATGCGCTCGAAATCCCCTTAACATTCGGGGTCCTTCTGCCTCCTTGGCCCGCCTTTCCAGAACAACTGGGCTGATGCGGTGGGTCTCTCTGCACCTCTTTCTTCACCTGTTCAGTTGCCCTCCGATGCACAGCTTCTCCGTTTCCAGGGCTTCGGCCGGTGGCCGTCTGGGGCAACTGTGGTTAAAGGGAGGTGCCAGGACAGGAGAGGGATCCTCCGAGCGCGTCCCGGCAGGGGTCGGCGGCCCTCCCGCCCCCAGCGGAGCTCGGGCGCCGCGGCTGCAAGGAAGGCGGGGGTGCGCGCACCCTCGGGGTGATGCTGCGGCTGAGCTGGCGGTTTCTCACGCGAGGACGGAGGGTGGATGGCCAGAGACGCTCCCTGGACCCTGTCCCGGGCGGGGTTTCTCAACCCGGGCCATGTTCAGATGGGTGGCCTGCAACTCCCAGAATTCCCCAGCCACCGTCTTGGCCGAGGAATTCTGGGAGTTGTAGTCCGTGCATGCTGGCTGGGGGATTGTGGGAATTGCAGTCCATCGGAAAGCTGCGCAGGTTGAGAAAGACCGGCCTAAATGACCCCCGGCGCCCCTTCGCGCCCCCTTTCACCCTTCTGCCTTGCAGGCGTCGGTCGGGAGAGGCGCTGGGGAAGGGCTCGGAGGTGGCTGTTCCGCGCCCCGCGCTCAGCTCCGAGGCTGCTGCCCCCCCCCCCGCGGGCGGGCGCGACTACATGTCCTCGGGGGGCACCGCGAGGGAGGGCAGGTGGAGCCTCGCGCGGCCGCCCCCCCCCCGCGCGCTGATAGGCCCCGCCGCCGCGCAGGCGCCCGGGAGGCGGGAGGCGTGGCGGCAGGTAAGGGGGCGGCGGCGCGCGGGCGGGCGGGGGTCTCCGGGCGGGGGCGGGGGCGGCAGCTCGCGAGCGCGGGAGGCGGCCGGGCTCTCCGGGGCGGCGGGGGCGGCCGGGCCGGGCGGCCCCGGGCGGGGTCTCCCGCTTGCCGCTCGGGGGGCTGGGGCTGCCCCGCCCGGGCTGGACGGCCAGCGCCCGCCCCGGCCCCGGCCCCGGCCCCGGCCCCGGGCAGCCCGGCGCGGAGGGAGCGCCTCTGCCGGGGCCGGGGCCGGGGCCGGGAGGGCGGCGTTCGGGGCAGCGGCGGGCGGCTGCCCGCGGGCTGCCCACTTGGTGCCCCGCGCTCCTGCCGCCTGCCGGGAGGGCGGCTCAGCCGGGCGCCGCCTGCCCGCTCCGGCGCCGCCCGGGGCTCCGCTCGGCCTGCTGGCGGGCCCGGGGCCGGAGCGGCGGCTGGCCGGCGGCGGCCCTCCCCGGCCGGCCTAGGGCGCTTGGCCTCCCGGGGGCCCCTTTTCTGGGCGGCGGGCGGCCGCGCCTGCTTGCTCGCTCGCTCGCTCGGAGGGCCCGGCAGGGGATCGCCCGCTGGGCAGCTGCTCTCCGGCTGGGCGCCTTCTGGGAGGAGACGCGGGGGGCGGTGGGCGCGGGACCCCGTCGCCCGCGGGAGGGGAGGGACGGTAGAGTTCCGGACTGGGCAGCTGCCTCCTGAGTGTGCCCGCGGCCCTCCACGAGCCCCTGTGGCCCTGGAGGTGGTGGTGGGGCCTGGTGGGCACGGCTGCCTTTGGGGAGATGGGTGAGCGCCTTCTTCACCTCTGAACCTGCTTGCAGAAAGGGGGGGAAAGATGAAGAGAAGGCCTGCCAGTCGCCTTCCTTGGAAAGGAGCGATGGGGGCTGCCCACCCCTTCCAGGGGCGCTCAGCTTGTGCGCTGGAAAGCGGAAAGGGCCAAGACAGACAGAGCAGCCAGACACGGCCACCCCGAATCAGAAGGGCTTTGGTGCCACTGCAAGTGCCCTGCGCCAGTCGTTGGGAGGGTGCAACACAGTGGCCCCTGTGAACCGTCTCCTCGAAGCCTTAAGTCAGTGGACTCCTCTGGAAGGTCAGCTCAGCCGCCTGGATGCCCCCAGAGCCACGCTCAAAATGTTAGTGTTGATGCAACCCTTAATCCGCGATCCAGCTCGCCAACGCATCGCCTTTCGCCTTATCAACCAGCCTGCTTGTTGGCATCCAGGGGAGGTGCCCTCTTGGGGTTCCGCGTTTGCCCGGGACTTGGTAGAAAAATCCTGAACACGCCCACTTTGATTCTAGAATGGCCTCCTTTTTCAGTTTCAACTCATTTATTCAAGCTTTTGGTTGTGTTTGTTGTGTTTTTAACCTGCTACAATTTTATATACTGTTGTTATTTACTCTGAGTTGTATGGAGTTGATCTAGTGGTGCCCCACACACACACACACACTCATCACGTGGTCACCTTCAAAACAAGCAACATTTTGTTAAGTGCAGAAAAAGTGTAGGAAGTTTGTGAAGAATATAAATGAAAATGAAATGAGAGAAAAGAGCATGAATTACAGTGGCATCCAGCCTTCCCCAGTGCCATTCAGCCTTTCTGTCCTTGCAGGTTAATACTTCCCCTGGTTCAGGATCTTAATTGTTGCTGTGATGCTCTAATGCAGCTTTTCCCAACCTTGGCAACTTTAAGACATGTGGACGCCAACTCCCAGAATTCCCCAGCAAGCAAGGCTGGCTGGGGAATTCTGGGAGTTTACGTCCACATGTCTTAAAGTTGCCAAGGTTGGGAAACGCTGTCTTAAATATTATTTAAATTAATTTAAATTATTTAATTATTTGTTTAAATATTATTAAATCTGGAGCATACAGAAACTTCCTGCTCTGTCTTCTAATTTTTACAATAAAAGGATGTTTCAAAACTCACAGTGTGGTCAAGTCCTGTAGGGCAGCACTTACATCTGGATGGAGCTGACCCACCATAGTGTCAATCTCTGGTTCTGTATGCTGATCCTCTTAAGTTAGTAGGAATTTTTCAGAGTCGGTGTGTCTATGTGTGTATGTATATATAACCTTTTTTTTCTTGTTATAATTCTTTAGTTCTTGGTGCCACTTCTAAGCAAAGGCTGTTTTTAAGCTGTAGCTGATAATTTTGAGAGTAGAGCTGTAAGGTTTATATGAAGCCTTAACAGTGGTCAAAGACCAAAATAAAGATTCATTGGAAAAGAAGTTGTGCATCCCTTTGAACAGTGGGCTCACACATCATGCGGAGTTTTGTGGTTTGTTTTTGCTTAGTGTGATATGCAGATCTGCTGTTTGTGGTTTGCAAACCATGATTAACAAGTGTCATTGACTTCCAGAAGCCATGCAGACTTTTCCTCAGCAAAACCTGTTTTCCTGTATGCTTGGCTTTGGGGTTTTCTAATTATTTTCCTTTTCATTCTTTTTATTATTATTTTTGTTAACGTAAACTGCTCAGAGCCCTTTTGGAATTAAGAGGCTTTACAGAAGTAAATAAATAATGCCAGTTTTAATGCATTCCAGTCACTTTACCCAGAATAGCTGCTATGTAACTCATCCAGAAATTCTGGGGTCCCCTTTTATGGTAAAATAATCAAACAAGGCCAGTTCTTAGGGCAAGTTGCATATCAGCTAATATGGATGCTAACAGATGCAGCTGAGATTTTTAAACAAACGGATAAACGCCTTCTGGACCAGGAATATGAATTTTAAATTGTAATGTACAGCCCATTTTCTAAGTAGGTGGTAAATAAGATTTTGAGAAGGGTTGCATCAGATGCATATATATTGTGTGAGGCTGGCCAGTTTTGTTTTGCCTCCCAGCCAAATCATTGTTTAATTGAATGCTTCCATTTTGATGCTAGGAGCGTTTTTTTGATGTGCAGGTTTGGACTATGCCCTTCCTATGTCCAGATTCCCTAAGAAAACAACAAGGAATTTTGGGTGCTGTACTTGATCTGCTTTCTGCAAAGGCCATCAAGGCTGTTCTGGTGTCAGAGATTGTGTGGTGTGATCTCCCTATATTTCATTTCGCCAATAAGATCAGGCAGTGGAAGAGAGTTGTAAGTCTCTCAGAAGTTCCATACCCTTGAGAATTTATCAGGCTTGCAGATTTATCTTAATATCCTAATTGTACATAACAAGTACTCTTCCTGAGTTTTTTTCTTATGAGAAGCACCAGTACCGATCTGCAGCTCTGACTTTTTTTTTTTGGAAATGTCATATTCTTCTCCAGCACTTACATAATCTTGGAATGCAAATTGCTATCATATTTTGGAGTGCATATATGCTCTTCCTTAGATTATTTCCTAATAGATTGTCAGTGTTGTTCAAGGGATATGAGACAAGGTTCTCTTCATTTATTAGAATTAGCCTAGTTCGTCTCAGCTAATTAGTCAGCTGCCAGAAGATCAGTTCATCCTGTTCCTGATCAAAGCATCTGAAGGTTTTCTTAGTAATGATGTGCAACTGGAAATTCTTTTTACATCAGCAGACAAGACTGTTGGAAACTCATTCAGCAGAGAACAGATTATACTCGGAGCTCATGTATTTTGCTTTCTTGTTGAGCACTTTTTTTTCATGCGTAGTCCATAATTTGATAAGATTGTATGTCTATGTTAGCACCCCTCTACAAAAATTAATAGCCCTCCCTGGGGGCACCACTACCATATGGTTAAAGGTGCACCCTGGGGAGGACCCTTTTGGTTTGCAGGCAGCCTGAATTATCCACGAAAACATTATTGAACAAATGTTTGGTAAAGGGTGAGGTAGAAGCACGACTTTGCTCATCTTCACAGGGTTTCACAAATACCTGTATTATCTGCATGAGCATGAAGAATGCTAAAAATGACCAGCAGCCTTTGGGATTGCACAACAGGGAGTCTGTCAGTTTAAGTGTGATGCAGCGGTTAAGAGGCGTGCTATATTTTCCTTCTGTCTCCTCCATGGGTCTGCTGTGTAAGGCAGTGGTTCTCCAGTGGAGGTCATATCGGTACCCTACAGTTCATCAGCCAAAACTCTTAGACTTAATAGAATTGCAGTTCTTGGTTTTCTTTCCTGATGTTACCAAGTTTTTTCTATCGGGATCCAGTACAGCACCTGATCTGTGCTGGGCCTGGAAACTGAATGGCAACAGTTGAGGAACTGATGAGGAAAGCAACACCATCCTTGAATCCTGCTTCTTGGCTTTTCTACTTAGAAGACTTAGAGCCTGCTCCAGATTGTCCCCCACAGCAGTCCAGTTGGCTTCTCCTTAATCATTTTCTGGTGTGGCTTGAACAGGGTTCTTGAGACACAAGGTGCTATTTGTGATGATAGTTTGGGGTAGCTGAATCATCCTTGTCTCTTGATTTTTTTTCTCACACCATTAATGACATTCACCATAGGAGCATGCCATTAATTTTTTCCTACATTCCCTGCTTTGGATTGTTCTGCACTGGCCCCGTTCTGAATCTCTGAGGACCAGCCATAAAAGCTTATCTGTATGATAGTGGTTACATAGTGGTTACATAGGGCAGAAATTTGGGGATGTTTGGACTTACATTATTGGTTAAGAAAGAAGGGTGGTCTCCAGTTATAGAAGACCTAGATCTGCTATGTATTAGTTTGTCCATCATAGCCTGAAGTTTATTTTGAGCCAGAGTTTATTTTGAGTTTGTTGTTAGCCACCCAGAGGCACTAGTTTGAGATGGGCGGCAATATAAATTGAATAAATAAATAATAAATTGAATAAATAAAATTTCCCAACCATAGGAAACCCATTGCTTGATCCATCTTTGAAGTCTGTTCGCCTCAAGGAAAAACTTGGTGTAACTGTGTTCTTCACTGCCACTCACATACAGCGGTCCTTCAGAGCACATCTGTCATCTAATTCAGATGGGATACAGATCATTCTGCTTTGAGGGATCCCTCATTGTCCTCTTATATACCTTCCAGCCCGGAGGATGCATCTGTATCATCAACCTCAGACTCTCTCCTGTTGCTCTTTTATAGTCTGGAGGGCTAGAGTCACTGCAAGACCAAGCTCTGCTAAGCACTTTTATTGCCTCCTTTGACTGCAGTCGTATTCGAAGGTGACACTTTTTCCAGCTCCTGTCTGAGTGCGGTGGAAGCAGTCTGCATGGACTCATTAAGAAGAAGCCAGTCGCAAACTGCCTGAACTTGACCTGACAAAGCTGTTGGTGATCCTATTGACTGAGATGACGTAGTTGGCAGGATGTGACCGGCTCAACCTGTTCTACTTGATTTGGCCTAATCTGATCTTTTTATTTGCTAGGCTTGTATCCTGCCTAGTTTCAAAGACTTTGACATCACATGTTCAGGAAGAACAATAAAGGAAGAAAAATGAACTTCATCGGGGCTTATCACGGGTACTTTCTTCCAGACCAGGATTTGTTAGTTAGAACAAGCTAGTAGTGAACTGGTTTGCCTTGCAATGACTGTCTGTCATCTGATGCGCTCGACTGGAGATAATTGGCTTGATAGCTGGACCTGTCTGGCGGAATCTGCCGCCTCTTTTGAGAGCTCGAAGCTCCCCGTCCTCTGTATCTACAATGCTTCCAGGGCCTTAACCTCACCAGACTAGCCGGCCGCAGATGCGTTTCCAGCCGTCCTTCCTTCTTGCTTCCAGCTAGTGTTTGATTCTTCAACCTCGCAAGCTGTCTAGACCCAGCAATTATGCGACCATTTGTGAAATGGCCTTTTTGAGATGTCATGTAATTTACCTGTTATCCAGGTGCATAAGTGTGTAAAGGAAATCTCATCAATCCGATGGGTGGATAAAATCGAGCTTGTCTATTTCAAGGGGACAAATGCTTTTGATGTAATATTCTGTTAGGGATGCCCTTAAGAATATGTGCTAAGAAAAATATGCGTCATGTTGGATCCTAGTTCATGTACTTGAAAACTTAGAATAAATTCATGCTGACGCATGTCTTATTTATTGTAATGGTAATTTTTCAGTTCAGAATGCAATTGTATTTCCAGAATTGTGTAATTTATTAATTGGGGGGGGGATTAAAAATGCTGGTACATATCTCTGCATTGTTCAAGATCTATTTTGATACTGTTTTTTTTTAAAGGAAAGAACCTCAAGAGTTGATGTAGCTTGTTGGGACAGAATGTTTACATTTTGCGAATTAAGTTTCTGCAAAATAGGGAAAAAAGTGCTGTTCTGTGTTTTTTTTTAAAGAAAAAAGATAAACACATTGCTTGATATATATGCTATGATTGAGCGATGGTTGGTTTTACTAAGCTCTGTTGTTGATGATGATCTCTTTTGTGGTTCTCCTTACCTAAAATATTTCAGAAATGCAGAAAAATGCCTCAAAAGTATCAAGGTATAAATCAGCATATTTATAACAAGCACTTTCTTCTGTTGCTGTCCTGCAATAATTCTTTATTAAGGCTCTTTATAATAAGCAGAAGTTTGCTGTCACTGAGAGTTATTTTACTTGTAGTTTATATCCCTTAGAATTAACTGTAGCATTTAAAAGTCTTGGGGGGATTTTTTTTTTGATGTATGTCAAATCACACAAAATAACATTTAGATCTATATTTAGCCAGCCTAAGCTGTAAATAATTATGAAACATCTGGAGTTGGTAAAGGGATGAAGGATAGCTTGCTAGAAGTAACTTTATTCTGTAGCAGGCAATTCTTATTTTTCCCATGTTTGGTGTTGCTGAAAATCAAAATGCACCATTGAGTTTCATTATAAACTTGTGTCATTTTTCCCCCCCTATTCTGAGACATGGGGATGCTTATCTCCATGACAGAATAACCTAGTCTGAAAAAGGCAGCCATGCATTTCCATTTACCTGGGCAAGTTTTTTTTTAAAAAGAGAGCAACATCTTAAGAGTGAAATCTGTGGACCTGAGGATGGGAAGAGGAAAGCAGTATTTGTCTGAGAAACATATTATTTTTCCTTTAATGCTTTTTTATTGCCCCATCTTTTGGTTGAAGAAAATAATACCTATTTGCAGCTTTCCCACTTTTCTGTGATGAAATCCAAGTCAAGATGGCACGTAATGATTTTTTAAAAAAATTATAACCTATCAAAGTGCAGAAAAAAAACTTAGCATAAAGCATAAACTCCATACCAACAACAGCAGAGGAGCAGTGTGTTGCTTGCAGGCAAACTGGACTCTCTTTCAGAGTATTTAAGAAAGTGCCCTGTGCGCTTACATCCTGAGGCGCTTATCCAAATGTCTAAAAATAAGATGTTCCAGCCCAAGACTAACAGTATGAAGTGCACAAGACACTTGGGTAAGGAGGACAGAAGAAAACAAGCAAGTAGTTCTGCATTTGACTCAGGTGTGGAGAGAAGCAGTCAAAGAGGGTTGACCCTGTAGCCTGATCTGTGGAAAGAATCTGTCTTGAAACTCTTCTTTGGTGACAGCCTGATGAGATGGCTGGTGACCATTGAAAAGGGAGGAGTCCTACGGAGCAGAAGTCCCAACTGTTGCTGATCCCTTGCATGATGTATCTCCCTTTTTTTGGACCTGGTGCTGGGTGGCCCAGTAAATCCAGACTCTTCCAGCATATTTTTTTTCCAAAGCCACTAGTCACCTTCTGAGAAGATACATGCTTATTAAATGGTACATGATTACATGACTGCTCTTGTGGGAGAATGATGTAGAAGCCAAAAATTCTTGACTGTTTTTGTGTTGAGATCATTAATCTTCTTTCCAGGAGATGCAGAAGGGTTGTGTGATTCCTTTTACTGTTGTATAGTACAGGTGTTTCCATTGTATCTAGATATTCCTGTGTATCTGAATGTTGGTGGGAACACCAATTGGATAAGAAGAACTTGATTGGGTCACTTCGATTGTGAGCCTACAGTTTTTAAGTGTGGTCCAGAACCTGCAAAGGCCATTGTTTGACAGAAGAGAAAATGTTACCATTGTGAAGGAGTGGAAAAGCAAAGTATTCCGCCACTTTCTGAAGATAGCGAGAAAGGTGCTTCATTCCAACTCTGTAGGTTCTACAGATACCACTCCCCCAGTGAGCTTATGTGTCCACAAGATGGTGCCCTTATCCTGGGAAAGACCCCATCCCAGAACGATTCTGAACTTAGACTGGGAAGATGGACTATCAGCTCAGTTGTTCTAAAGTTTCAGGAAGTTACACCAGTGACTGTCCCAAATCTCCTCACAGTATTAGCCTTGATTTCTTTTAAAAGTTGTGATTATTTAAAATACTGGACAGGTGCAAACTATCTGCATGGTTTAAATTTCAACTGTGAAGGTATGGACTCCTATTCTTGAAAAATTATTTATTTATTTATTTTTGTGGCAGTCTCCAGATGGAAGGATGATGACTTTCAATCATAAAATCCAATGTTTTTATATACAGTCGTAGCTACAACAATGGTCCTGTTTGAAAACTGAAGAATATGAAAGATTTTCTTTTTCCATGTGCTGATGCTACATTTCCCCCCCCCAAGCCATCATGAGGTATCATTCTACTTCCAAAATACCAATCTCATTAAGGTTCTCCCTGAAGCAACAGAAAATACTGAGTTACGTATTTTCCATCAGCGTGGTTGTCCTAAAAAATATTTGAAGATAACAAGTTTACTGCCACTTAATTACCTATTTATGGCTTTTTCTGAACTGTCTGACCAAATAGCCTGTTCAGGGCTGTGAAACATTCAGAGGCATGGAAAGTCCCTCTGAATGTCCCATTGCTTGTTAATTTTTTTGTGGGGGGGAATGAGAGATGAGGCTCCCCTCCTGAACCCATCAATGCCCAATGAATCAACAGTGGAGTGTTTGAAGAAAAGTTCAGAAGGGCAGAGATGTGCAAATAGCAGTCAGGAGTTCTACCGGCCAGTGGGCCTGCTGGAGAAGAGCTGGAAGAAGAGGACGTTGGTGCCGTCCTAAGAACCAAAATGTAGGGTGGAGGAAAAAGAGGCGAGGCAGAATGGATAGAAGAGAGCATGGAAGACCAACAGCATACTCTCCATCAGTGTTTTTCAACCTCAGTGACTTTAAGCTGTGTAGACTTCAACTCCCAGAATTACCCAGCCAGCAGGGGAATTAGAATGTAACTCAGCCATGAAATTATTATGTCATAAATTAACAAACCATCTTGTGGATACTCAATGCCTAGGCCATTCAGATGTTTCAGAAGTTTCCAGATGAGCATGGAAATGAAGCACTTACTTTGCCCCTCCCTAGACCTTTTTGCTGAAAGGGAGGGTCCCATGGAGGACTAGATCACCACTGGACCTTGGGGGTGGGGGCAAGGTTCATCTTTGCTGTCCAAATGGTGGCTTTTAACTCCAGTTAAATTTCCAGCCAATGAAGTACCCTACAAAATTGTACTCACGAATACAACAACATGCATCATTTCAAATCTGGCAATGCTGTTGTCCCAGGCTCCACTTGTTTCTTCTTAATATATTCATATATATACTTGTCCTGTAATTGCCTACACTTTCTCCTTTTCCTTTAGGCATTCTTGTTACTTTTTCTTTTGTAACCATATATTTTTTTCCTTTTTCCTCTAGATGGTTTTAAGCTTCTGTTAACTGTTCAGTTCCTTGGTCCAGCTGACTTCAATTTTGGGGAATTTTTAAAAAAAATAGATATATTAAGTCATTCGTTTTGAACTTTTCATTAAACTTTTCAACTAACTGGCAAAATATTTTACATGGGTACAGAACAGAAATTCATAAGACAAATAGTTACATATTAATGAGGGGGTTGAGGCAGAATTTTACACATAGTTAAGTCATACTATTACATTAAGAGAAAGCAAAGCTGTCTATTTGTTAATAGTTAAGAATACATTTTAACCACACGATGTGCGCTTAATGTGCTTTTTAACCTTTAAAGGTTATGTGAAATATATTGTGAGTAGGAATGTTAAAAATTCTTAAATATTTAATAATACAGCTTTCAAAACAACCAAAAGACAAACTATATTATCAGGAAAATTCATTATCTTCTATACATTTGTTACTTTATGGGCCATGTTTTCCTAATACTTTCCAATATCATCCTCGATTAAATTCCTATTTTGGTTTTTGTTAGGTCCTAACTATATGTTTTTAGTATCACCCCTAAATGTGGGTCAGTCTTAAATGTATCCATTTAATTTAAGTCCTCTTAATTAGTTAAAGTGACTCAGTTAAAATAGATCCACAGTTAGGCATAGACCTAAATATTTTGTAATGCCATACAGAAATGTCTGAGAGATTGAGAAAAATAGATGCAGTTTGAAGTGACTTAATAATATCCATCTCTCTTTCTTGCATATTTCTTAAGAGGGTATTTTATAGGATAGGATCCAATGTTAAGAGAGTTGTGAGTGGTTACAAGTGTCTTAGTACTTAGGTAAAAAGAAAGAGCATCCCTTTCTATTCTCTCTTTAAAGATACAATTGTGCTTGCAATTAATTGTTAGTACAACTGTTTTATTATTGGCTTGTGATACTGAGAAGGAATATTTTTCTAAATTCAGAGCATACATCAATACTGAATAGTGAATACTTGGCCAAGTTGAAAAGACCATTCAACTTGGTTAAATGCTTTCTGTGTATCTTTAAAATTTATTTATTTATTTATAAATTTATTCACTGCCCATCTCTCCCCAACGGGGGGACTCTGGGCGGCTTACAATAAAATTGCTCCTTCTATTATATTTAGCTTTAAAAATCTAAATATAGAGCTTTATAATATTAACGTTACGTCACAATCTATCTGGGCAAATTTTTATTTAATAAGGCTTTTGAAATTACTGATATTTTGTAAGTAACATATATGTTTCTCTGAGTTAATTTTATCTTCCTAAAGTTTATTACCATGATTGACTTCGTTGTAAATGTACATAGCAGCAGGCCACCTATCACTGAAATTCTTGGCTTTTGAAATATTTTTTCATAGAAATTAACAAAACAAGTTTAAGTTTCTGAAAAGAAATAAGCATCTATTTTCATTTGCTAAATAAGGACTAGTCATTCTTTTAAGAATGGTGTGCACATCTGGAATTTTGACGGAATATCTCTGTGTTTTTATAAAGTGGCAGCTGGTGGGAAGTTGCTTATTTAAATATATCTGCCACAGAAGTCATGAATAAACACAAACTGTTTATAGGAAAGCAAAGTGGTGTTCCTGCCGCCCTTTTAATCTACCTAAAATGTTGTCTCTCACATTCCAGCTTACCATTATCTATTTTCTTAGTAGGTGGGTACACTTCCAAATTAGATAGTGTTGATTTTATTTCTTCATTAGATTTATTTCTTCATTTATTTATTTATTTATTTATTTTCTATCCTGCCTTTATTATTTTTATAAATAACTCAAGGCAGTGAACATACCAAATACTCTTCCCTCCTCTTTTCCCCACCACAACAACCCTGTGAGGTGAGTTGGGCTGAGAGAGAGGGTCACCCAGGTCACTTTCATGCCAGGATCACCCAGCCAGCTTTCATGCCTAAGGCAGGACTAGAACGCTCAGTCGCCTGGTGTCTAGCTAGTTGCCTTAACCACTAGACCAAACTGGCTAGTTGTTAAGAGGAGAAGGCTTTGTACATATTTTCTGATGGCAGTACAGGTTGATCCGAGAGGGAACGGTCACTCAGTCAGCTTCTACAACCAAGGGTGGACTTGAAGATGGATTATTTATTTTCAGGAAATCCCTGTCAGACCTATGTAGATCTGATTGGTATTTTTTAGAAATTGGGTAGTTCTAGAGAATGGTTCTTCGCTGTGACTAAAGTAAATAGACTTTGGTGCTTTGTTGGTTGCTAAGGGGTGGATTATTTAAAGAGTGTAAGTGAAATGTATTATTCTTTCTGTGTAACTGAATGAGAAGCTGTGGCGACTTGGAACCACTTGAATAATCAAAACTTGAACAGGCTCAAGATATACGCTGGGCGCACACTGAACACCAGTTGTGTATTGGGGTCAGATGTGCAGGTTAAACTTAGAAGTCAAAGAGTTGTGCCAAAGATAATTGAACTGAGGGAGATACAGTCAGAAAATAAGATCTGTACAAGGAAGACATGGAAATCAAGACTGAAAAAGAAAACCCCAGAATTTTGGAGAGGAACTTTCAGGACAAGGAATCACTGCAAAGAGAGACTATGCCATGGCAGCAAAGAGGAAGAAATGTCAAGGAAAAAAGAGAATCTGCAGATTACCAGCCCACAGCAAAGTTTTATTTGAGAGCCTCTCTTTTTAGCGATACAGGAAATAAGAGATGGATTGGTCTCATGACACTGCCCTGTCCCCCCCTCCGAAAGGCCTCCCAAACTCAAAGGAGTGTTTTCCTGGGACTCCTGGAGCTGAAGGACTGTACCTTCTCTGTTTTGCATCTGAATGCCTGCACCTCCCTGCTTATATCAATATTGATCTGATTTAAACAATTTAAAATATTTCAATCAACAAAGGAAGATTTTTTTTTCTAGGAAAAATTATTCCAGGACATTTAAGGTACAATAAACCCCCAATTTTTCCAAATTTCATAGACACCTATGATCTAATTGGAAATACATTGGGTTTATTCCAATTAATTGAACAACTTGATAATTTACCAAACCATTGTATAATAGCTATAAATTTAGGTGAAGTACATTGATAATTATCAGTAAGCCTCAAAACATCTGTATACAATAACAATTTGCATTCAGCTCTTGCCACCCAAATTATAACAAATTGTCTAATAAAACAAGCCAATAATTCAAAAGCATGAGTAAAATTATCCAGTACAGTACCCTTGAAGAGTATCCGGAAGCTTCAGCTGGTCCAGAATGCAGCCGCGCGGGCTATTTCCGGCGCCCCTAGAAGGGTGCGCATAACACCTTTGCTACATGAGCTGCATTGGATACCAGTTTGCTTCCGGGTCCAATTCAAGGTGTTGGCTATCATCTTTAAAGCCCTACATGGCATGGGATTGGGTTACCTGAGGGACTGCCTCTTCCCCGTATCATCAGCCCGTCCCACCCGCTCATGCAGAGAGGGCATGCTGCGGACCCCGTCAATAAGAGAATTCCATCTGGCGGGGTCCAGGAGGCGGGCCTTCTCGGCAGTAGCGCCCGCCCTTTGGAACATCTTGCCCCCGGAGGTGAGATTAGACCCATCACTCCTAGCCTTCCGGAGGAAGTTGAAGACCTGGCTCTGCCACCGGGCTTGGGGCAGGGAGGAGAATCGACACACTTGGGGTTGGCTGGTGCCTTGAAGTGCCCCTCCTACATAATGATTGAAGAGATCATAGCCATCTGGATTTTATGAGCTGGGGTAGTTAAGAAATTGTTTTAGTTTTAATGGGATTTTATTAGAATTTTATCGTACATTTATTCGAATTTTTGTTGTATATTTATTCTATATCGTAAACCGCCCAGAGTCCCTCCGGTCAGAGGAGATGGGCGGTGACAAATTTGATAGTCAGATAAATAAAAGAGGAGACAGAACATCCTTGACCCCTGTTAGTGGATGAAGAAATAATTCCATTTATAATAACTCTACCTGATGGATTAAGTTTTCACATTTTGAGCTATCTAATAAAAACAGGAAATCCACTTTAACCTGTACTATTTTAAAAAAGTATCTATAGTACATTTAGCAAAGAAATTGGGAAATAGATTTGTGCTCTGCTGGGCCTTTACCCAGCTTCTACATTACTGTTAGAAAAAAATCTTACAAAAAAGGAACAGTTCACCAAAGTAATATTATATACTTCTAGCAATATAGAAGCAAAACACCCTGTTCTATAAGAAAACCATCTGGAACAGGGGCATTCCCTATTTTCATGGATTTAATAGTGTCTGTTCCCATAATGATGATAATGCAGTCATTATTTTATTGTGTTAAAAAATCTTCACATTCATAGGAACTGTTGAGTCAGCATTAGAGAGCTGGCTATAAAATTTGTGTTCATTTTTTTGAATTGGCATCATTACATTTTTCACCTTGAGAATCCTTAATTGTAGAAATAATACGTTGTGGCTAACAATGCCATTTTGTTTAACCAAAAGAAAGAAAGAAAGGCTTTGAAGAGTTCATAATGAAAATCTGGGTTAATGTTAAATATTAAGAAGGCAAAAGTATTGTAAACCAGCATCTTTAGTGAGCTTAGAGTTGATGGTAAAGAAGTGAAGGTCACAAATATTTTGTTTTCTTAAGAATAAAGAAGAAGTAAAGAGGCTTAATCTGAGGGAGGGAAGCACTGATGAATTTAAGGACGATGAAAAAAGATTAGGACACATGAATGACAAGAGAAGTATGAATAATCAGCTCTTATTTTAGTGGCTATGTATGTTTCTTAAAATTGGACATTAAGGAAGAACAAGAAAAAGAAGATAGACATTTTTAAGTTATGGATTTAGAGAGTGCTCCTAAGAATACAACACCTTCAAGAACCAATCCTGCTTGAAAATAAAAATAAAATTAATTAAAAATTAATTAAAAATTAAAGACAGAGTTCTTGCTGGATTACAGACTCACATACTTTGATTTTGAAAGCTAAGCAGGGTTGGCTGGATAATATTTGGATGGGGCACCCCTGAGAATCCAAGACTTTTACTAGACTAGGAAGGCTAAAAACCAAATCCCGAAAAAACAGTGGTATCAGACTGCTTCCTTATCATGTCTATGAAATCCTCAGAAGTTAATTTTGACTCAGGGGAATCTTGTTTTTAATTAGAACCCCACAAAGTTGACTTATAGTACTTAAACTTGATCCAGACAGCCCTTTAGATAGTTCAGTATCTACCTAAAAGCAATGAAGTTTTTAGTGTTTGGTAAGAGGCGTAGCTGTTGTCATAGAAGGATGCTAACGAAGAATTAACAACCATAATTGTTGTTATTGTACT
Source organism: Candoia aspera (assembly GCF_035149785.1). Classification (NCBI taxonomy): domain Eukaryota; kingdom Metazoa; phylum Chordata; class Lepidosauria; order Squamata; family Candoiidae; genus Candoia; species Candoia aspera. The sequence continues at coordinate 83,026,887 of NC_086159.1, forward strand.
CCAGGTGTGCTCAGCTGGAAAGGGTGAAGTGGAGGGAATGCTTACAATTTGCAGATAACACAGAATTGGGTGAAATAACCGCTGACCCTAAAATAACCCTAACCTCAAAAAAGAGAAATTTAGTTCAAAACTATCTTGATTCACTTGAAACATGGGCTGAAAATAAAAGAATATAATTTAACTGAGTCAAATGTAAAGTTCTTTCTTTAGGAAATTGAAATCAAATATGCAGGTGGTGGGGGGGGGGTGTATGTTTGTGTGTGTGTGTGTGTGTGTGTTCCATTCAATCACGTCTGATTCTCAGAGACTGCCTGGAAAAGTCTCTGCAGTTTTCTTGGCGAGGTTTTTCAGAAATGGTTTGCCATTGCCTCCTTCCTAGGGCTGAGAAAGTGTGACTGGCCCAAGGTCCCCCAGCTGGCTTTGGGACTAGAACTCATGGTCTCCTGGTTTCTAACCCTTACTGTAATGATTGCCTACCCTAATAGACTCAGACTCACAAGCAGGAACTTAATGATATCTGATTTATTAAAGAATAGTATGCAAATACAGAGAAAGCTGAGAATGAGCAAAAGCGCGCCAAATACAAACTAAAAACCCTCGGTGCGAATGTAATCCCTCCCCTCACCCAACCGTTTCAAATTCCCCACCGCAGGTGCTGGTGACAATTGCTGCTGGTGTCCTGGGAAGAAAACCTTGAACATACGAAATAACCCAAACACATTCCAATCCAGCTGAATACAGATAACATCCCAGGAGACAGAATCCTCCTCCCCTCCCAACCTAAACACGCATCAGCAAAATGACATGCAAAACGTTACGATATACGTTTAACATTGAAACTGTCATGAGTAAGGATGGCGAGCAGGGGGCTCCCATCCAGACTGTCAAGCGCATGCGTAGCACTGAGGAATTGGTCAGCCATTCAAAGAGACAGAGATTGGGACCGCCTTAACCCTTGGGGGTTATATGTCTGGGTTTTCCCACGCTTCTTCAGTATGTTAGGATTCCTGTTAAGTACTAGCAATAAATATTAGAGACCAGTTCCTTGTCTCAGCGTGTTTCCTGGCTGTTAGGACAGAAACGGTGAACATGACACTTACCAAAAAATGGTGGAATAGTAGTCAATTGCAAGCTGAATATGAATCCGACAGGTGGCCCAGCTGCATCAATGACCAATGACACTTTAGACTACATCAACAGGAGCTTCCAAATGATAGCAAAGATGCTTCTCTTTTATTCTGCATAGGTTGGACCTTATCATGAGGATTCTGCACACGGTATTTGAAGGAGGGTTCAGAGGAAGGGGGACAGTTCAGAGAACGGCAGTCAAGATGGCCAGGGGTCTAGAAATGAAAGGTTCTGGGAAGAGGTAGAAGGAGATGGGAATGTTGAGATCTTGGTAGCACTTGACCAGCCTTGTCTGGGCTCTGGAGCTAAACAGGGTGGGCCCTGGTTAGTGCTTGGATGGGCAGCTATCTGGAAATTAATGGCTGTGGGCTAGACTGGAAAGTCAAGAGACTGTCTGGGGAAAATGTGGCAAGACATTTCTCTAACCCCTGCAAGAGAGAGAGCATAGATGCAGTCACCAGGAGCCGAGCTGAACTCAGTGGCGTATTTACATTTTGTTAGCATCTAAAGCAGCATTTCTCAACCTTGGCAATTTTAAGATATGTGGACTTCAACTCCCAGAATTCCCCAGCCAGCATCGCATCTGGGTGTTAAGTTCACATATGTTAAAGTTGCCATGGTTGAGAAACATCTTTAGAAAGAGATCTAAAGATACTTGAAGAAGAAAGGGATGTCCCTCCCCTATATTTTTCTTTGAACATACTGAACCCATCCTAGTGCCCTGTTTTGTTTTGTTTTTTTTTAATATAGCTTTATTAAGTACCTGGATAAAAAAATAGTAAGAAGGCAATGTTCATAGGATGTAGCCTGTCCCTCTGTTTGCCCCAATTATTCTGTGCTTCATTAGTAATTGTATTGTTACTATTTTAAATCTAGGTTTTGAAGGCAGCTATAATAGACCAGTCCAAGTAAATTTCTTGTAAATTTCTAATATATAGAAGAAAATAATTTATGAGCGGGAAGGAGACATAAATTCTTATTTTATGTTGTTCTCTAGGTATTCCTGAAAAATGGATGATGATTACTTTGGAGGATTTGAGGTACGGAAGTAGGAATATTTAAGTGTTGGCCGATGATATTTTAAAGGAATTAAAGCTATGTAAGGCACTCCACCGCGTGGGGACGTGGTGGCGCTGCGGGTTAAACCACTGAGCTGCCGATCGGAAGGTCGGCGGTTCGAAACCGCGCGGCGGGGTGAGCTCCCGTTGCTCGTCCCAGCTCCTGCTCACCTAGCAGTTCGAAAACATGCAAATGTGAGTAGATCAATAGGTACCGCTTCGGCGGGAAGGTAACGGCGTTCCGTGTCGTCATGCTGGCCACATGACCCGGAAGTGTCTGCGGACAACGCCGGCTCTAAGGCTTAGAAACGGAGATGAGCACCGCTCCCTAGAGTCGGACTCGACTGGACTTTACCTTTACTTTAAGGCACTCCAGCACTCTACATTTGAAAGCAGAGCAACTGATAGTTGTGTGTAAATTATTCAGAGTAATCTGTAATGTGTAAAATTCTAATATGTGTAACTTATTATGGTTTTACCAGTTGTTAAGAAGGTCAAGGAAATACATTTTATACATGAAATGCCCTTGGGACGTTTTCAGCAACTACTTCTCTGAATATCAGTAGGTAAAATTTCTCCAAGTGTTCAGAACTGGACCAGGAATTTTAAGCGTGTCTGAGGAATACTTAGTAAGTGATTGTTTTCACAGAGTTTGAAACTAGCTCATACTTTTTCACCCTCCTTACCGAATTGGCTTATTTTTGTGTTTTAAAACTGATCTATTTTGTCAAAGCCTGGATTTCCGCGTCCTGATACGGTGGTGCTTTTCCCGAAGGGGGTCTTCTTGAGGCCCTTCAGCGTCTCAGATCCTGGCTGCAGAGGGAAATGTGAAATCGGGCCTGTTTGACCCAACCCAGGATTGCGTTCTACGGAGTCACTGGTGCTACATTTTTCTGTGGGGGTGGCATTTCATCTTTTTTTCCCCCTTTTTCCTAAGAGCATGCCAGAAGTTAGGAATACAGGAAGCTGGTTTATACTGGTTGGTGGAGTCACGCCAAGAGAGCAAATTTCCTGACCGTTGGGCCAATGTTTAATGTAAAGTTATGCCAAACTTCACATTTTTATATAATATTGAAAGAAAATATTTTTGACATAAATAAACAACCAATCAGGATAAAGTAACAGTGCACTTTCATATGTTCATGCACTAGTAAAACAGAGGTGGAAGATGTCACAGTATTTGATTATGTACTGTAGCCTGTGTGAATTCGTTTGCTGAAGGTGCCGGGCAGATTTTGGTGGGATTGTTTTCCTTAGGATCACATTAGTAAGGATGAACGCATTCCTTAAAAAAGGATTATGGGAAGTACGACGTCAGCCAAACTGCAGTCTCGGGAGAAGTTTAAATGTTGTGAAAGTGCCTTTCTGTCAAATCATATAAAAATGGTGCCATGAAGTAGCCATGCCCAGCATCTGGGGAGGTGAGGGCTGCGTGTGTGGCTACATTGCAAAATGTAAGTAGGCTGAGGGAAAAAAAAACTAGATTGGATTTAGCTGAATCCAAGTAAAAAATACAGATAAATTTTAGCAGTTAGTCGGAGAAAAAAGCATGTTCCGCTCTATACATCTAGCTTGATTTAGGGAAGTGTTTTTTGGTGGTTGGGGCATTTCTGCATGGTCACATCAAGGGGAGTGACCAAGGCAGCCCTTAACTAACTCAGGGGAGTATAATTCGGGAATCCTCCCCTCTTCAGGCTAACAGACACGTTTGGAAGTCCAAGAATATGTGAAGAGCCCTCTTCTCAGACACTGTAACTGCAGCCTTTGGGGGACGTGGGGCCCCAGGGACATTCATGGAAAGGAGATTTATGTTTGAAGCGGCTTTCAGCATGCAAGCTTCCCACAGATTATTAACCTAAACGTTTAGAAATCTGGTGGGCCAGGGAGCTGCCAAGGGAAGTGTAGCTGGGCACACTGGAGCCATGCGCGCCCACCTGGGGACTGAGTGGGACTCCTTGGAAATTCTTGGAATTAATAATGTATCTGATGAGACCGGAGTGAAGAAAAGGTGATGCCTAGTTTGACAATATGTCTTGCACTTTCAGGCAGCAGAAATTTTTTTTAAAGATGGAAACGGTGAACCCCAGACAACGTCTCCCGCTATTCCTTGGGCAGCATTTTCCACAGGTATAGAGAAATATCAGTAAATTTTTTTGTTGGCTTCTTATGCATTTCTCCTACTACTCTACTGCTCAATTTGGAGCATCCAACATATAAACCAAATAACCATAAATGTAATCATAAATTCATACTGTACTTGCTCTGGTTTTGTGTTTACCTCTGAAATAAGCTTTGCAATCATTTTGTAACTTATTTAAATACTGTCCTTTTTGACGTATTCTTGTTGACAAATGAAAATATGTAACTGCCTTCTGGATCTCTGTTCGGTGCTTGTGTGAAACTTTGAGTAACAAAAAGGTAGGCAAACTGGGGACGTCCCTATGTTTGGATCTGTAACTCCCACAGTTCTTTTCCACTGATCCACTTGGCCAAGTTCAAAATATCTGGAGGATACCAGGTTTGGGGGATCATACACAAGTAATCCCCTCCAAGAATTCCTTGGAGGCATTATTTATTAATTTACTGGGCTTATATGGCCCTTCACTCATTATGAACCCGAAGTTTATTTGCATTAGAAATCTCAGAAGTGAGGGTTCGGGTGAGAGATGGGCTTCTGGAAGGCGAAAGGGGGAACTGCCTGCAGCAACTCTTCATGGTTGTCAGCTCTGATCATTCTTCCTTCCAGCAAGTAACCATGCCTCAGCACTAAGCATGACTAAATGATTCTAGTATTTTCTAGAATCTCATCTTCCAGAAATCTATTGAAACTATAAAGAGATTTAACTATGTATTTCATAGTGTATATATTGCTGTTCAAACTGGTTTCATAGCAAACAGGTCAGTTCGACATGTTGAATTATACATAATGCTAGTCGTTGGCCAGTGAAGAAATTGAAGTTGAAAAATGAGATTGGGGTATTTCAGCAGATCAACAATATTCAAGTCTGGGGAGAAAGAAAGATAGATTTTGGAATGGCTTTTTCACTCCCCAGACTTGAATATTGTTGAAAATCTGTGGGAGGATCTCAAACAGGCAATAGATGCAAGGAGATTGAAGACTATTTCCGAAATAGAAATTTTCTGCAAGGAAGAGTAGGAAAAACCTCGCAGGCAAGAACTGAAAGACTTCAGGAAACATTAGGCTGATATTTCTGCCAAGGTGATGCTATAAATCACTGCCTGAAAGGGTGTCCAAACTTTTGCACCTGTCATTTTCACTGGTTTCTTCTCTTGAATCTCTAAGCATTAGCACAGAAACATTAAATAGGCATTTAAATTTGCAGAAAGATGTTGGGTTTAACTGTGTGCCATGGAGAGGTTGTGCCAGCTTCTGTTCAGCGAGGGATTTACTGTATTAAAACATACAATCTGACCCCCGGACCTAAACTTTTGCGTGCAATGATACATCCTTGTGCACATAATCCTTGTATTTATAACTAAACTTGCTTTGGTTCTACATTCCAGTGGTGGGTCCCGCCCTCCCAAGGCAGCTTCAAAGCTGAATGCATTTCAGCTCTTCTTGGGCTCTGGCATTTATGCAAATGCGGAATAATTCTGATGATTCTTGTTTATTTGGTGTTACTCTGTTCCGGATCAAAAAGTTGCAAAATACCTTGGAACTCTTCCATATTTTGGAATCATTGTGTAGAAAAACGCAAGCACAGAGAAGGGAAAGAATGTGGAATTTGCCCCCATCAAGAATCTTGATGGGGGCACATCCCTGAATGCAGAATTTGAGAAAGTCCATGATGGGGCAAATGCTCAAATGAAGTTAGGGGACATTAGCCCTGCTTTTTATTTCATACTCACATATACAATGATGGAGATAGGTTAGTTTACTTAGTTTAGGAGAAACATCTTAAACCAGTGATTTTCAAACTTGGCAACTTGAAGATGCGTGGACTTCAACTCCCAGAATTCCCCAGCCAGGAATTGAAGTCCACACATCTTAAAGTCGCCAAGTTTGAAAAACACTGTCTTAGACCTTTCTTTAGTTTTTGAAAGACCCAGTGTGCTTAGAGTTTCTTCACTGGAACTGATTGGAATAGCCATATGACCAGAAAGATGAGTGAGGCCCCTCAATCATCTTGACCATTTCAGAAGTAAACTGAAATTCTCCTGTTTATAAATACTTTAATAAAATAATGTTTTCAATCAATGCCGTCTTATAATAAGGGTTATTACAATGCATTTTTTCCCATAAGTATGAAATTACATAGTATTTGTCTTAGGTTCTCGAGATGCCTTACCCAATCTTTACAACAACTTAGTGAGATGCTATATAGTGGAGGAAAGGTCAGGAATAAAATGTCTGATTTTGGAATGAGTAGAGATTTGATCTATGGATTTACTATAGTGCAATTTATGCTTCTGTCTGCATGGAATGTGCAGAAAACTAGACGCTGTGCAAATTCACTCAGGGTTGTGCAGGGTAGACGCCAATTAACCAATATCAGTTTGGCATATTGCCTAAGCCATTTTTCAAATCAGCATAACTGCAGCACATACAGAATTCTTACTCTACATTTATTTTGCTTTCATATCTTTCCTGCTATAATTTGTAGGTTAAACGTGTCAACTAGAATCATGTACAATTCCCCGTTCAAATTAAAAGCAGACAATTATTTTTATGAAGAATCTCTATTCATCTCATGTGCTTGCCAAAATATATGCGTAAAAGATGCATTGTATTATGAGAATATTTACGACAAACCTTGTTTTACAAATAAAACAATTTGAAACAGTGTTTTCTTTCTTGCTATCATGCCGTTGCATTAGGGAAAACCATGAGAACTGGTACTGTTTTATTGAAAAAAATTATGTATATGTAAATGGTAAACTATTTTTGGTAAGTAAATGCATGCAGAACTAACCTATTTTTATCCTAACTTTTCTCACAGCAGTTTTAGTAAGCAACTTTGTATTGTATTTATCTTATAATTCATGGTAGTTTGTTGAATTTCTTTGGTTGGTAAACCAAGTTATCATTTTTAGCTTCACAGCAAGATATGAACTTTGGAAAACATAGGTCTATTGAATTTCTTCTCCTTTTGCTTGCATTCCTTTCTGTTACTTGCTCTTTACAACAGTGCCTGAAATTCTTGCATCGCCAACTATTTCTGCTGAGCTGCTCCCGAAACAGGCTTTAGCCTCCTTCGTTTCTTCAGGGGCTGATGTACCAGTAGACGCTCAACTGCCACCCAATACTTTAAGTGCAGCTGATGTTAAAGAGCAGGTAAAATTATCTCGTGTTTATTTTTTATGCACGAAAGGATATTTTTCGAATGTACCCACTGACTTGTGAGTAGATCGCTGTGGGTTTCGTGGGACCTACTTAGAAACAATCATGTATAAGATGCAGTGACCCAAATATCTTGCCAGAGGTACTGTGTTGCCCCAAATCCGGTTGTCAGGATTGAAACTTAGATTGTAATCTATCTAAAGTTAACCAAAACATTTCCTGTCATGAACAGAATTACTAGAAATCAAAGCGCAGCTTAAGGGAAGGGTAAGGAGTTGAATGTGGATAAGAAGAGTTGGATATTTCCCCTTTAAAGAGGAAATAATAGTTGAGTTACTTAACTATTTTGCTTTTCAGTGTTTTCCGAGATTGGAAAAAAATGCTATCGTGGATCATTAGGAATGGAGAAAGGCTGATCTAAAATCCTTTTGGGCTTGCCAGTGGCACAGTTGTTTAGACAGATAATTTAGTAGGTGCTTTTGAGAATCATCAAAGTATACTTATGTTCAGATGTGCTAGAATATAAAACAGGACTTAGAAGTAGGTTTCTGTGAAAACAACACCACATTGTTAAGTCTGACATCTGTGCATTTCAGTATTTTATGTCTCCCATAAAATAGGTTCCCTTATCAATCGATCCTCCTTTGACTGAAGAGCTGGGGGCAGCATCTGCTGATTATGACGAAGCCGATATAAAACCGAGAGTAAATGAGTCTGAAAAGCACCTTCAGCAAACCCCTTCAGCTCTGGAAAGTAAACTTAAAACAGCAGATGAAGAAAAAGAGAGAATAAAAAAGGTATAGCTGCAAGTCTACAGAATCACCCGTTGCTGTGTGTGTTGTTGTGGACAGAGCTGGTGAGCCCAAGTCTTCCATCACTGTGAGTTGGGCTCAGCCTTCCTTTTGGTATCTGGACTGGAAGCCGTCAGCGCTTTGGGGAACAAGGTGGGAAAAAAAGGATGTTTTTAGTTACTCCTTTTAGGTTTACTACAAATTGGACCCTGAGTGGCAAGTGTAGCCCATAATGAGAAGAGAGATATATTTTAATATAATTCATATATTTTTTTTAGGAATTAGAAGATTTTTTGGAAAAGTACAGGTCTTTGGAAACCGATTTCCTGAAAGAAAAGGAGGATAAATTAATTTCACATCAGGATATATACAACAAGCTCCAGGTAATGTTTTAAGATCCTCTCCCCCCCGCCCCCCAGGATATTCTTGATTGCTCTGGTAACTTACAGGCCTCAGCATAATCAATAAAGGTGTCTAATCATAGAGAGTTATAACTGAAACAAAAGTTGTATTTAACAGTTAGCATTTCTTTCCCTCCCTACTTGTACTCATGACACTACTACCTGTCATCAATTTTGTAAACTCATTTTTCTATCTATTTTCAGAGCTTTGCACAGTTTCTGAATTAATTGGGCCAGTAAAATAAGTCTCATGTTTTTTTCTGGGGGGTTGTAACGTGTCCTATTTTCTTATTTTTTATATTAAATTTATGCTCTGCCTTTCGGCTGATGTAAATGCTCACCGCAATGCATCTGCCTTGTACTTGGTTTTTATAATCAACTTAAAGTAAAATAAAAATATGATTCTTTTGCATAAAAAAAAAAAGATAAACAGGGACAGTGTCTGTATTGGAGGAGAAAATGGGGTGGTGGTGGCCAGAGTCCGGCAGATCAGGGGGACCAGCCCCCGTGGGAGCCGTTTTGAAAGAGCAGGACATGACTTCAAAATATGCTTGGCAGCCCAAATTTGCTGGAGATCCTTTACTTATTTTCTTCTTGGAATATTATGGAGATGTATGATCAGCATAATAGTTCTACATACTTTTTAATTATATAGTTACCTTTCCTCTCTTATATAAAAGGACCAGTTAGCGGAGTCAGTGCCAGAGAGTTGTAAAGCTGGAAGTGATCCCTAATGCCATCAAGTTTTACTCTCTACTCAAGGCAGGAATCGAAATTAAAGCCTTTCAGTTGTGTAAGCTGCCAGGCTTCTCCTGGGGAGAAATAGAGAGAGGCACAAAGATGCAGGAATGCCTGATTTCTTGCAGAAAAGCTAAGCAGCCATTACAAAAGAATTCCACTGACTGCTGTTTATTGAATAGAAAATAAAACTAATTAACCGTTGCTTCCATTGTTTCTAAAAGTTTTTAAAAATGTTCTCCTTGGCTAATTCTGTTGAAAGTTGGGTAGGAGGTGGCAGTCAATATGGACAACTCATCCAGCTCTGTTTCCCATAGGGTGAGAGACAGTGGGCCTAATGGCTTGTACTGAGCTCCCATTGTGCCTACGGAGCAGGGTTTCTCCACCAGGGCTCTGTGGCACCCTCGGGTTCCCTGGGAGATCACAATATGTAAAAAATTATTTCAAATTCAGGCAATTTCACATTAAAGAGGAAAGTTTCATTCTTTATTTTTAGTTTAAGAACACTGTTAGTGCATATAGACAGGCCCACCCAGGAAACGAATACAATAATTTTGTAACTTCTGGCCTCTATTTGAGCCTGAATGTGCAGGGGGTCCCCAAGGCCTGAGAAATATTTCAAGGGTTCCTCCGGGGTCAAAAGGTGGAAAAAGGCTGCTGTGGAGGAACATTCAACCATTTTGTTGTCCAGAATTCTCAGGACAGTCAGATTTCCGTTTCTTTTTGTACATCCCTATAATTCAGTCCTGCTAACCAGGGTTAGAATAAAGAAAAGGTTTCTAGTGACCACCAGAATGGATTATTTTCAGTGAATTTTCATGGAAGTGCTATCAACCGATGCACTTTCATGCTATGCAGATGGGTTAGTAGTGAGAACCAGCCAGTCGCTTTCTGTAGAGAATTAGTCCTGGGTTTCTTAATATCAAGAGTACAAGAAGGTCAAAGAGGCAATATTTTTGAACCATTGTGTACTCACTTACCTGCTCCTTTTTCTATGAAAATAAAATGCATTTGTTAAAAAAGAAGTAAGGGGCACAGCTGATCTGATTAGTATCTGTTACTCAGTTTACCTTGCAATTTGTGCTGGTTGTATCCCTTCTGTATGTTTATTGTGTTCATACGTCAATTTTTAAGTCCCATCAATCGATTGAGAACTAAAAATTTCTTTGGGGACCAATTTCTTGATATAGAAAAACAAAATGAGCACAGAAATGAGAAATATGGAGATGGATCCATATCAGAAAGTTACCACAGCATGGCCGTGAAAGATGGATTGCTTTTAATCCAAAAACTTAGTCAAAGCTCCTACTTTCACCTAGTTTAGCCTTCATTGCTAAGGCTCTTGTCCTTTTTCTTCTGTTTTTGTTTTTTATTTTTTGTGTTCAGAATGAAGCTTGAGTCCAGATGGAGAAGCGAGTCAGACTCTTAGGAGCTTTGTTACTGTTTTCTTCATGGAAGTAGAATGTAGGGCGTCTTTACTTAGCCAGTTCTTGATACCCATTTGGTTTTGCCTCCTCTGGTGCTAGGACCAGCACCTGTGACCACAGAGCCAGTGAGCTGAAAAGTACAACTGTACGACTTGTCAGCAACTTCCTTTCGGCGAAAACAGCTGGCTCTGGCACTGAATAGCTGAGAGAAAACCAACAGGAATCAGTGGTTTTATTCCAGATGAAACTGTAGGTACTCAGTTCTCTCTCCCTGAAGGAGTCTTTGGGATATTGCAATTAGCATAAAGGGCAAGAGCTCTCAGGACGCTGGTGGAGACGTAGCCAACGCATTGTGGTGGAATTAGTTTTTACGGGCCAAAGGAACATGTGGGAAATGTTGTTCTAAGTAGTCCATTATATAAAGGAAGAACAAGGAAAATAGTTTCTTGTGAGCAGTAGGATCAGAAGATGCTCACTCTGACAGGACATGTCTCGGTTTCATGCAGAGCCCCAAATCATGCAGGATTAAGTCAGGGTTCTTGTGGGAAGCGCCCACTGAACCCTTTTCAGATGTGGGAACTCCCCTTTTCGGACTCAGCTAATCAGTTGCACAGACGTGGCTCGTTCTGATAGGAGTTGGTCATGCATACTTACTCCAGCCACTGGGTCTCCAACATTTACCATGCGCTTGCATAGTCCGCCTGCATCCCCCAGAACGAGCATTGGAAAATTTTAATTATAACTTTTCAATTGTGAAGCCGGTTCCAAAACCGATATATTTAGAATCTCAGTAAGATCATGTTCTTGAAAAACAATGCAACTTATGTGGTTTGGGCTTCTCTTTCAAACATAGTTGCAATACTTTCTTTTAGAATTGGCAATCATTGTCTCCTTTTTTGAATTAAACTCAAATCCTGGATTTGATTTTGAAGCCTTAAATGCTTCTTTATACTCCTGCCACCCCTCATTTTTTTTCATATCTTGAAGCTGGAAGAATTCTTTTTACAGTTCATTATATCCCAGTTGTAATTAGGAAACAATGGTAAGAAATGATTCAGAAGAGCATCATCTTTGCTGACATTTAGGATAAAAATAGCCCTGGCTTTCTTTATTCCAAACAATCACATGCATTCAGGCATTGAGTTACTAACTGATAATATATAGAAGGTACAGCCAACCACACAAAGTTTTAAGGGACCATATTTTCATGGGAGAGCTTAAGTTTTTAAAAGGAATTAAAGAATTAAGAATCGCATCGTCTCCCACAGTCGCTATTATCCTATAATCAATACAATATAGGGATTGGATCAGGAGAGAGAATGAATGCCACAGAAAGAGAATTTAGCACATTAAAAGATGATTCTGTCAAGAAACTAATTGGAATGAGAGTTGAGAGTAACCAATTAGTTAACAGTCATGGCTTATCATTTTAAATTGATTAATTAATTGATTACATATACATAAATAAAAGTTACCAATGCTTGAAATAATTACAAGAAGCATATCATTTAATTAATTGGAACAACCACACTGTTGTTAAGAGGAAGGTTAATTAAAACTCATTTAACTTCTTTTTAGATTATGGCATGATATTAACATACTGTATCAGAAATAAGAGTTTCAAATTGAATCCAGTCAAATCAGCTTGGTTATAGAGGCCAGCAAACTGAAGTAATTTAACTCCCCCCTGCCCCAAACAAGTGTTGCTCTTAACTAATAAGTGTAATGATTATAACATGTCCTCCAAAAGGAATATATAGATATATGGATACACACGTACACATATTCCAACTAGTGCTTTGTGGATTTATTTATTTATCAAATTTTGTCACAGCTTCTCTCCCTCCCAAGGAGGGACTCTGGGCGGTTTACAATAAAATAGAATTAAAAACCAAAACAGTTACAAATACAATAAATACAATAAAAATAAGAATGTAGTGGAATCCAGATGGGCGAGAGTTCTTTATCAGACCGTGAGAATAGCAGGTCCATCAGAAGTCACATTAGGGCGCTAGCCGTCCCCAAATATTTAATGTATTATTTTACATATCAGTGTCGGCCAGGCCCAGCCCAGCCCAAGAACGACGAAGAATCAGTCAATTCAAACGCCAGTTCTTTATTTGCTCACACCGTACAGACAGAGTCTTGCCAGAGTCCAGCTGCTCTACCTCACCTGAGGGGAGATAACCTGGGAGACTCTGGGGCGGGGCCGTCCTGGACCTCTTCATTTCCCCACCATCACCTCCTGGACTGTGCCTCCGCTTATCCCCTCCACCTCCTTGGAATGTGCTCCCTCCTTCCGGAGAACCAGCAGAACTGCTGAAATCCGCCACAGTGCCCATTGCCAACCATGCGGACATCAAAATGACAAAGCATGCATTGTGCCCTCACAACACAAGCTCTTCACTTCCCTAAACAGGCTTTATGTCACAACCCGTTTGGACACTATTTCTGCCCCCTGCCTCCCCCCACCCCTTCAACAGCTATGGGTTTAACTTTATTGAAGGGTATAATGGCATAGTATCATGTAGCTTTTAGTGTGTTCCTGTGTCTCCAGTCAACAAAACACTGTTTAGTGCTTAAGAACCATTGAAACATTGTCCTTGTGAAGTTATTCCTTGCCATTGTGTGCTGAGCTGAGAAAATTTTAAGAGGTGAACTTGGTGAAACAGCTCCTCTCTTGAGGTCCAGGTCTGTCTTATTCCCACTTACAGGAGTTTGAGTTGGCAATCCGGGTGCAAGGCTCCTTCTGAAGGGGCGGGACACCGTAGGGGAGACCATGAAAGCGGAAGGATTTGTTGCCTGTTTTATTCTTCTGCCCCTTTAGGGTTGTGATGCCAGCGGATGCATATTTTGAAAAGCGGGTCTGCTGGCATCACACCTAGATTGGTCCTCACTAACTAAAGTACGTACGATAAACTTCTGTAGGTTGGTAGAGGTGAATGCAAGCTGCTTGGTAAGGTAGTTTGGAAGTGCATCTTAGAGGTAGGTGATTTCTGTGGGTAAAAATACTAGAGAATGTATGTTTTTTTTTTAAGTAATATGACTTGCATCCTGTTGAATATCATCTTCTAACAAAATATTTAGGCTGGTTTTAGGTGCAGACATAGAGGAGACAGAATGCGAATAATGTAAAATAGTGTTAAAAATCTACTATATCTGCCTGTGAATTTGTAGATGAGATTCCTGGAACGTTTACAGGTTATGGAAGAGCTTGGAATGATGCTGTGCCAGTGGGCGGAAATTTACTTTTTTAGTCACTAAAACTGCTTTTGGCTGTTTATTTGGACAGATTTATGTTTATGATAATACCCTCCTGCCCATTCTCATTCGGTTTTTCTGCCGGGGGTTTTGCAGTCAATTCTTTGTCCTCCCTTTTCCCATTTTACTCTACAACATTGTTCTTTGAACCACTTGGAACTATTGCTCAACCAGCAAGAATGGAATTGAACAAAACAGATCAGAATTCATAAAGCAATCCTATTAGTTGGCCTGACTTCAGTTCATTTGTATCAACGGGTTCCAAGGACCACCACCCCTTTCTTTTGCCATTATGGCAGAAAGAGCTGGGAACGGTCCTAGCAGGTCTGGAGGACGCCATCTGAGATGAACTCCCCTTCCTGGAGCAGATCCCCCTCTTTTTCTCTGTCCTTGGAAAGGGAGATCTGTGGTCCTTGAAGCAACATCTCAGGCACGATAGCACTGCAAGCCTTGGATCAGGAGTGCTGGGACAGGACCTTGGAGAATGTGCCCCCTTGTTGGGAAATGCCTTAGACCCATTCAGTTTTCATTTCCTGCTGGATTCCAGCACCTTCAGAAAGGCTCATGTCCACAGGAAGGAGTGGAATGCAACCAGATAATCACCTCCGGTAAACTGCCGTGAAAATCACAAGAAGAAATTGCTTTTTGTGTGTGAGGTTTCTTCGTAAACATCATGATAAAACTGGTCAAACTAAATTAATGTTGAATCTCCCGGACTACCACTTTCAGGGTTTTCTGTTTTGTCTGAGTTAAATGTGTGCATATTTCTAACCATTTAAGCCAGGTGCATAAAAGCAACCTTATGCCTGCATGATATGTCCTAGAAAGACAGCTGATTGTATTTAATATGGACATGGGCAGATCTCTAATATTACTTCTTTTGCTGTGAAACCGCAGAATGGTAAAACAAGCTTTGATTTCTTTTCTGAATGCCCTATATGTACGTTTATAAGTGGCCTATATGTACATTTATAAAAGTTGTATAAAATATTCTTCTTCGTGACATTTGTTGTCTGGATAAGAGTACATATTGAGAGGCTGAAATCCTCATAACGGGGTATTCGTTGTTGTGTCACCTGCTGAGCATTTCCCAGTGGGAAGTCAGGGGAACCCCCCACCCCAGCCCACCCCCCGTACTCTGGGGTTGTTGGCAGATCCCTTCTTCTTGTGCTGATTTAATTGCTGTGGCTCCTCCAGATTAACCCGCTACGGACGAGTGGTTTTTTCAGTGAATAGATGATACTCATCAGCTCCATATTATTCTTTTGAGACGGAGGCTGCAGATGTGTCTTCCAAGGACTGCATCCTTCCTCCGAGGTTTGGCATTATCTCTCTCGTAAATGTGATGGCCACGATTCCATTTCTTCCACTTTGGGGTTACTGAATAGTAGCTGAAGGATTAGGTGTCTAGACACTTAAATGTTCAGTAATATTCTGACTCATTCTTCTAAGTGTAGAAAGTTATTTATTCTTCCATAAACATTTGGATATTAACAGTCTCAAGATGGATGCAATTATTTCAGAGGCTTCCTCAAGCTAGAATCATAATGAATAAAATTAGACTATAGCTTAAAAGCCACTTTAAAATTTATGATAAAATTTAAAGCAGATCTTACTTCTTTTATTTCAGGAAGGCGTTTAATCTTGAATTTCAGTTATCTTCTGCCCTTTAAAATAATCTCTTAAAAAATGAAGATTTGGTTACAATGCAGATGATACATTAAAGCCTAGAATTATGTTTTCTTAAAGCTAAATATATGAGGGTTTTTTTGTCAGACACTTTGCTTTTCTGTGTAAAGTATATAGAGACAGAAATAGAAGACAATCACTGCAGGCATGGCTGCAGTCTAGTACAAGCTGCTGAACCAACGAAAGGACATAGGTTGTGCTTTTTTGGAAAAAAAAATTGTGGGAAATTAGAATGAATAACAGCATGGAACTTCAATTACCGTGAATCACCAAAGGGCCACTTGGTCCTGGAATCCAGCCCCTTGCTCTGTGCAGGCATCCAAATGAAAACATCCTGGAGAGTTGGCTTGAACACATCCTATGAAAGGGGTCTAACTCTTCCAAGTCCAACTTCCTCGCAAGTCTTACGGACCAGGTGGTACTCAGAGGATGCATTTTGCAGCATTTTTCCTAACAGATTTCTCTGTACAGATGTCAGTGCGGGTATAAATATTGAATACGGACTTTTAAATATTTGTATTTTTTCCCCCTTAATAATTGCTGAGAGGGTGGATGGGAGGGAGTTATGTAAAGCGTGAAAAATCCTGGATGAAAGATAGAAGCATTAATAGTTTCCCCCGTACCCCCCAAACTTGATGGCTGAATGGTTAATAAAAGTTCTTAACAATAGGCTGTAATCATTTGGATAGTGCTTCAGATTGTCAACACATTTTCATTCTGTCACTACTTAAACTGTGTTAATGTAAGAATGCTCTAATACCCAGCTGACAGATCTATTAATCTTCCATTGCACAATAACAACTTGTCTGTTTTTCTAACACTTCTATTACAACAGAGATTTAGAATCACCTTTTTCAAACTATAGTCTACTTGGCATAAATATAATACTGAGCTTGTTATACTTCCCTCTTTAGACAACAAAATATTGATGGATCTTCTGCCTTGAGCATTTTTGAATGTGTCTGAACTTGGAAAGAAAAAGTACAGTGTTTTCAGTAAAATTCAGAGCAATATATATGAGCTGTGTTTCACAACCCCAGCTCTGTGAAAGTACCCCAAGCATCATAAGGTGCTAATTGCCTAACTATAGCATTGAAGGATCCCCCATGTAGAACATCTGGGCTTTATATGCAACAAATACATTGAATAATAAAAGGAGGGTGGGTGTTTTTTGCATCACTACAGTTAATACTCATTTTGATTTTAAAAGAAGATGAATAGGAATGGAAACAATTCTTTGTCAGTGTTCCAGCTGGAGTATATATTTCAGCTCTTATAGAAAGAAATTCCTTTTGGTTACATAGCTTCACCCACTAATTTCAAAATTAAATATACATTCATCCATACCCATCACACTGTCCCCTTGGGGGGTGGGGGGTAAGTGTTGTTAAACAGATTGCAGAAAAAGAATAAGAAATAGTAAGACAAATTAAAGGCCTGAGATATGAAAAAGAAGAAATGTAGTTAAAATTAGTTTGCTGCAATACATTCACTATACATTTCCATACCTTTTGATGCTTGCAAACTATCCTTGCCTCTATATTGTTTTCATAAAAACTTCTCATCTCTCTCCTTAAGGAACTCATTGATTCCATCCAACCATGACTTCCTTGGTTTTTCCCTTCCACTCCAACCGATCACTCTTCCTTCATATGTTTTGCAACTTGATTCTCATTCATTCTTTCTACATGGCCAAGCTATCAACATCCTTCTCTCACAGCGGCCACTCACTCTTAAGTTCGGTCTTCATCCATTCAGCACCCATGTATCCTTGATCCTATCTCTTCTTGTTTTATCACACATTCTTCCTATGTATCCCATTCCCACTGCTTTCAACTTACTATTATGAGTCTCACTTCCATAAAACCAAGTGGGCAAAAGCAAACAGCCATTTTCACATCTTTTATCAATAGTTCTTTGCAGGAGACCACACTCTACCCACTAATTTTTAAACTTCATTTGCACATCTTTACATCTGAATACACATCCATTTTTGCATCTTTAATAAATGTTCTCTGAAGGTGCATAAATTCATCAACTTGCTGTAAATTGCTTTAAAAAGCATAAGCATTCAGTTAAAAGCTACATGTCAACCTTAGATTGTTCTGTTACTTTTTGAGATTATCAGAATTCCTTAGGATTCAGCAACACCACTTTAAAGTTAATACACCCTCTTAACCACAACGAAATTGCTAGCAGAAACCTGTTGACACAGACTGCTTTATTACTTTGAACGTATCTGTCAGTATTTAGGTCCAATATTGTGTTAAACAAAACAGTGAACATAACTTGGTCTTTTGGAGGAGGGTGGCATGGGAAAAAAGTGATACCACCTCACTTCTTCCACGTTTTAGGAGATGGATTTTCACTGGTTTTCCTGTGGTCCCTCTGACACAGCTGTAGTTTTGTCACACTGAGCAGAGATGAAGAAGGGTGGTAATTAACAGAAATGTTTCAATAAGAATTTTTGGGTCAAAAACCAAATTGTGTGGAGCTTCTTGGCAGCTCCATGGAGCAGTCTGCCCAACCAAGTATAAGCATGGCTGTACTGGAAACGAAGCACTTTGGCTGATGCCCATGTGATAACGGCCAATTCATTCCCACAACTACATAAGCCACAGTTGGCAGGAGCGACGGGAGATTGGTGGCAGCTTGGAGGAGGAGGAAGGGCTAATGTTGCAGTAGAAGAGAACTCCACATGGAGGAAAGCAAGTTGGCTGGTGTGTGCGCAAAGGTAGTGGAAGTGAACATTTCTCTTTGTCAAAGGTGTGCTGCTGCGTGATGCCCCGCAACACAAAACTGGCTATTAAAGAGGGGCCTCAGACCCATTACACCGCTCCAGAAAAGGGAGAAGATCAGGGCTGAGGTTTCCATTCCACTCAAACTTTATTCACTGAGGCTTCCTTCCCAAATAAGGAGCCTGTGAACATAGGAGTGGGGTCCACTTACATTCCCTGAAAAGGGTTTAAAAAATTGTTGAAGACGAAGGAAGGAGCAAAGAGGGGCAGATTTTGCAGACCTGGATGACTCTGGAGGTCAGTTGTTACTTGGAAAGAACCCTGTCTGCCTGGTGGATTGAAGTTTTTCTGTAACACTTAAAGAGGGACTCTCTTTCTTCTGACTGATGGCTGGCATAACCTCTTTAGAAGTGGAGGGCCACTTGAAGTGGTCCCCCCTGAGCATCTGGATGCTTTTCTGATTGACTTGGGAAATTAGTGGTACTGTCAGTGTCCCAAATCTGGAGGCATTCAGGGTAGTTGACGCTGAGGCTCATAGGCACCCCGCATAGCCAGATCAGTGCCGTGGCTTACTGAGGAATCTGAAGCAGGTGGGACAGCAGTTGGAGCATCATCAGTTGATGATAACAGATCAGCTGAGTCCGGAGTGAAGCCCATCCGAAGCACCAGTGGAAGTTTTATCTTGCTATAGCAAGACCGGCGAAAAGGGCTCCCTTCTCTGCCTCCACTGCATCTACACCGAGCAGGCCGGCACTGCGTTTCCATACTATGTGGTATCTCCTCTAACAAGAGTCAGTTCTGACTGCAGCAGCTTGTAAGCCCTGCAAAGAAAGGAGGGAGGCAGCTGGAACCCTTGATGGTTCGCTGTGAGGCAATTTGGATCATTCTTTGTGATTGGGATTGATCGGATCAGTCTTGAGTTTCAGTTTAGGGGCAGGCAGTAGGGCTGTATCGTTTATCCGGTTCTTTGGAATCTTTTCAGCTTGTAGATCTTGGAGATGTGGGAACGTAGGCAGTCAACGTTACCACCTGCTGATTCAACTGTTGGCCCTCCTGGCAGATTAAATTGGCTAGGGCAGGATTGGTCTCATGATTATGAAAAGGAATTGACACTTACGTGTGAGAGCTCTACAGTTACAACCAGGCTCATTTTCCGGGAAAACTGACGGAGACAGCAGTGGCTTTGCCGCTCAAGATATAGCTGAGCCACACTCATTTTGTGGACCTGTTTCAGCGGCTTTTAGACAAGATCTGATTCTGATCAATCTTTGTTGTGGTCATTGTCCGGCATAAACCCCAAGAAAGGAATACAGTTGATAAAAGGTGTAGAAAAAGACATAGAAGAATCATAGGAGTAAATGGCATAAAGAAGGGGACATAAATGGGTGAGGATTTTACAAAACCTTACGAAAAAGGCATACCAAATGAAGTGTCGTCCACCCTCATTCATACAGAGACAACTATTTTTGCTTTTAAATGGAATAAGAAGCTGGCTCAAGTTCCCCTTGGATAGTTAGGCTCTTGACCTCAAAGCTTTTACCTGTTACATGATTGTATTGCCCTGTGTATGTGTGTGTGTGTGTGTGTGTGTGTGCGAGAATTCTCTATTAGTATTATTTTTAATGGTAATTAGGATCTGGGGCTGCAGGTTTGCATGACCTTTCTCCATGTTTTCTTAGCTACGTTGTGCTTTTGCCATAGTAGAAATCAAAAGAATAAATAAATGCTTTTTCCCCGTCCTCCTTTGTTCAGCCATTTCTTCCATTGCTGCATTTCCATCCGGCTTTGCACCTCCCTTACCTGCCCCTTAATCCATCTCCATCCACCTTTCTTTTTGCTGTTTCTGCTGGAGGAAGATTTGTTGGTGTCTTTGGGAGAGTGGTTTGGGTGTGAGACAGAACTGATTTTATAATTGTTGTACTCTGTTTTACGGGCAATTAGTTTTAATTAGCAGTGGTTGTTTTATATACACAAGAAAGTCCTGGTGTAGTTCTGGCTTGGAGTGTGGCTTCTGGCAAGTCGTATATTGAGCTGTATGTGTATGTCCAGATGGCCCACATGTGTCTTCAGCACTGATGACAGCTGGAGCTGGGGGCCAGCTGGGCCTTGCACTGCATTTTTTTCTGAGTTTGTACCTTCTCCCCATCTTTTTACCCTTGAATGGAGATGAAAGAGATTGTCTCAGATTTAGGGTTGCTTTCCTTTCAGATAAATGTGATATTGGGGAGCAGATCTAGTGTAGCAGAGCCATTCAGATACAAGAATTTGGCTGCTGAAGCCATTTAGCACCTACTGTGGAGAACTGGTCTGACCCAACTAAATGATTTGAGCCATGAAACAGGAAAACGGTTTTCGGCTGTCTTTGATACATCTAGAAAAGTTGATTCTCTTCTGGTGGAGAGAGCTATACCAGCTGCCATGGTGCAAAGAAAAATATTGTTTCCAGTGAATGAGAAAAACTAAGGAGGGAAAAGGCAAGAAAGGTATTCCCTAAATGATTTAAGATCCCTTCTTTTTTCATTCCAGATCATTTGATGGGAACAGTCTCTCA
The DNA here is from genome assembly GCF_035149785.1 of Candoia aspera. Lineage (NCBI taxonomy): Eukaryota > Metazoa > Chordata > Lepidosauria > Squamata > Candoiidae > Candoia > Candoia aspera. The sequence continues at coordinate 83,047,971 of NC_086159.1, forward strand.
TCCAGGACCTAATTCTGGGTGCAGATGCTGAGCTGTAAGAAGTTGCTGGGAGATTTCAGTGTCCATATCAAGGTTGCTTAGTCAAGACTAGCTGGGTTTTTGTGTCTGCTATGACAACGATGGGTATTTTCCAACAGTATTTTGGTTTTTGTCTGGGGCAAAGCGACTCAAGGTGAAGTGACTGCAACTATTGTGGAAAGAGTCCTCTGTGGACAGATTTAGAAGAGCTGCTGTGGGTACACTTGGAAGAGTCACCTCTGTTGAAGAGAGGAATGTCAGCTTAAGTGGGAACGGAGGATATATTTTGAGAAACCGAGGCTGAGTTCTTGGTGTTCTCTGAGAACATTGTTCTTTTCCTGCAGATCTGTCATTACCACACTAAGCAACATTATCGGAGCGTGATAGGGATGTTACCTAGCTTGGTAATGAGACGTCTTCAGAAAAACACCCAAGCTCAGAGGACATCAAGAACCCAATAGGTTGACCCTGAGCTTCACATATTCTCTACAAATTGAAACTACAGTATATTATTATTTTTCCCCCCGTGCCTCCATTATGTCTGCACAGGGGACTGGTGTTGCTTTTACATACTGTGTCACATGTAACTACCCAGAGGTACTAGTACTGGGCAGGTCTTCCTGATGCGTAACAGCAAATAATGGTTTGTAGTCCCTTTACCACAAGGAAAGAGTGGGATTCCATGGTTGTTCCTTCCTTTTGGTGAAGGGAGAGGAAATTGCCATACCGTTGCTAGTGACTTCACTTTCTTTCCCAAGAGAAGGAGTAGGTTTGTGTGCATGTGTGCAAGGGTATACATTGGGTCCTGGCATGCACATGTGTACCTGACAGGGCTGTGTTGCCAACCTCCACATTCACATCTAGAACATACTGAATTGCAGTTATTTCAGTTACACTTAGTTCTCCTTAAATTGGAGGCATGCTGCATTTTTACAATAGCCTTGAGTTAGCCTCGTGCGTCACATATAATTGATTGTAATTCCTTCCAGCAAATTGCTGTGCTAACAATCATTTCCAAGATTTCTTGCTCAGCAGAAAGTGTATTTTTCAGGCCAGTGCTGAATTGCTTGGTAAAAATAGTTTCACAAGTAGGTAGGGCGATTTCTTTGAAAGCAACCTTTGTACTTAGCTACTGTACATCATGATGTTTAAGCATCATATAGACTGAGTTATGCATCAGTTAGAGAGAGTAGCTCAGGCCATTCTGGACTGGACTGGACAGGGAGGAATATGAAATACTTAATTAGATTGATTATGGTTGATATTGTTGAATTTGGCGTTAAGAGCCACAATATTGTCACTTCCTTAGTTGTTAGATAGGATTTAAATAAGAGGCTGCTTAATAACAGAAGAAATCTAGAAGTTGTTCTTCATTGTCTCATTGAAGTTTCCCAAAACGATTCTTCACTGGGCATCTCTGAAGATTTCAAGAGTATGAATGGACCAAAACTGAACTATTAGACCCTCTCGGACTGAGAAGCTGAGCTTAAAAAATTTGCCAAACTTTGTCCCCCCCACCCAAGCCATTGCAGTAAACAAAAACTTCATTTCAGACTTGATTGCAGCTTGTATGAGCAATCTGGGGGTTATTTAAATTCAGTAGGGAAGGATTAATTGTTTCTGACTATCTATAAAAGTCTTTAGCTGGAATTATTTGGAGCTTTTTTTAAAGTCTTTGCCTTTTGGGTGCATATATGTCATGCTGTGTGTGAAAAAGTATATGGGGATTTTGTGTGCATGGTAGATTAGTATGTCCATACAAGGGGTTTTGAGGCAGGGATGAGGAGGAGAAAGAATAAATTGGATTAATCCCACACGTGCCATTTTAGCTGGTGGCATGATGACACTTTTGGCCACTAGAAAGTAAGTCAGAAGAGATTTCAGCTCTTGGGCCAAAGAAAGTTTTATAACCCGTTGAAGGCCTCAGTCAGGGAAACATTGCTCCTTTCTCCCGAGAAAGCGAAGATTGGCAGTATGAGGATTTTCTAATAAAGGGTCTTCTCTTAAACTTCAATAATTTTATTTTAACAGCTCTCATGACAGCTTATTATTTCATTATCACCTCAGCCTTTGGAATTTTGCTCAGACTCACATATTATCTCTAATGATGTTTACAGCCAAGCTTCAGGATGGAGATTTCCTAGATCTAACCTTAGCAAATGCTTTACAAGATTGCAGCTGTCAGATAAATCCCCCTGTGGCCATTTTAATTATGATTCACTCAACACCCTTTCAGGAATGTTTGCCTTCCCTGATAAACAGAGAACTACGCTGCACTGTGTTAATCCAGTGAAAGGTGGAGACCAGCTCTGACTACTTATTTTCCCAAATTGCAGACATTTAAGCCTCCTATTAGGAAGTTGTCCTATGCACTGAGCTCACTTTTGTGCAGTTGCTGATTCTTATGACCTAGATCTTGATGTCCTTCACGTACAACTTGGGTGTCCAGTGTTTAGGCCTGGTGAAGATCTGGTCTGGGTAATGAGAACAGGCAGAACCTGCATATCTAACCAAAGATTAAGAACCAGAATCAGGAAATAAGGCCTGTCTGAGATGAGTCCTTCAGAATCCTGGACGAATTCAGGGGAGCAGACAATTTTTTTTTCCTGAAAAGTGCTTGGTAGTCATGATCAATTTTTATTATGATCATAGACCAGTATAAGGTGCGGGGAAGGAATTCAGTAATAAAGAAAGACAAAGGAGCATAGTGGTATAAAAGGGCATGGGCAGCATAAAATAAATAAATAAATAAATATTTATCTGTCCATCCATCCATCATCTATCTAGTTGAGTGTAAGTAAGATTAAAAGACCATAAGATGCTAAACACTCTGTGGTGTCAAACTAGAGACACATTGAGTGGTCTTGAGAACATTGAGATTGTCTGGGACAACACCTACAGTATGTAAGGTCACAACCTCTTGGATTTTGGATTTTCAGAAGATGTAGTAGCCATCTGACATAGAGACTCACACTGTATTGCAGAGGAGAAAAATGGGGTTGCCTTGAAGAAATGGCTTTTGAATAGTGAACTGTGCTATCACCCAAGTCCACCTTCTGCCTTCATTATTGGTGGCTATGTTTTAGGGCTTGGCACTTCCACCATTGAGCAGAAAGAAAGGAATAGTAAGATACTTTTCCTTTGAAGTGTGAGATCAGTGATTAGCTTCCTAGAAGAGGTCTCTTGCAGAAGGCCTAAAAAATTTCAGATGTGTTGTAAGCAGATCTAGGGCCAGGGCGTCCCTGGCAGGCTGAGGTTTCATAAAAATAAAAAAGAGGTGTGTTGAGATCTCATGATGCAAGCTCACTCTTGCGTACTTGCATGGGATATCAAGATGCAAGTGCAAAGGGCAAAGCTTGTATTGTAACACACATTCCATCTTTTGAAGCATGACAATACCTAGTTTGGTCAGTGACCAAAAAAAACAGAACACATATAAACCGAATACAGCAGAGAGAGAGGAGAAAATCAACCCGCCAGCCATCCACACAGCCATAAGAAAAGTGAATCAGGTATGAGGATGTCAGTCATGTGCAGGAGTCAATTATTTGGGCACATTCACAGCAACTATACAGAACTTTGCTACACTATAGGTGATAGCACTATTCTTGTCTGATAAGAGGAAGTTGACACAAAGTTCCTCAGGGTAATTTTGTGTCCGTAGCAAGAGAAGGAAGATAAGTCTTCTTCAGGTCTCATTGTAGAAGGAGCTGTGCAGCAGCATGTGGAGAATAGACTCAACAGAACCATCACCACTGGCAGGTTCGGTTAATCATGGCGGTTTTATTAAATCTGCCCTCTAAAAGCACTGAGGGTAGAGTATTATATCTAGCTCTGAAGGAGAACCTTCGTTGGGCTGGAGAGATCCCATGCAAGTGTGTGGATATGGTTGGCTGGTTTCCACCTGACATGGTTAAACTGAGTTTGGACAGAATTTGTGATGAGTCCTCTTTCATCCTGGGCTTCAGTGTCTAAAAGCCTTTCTTTAAAAACTGCCCTAGCCTCTTAGCCATCTCCCTATGGATGCCCATGCTGGGAGCCTTACTGCGTGGTCAAACAGCAGTAGCTGGGGGATTCCGGCGATGGGTTGGCATGGGTCCCTTGTCTCTTTAAGTTTCCTATAAGGTTAAAATCTACTTTGGGAATAAGGTGTGCCTTCTGCTAACTCTGGGGAAGGCTGGTATCTAATGAGCTATTTTTCCTCCATGGTTCACATTGGTCTTCACCAAGTCCTAGCTGGCATGAAAGAGAGATCGTGATCAGACTATGAAGTAGGTTCAGCCCCACCTTTCCCCAGCAGCAGCCAACAGGAGCTGTGTCTCTTATCCTCCCATCTTAGAATTAAAACACTTGACCTGGAAGCAGAAGAAGACTTGGTCATGCTTATGCCTCTTGGTTCGAGATAGAAATGTCTGTGACTCCTGTCTGGATTTAGTGGACTGGAAGACGGCTTGACCATGTTTCCTCATTTTTGTCTTTTATATATATTTGCTTCTAGGAGAAACATAAGCTTGAGCTGGAAGATTTAAGAAAAGCTGGACATGAGGCCCTGTCTATTATTGTGGAGGAATTCAAGGTAACGGCTGTGTTATTTTCCAGTGTTTGAATTGGCTTCTAGATCTGTTCCGATTGTGGGATAGTTTTCTTTCTTGTGGGAGGCAAACTAGCAACTTGAATTTTGTTTGTTTGTTTTTGTAGCCACAACCCTAAAGCTGATTCTGTAGGGAGATGGTAAAAAAATGTAAGTGTAAAAGACTTTTTCAGTGATATCTAGCAGATGACCTTTCTGCTGAGAATAATGGAAAGGAAGAAACTTTGCAGGAAATAGCAATGATTTACCTGGAGTGGTCCAGTTGACCACCTGCTACTTCAATCTTCTTTTACAGAAGAAGACTGTTTTCCCTTGCACCAAGATGGTGGATTGGACTGGGGATAGAATCCTGGACCAATCTGTCCTTTTTTCAATTCTCGGTGTAAAAAATTGAGCAAGAATACTGACCACTTTGAACATGTGGTCACTTCTGAACCCCAGGGATTTGGGAAATAAAACTAACTATTTAGCCCAGCTTTTTATTATGGTCACTGACCAGTACAAACTTAATTGCTTGAGTCTATACAGTCTGGCATTTAACTGCTTTAGTCATCATTGTGGAGAATGGGGCAGAACAAAAGTATAGTTTTTTCAGTAGCATGGACCATGGTGTGCTTTTGCACTGGCTCTGTTGATTCCTGAGGACTAAATCATTGAAAGTGATGCTGGGAAACTGCTGTTTCACCACTTGGCCTCCAGCCTGCGGGGAATCACACTGTGTCATATCTGCATGAATGGTTATCTGGGAATTGAGCTGAAGGGACATCAGGCGATGAGTCATACAGCTCTCCTCTGCCTTTTCTCTAATCTCAGGAGGATGCAAAGGAGAAAGTTGCTATCTGGCCATACTTTGGGAATGGACAAGTTAAAACATAATCCCGATGTGAGGAAAGGTGCGATTGGTTAGAGATTCTGGTTATCTTTACAAGCTGTGCAACTCTCCCTCAAGAGGAGTTTACTGACTCCAGTATTCTCTTGGATGGTCTAGAAGTGGCATTTCCCAGGAGCAACTTCCATCAACTTTGCCCTTTGCCAGTTGCAAGCACTGCTGAACTCAGACCTGCTCCATAGCCACATTTGCTCATCTCTAGAGAGAAGTTACAAGGCTTTCTTCTTGCCCATAAAAATAGCCCCAGTCCTATCCAGTGGTCAGAGCATACAGTTTCGATCTTGGTTTTACTATGCTGGCTATCCATTTGTTTTTGTGAACAGAATAATGACTCCCTGTGTATTTTCTCTGCGTGCTTCCTCTTCTGACCCAAAATGTGATTGCTGGATTTCCATACTCTGTTTTGATACAAGAGTAACATATATTTACACTGCCTATGTCCTAATTCCAGAGTTAAGGAAGGATTTACAAGATTAAGGAGTCTGGACTCCGCCCAGAGTCCCTCTTTTGAGGGAGATGGACGGTGATGAAATTTAATAAATAAGTTAATGCCAATCTCTCTCTCTCCCTCTCCCTCTCCCTCTCCCTCTCCCTCTCTCTCTCTCTCTCTCTCTCAGATGACCTGGCAATGGGCCTTTCTCTAGCTGGTAGCTTAGCAAATCTTATTTTGCATCGTCTTCTGGCACCCCAACAAGTCCTCTTATAATGGGCTGTGAGAATGACCTTGAGGAATAGGGGAAGAGCTGCAGCCAAGGCAATGGTCAGTTAAGAGAAATCCAAAGCAGGAATGAAATTTGAGAAAATATCTCGGACTTGACCCTCCCTAGATCTCTTTAGGGTAAAGGCAGGGAGAAGGGAGGCCCATTCAGATTTGCAAGATTGATGTCAGCCCTCTGCAGTCGACTACCCTGGAGCCCCAGAGTCACGAATACTAAATCTTCTTTTATTTCAGGGTGACAGGAACAGAACTTTGCAACTCTGAGGGTGCCTCTGCCTTGGCTGCAGCTCTTCCTCCAGTTCCTGAAGGTTGTTCTCACAGCCCATTCCACCTCTCTGGTGGTTAGTTACTTCCCTTGGCATTCTTCACCCTCTTCTGGTCTTCAGTGCACTTCTTCAGATTGTGCCCAATGACTCACCTTAGCAGTGCAAACGCTGTCCAGTCCAAACCAGGTTTTCCAGCCCATTGTGCCTTACTAAAACCAGCAACCTGCCTGCTCCACTTAAGCTGCCAGCCATTTCCCATACCTCCATTCCAGTCTTTTCTGTAGCATTTTTTTTAAGACCTTAAGGAAGCCTGGATGTGTGACAAGCTGAACAAAAGCCACAGGGGTCACAGTAACACTTTCCAAATACCTGAAAGGATGTCACACAGAAGAAGGTCAAGATCTGTTCTGTCATGTTCCAGATTATAGGACCCAGAATAATGGATTTAAGTTTCAGGGATATTTGGAAAAAAATTCCTAACAATAAGAAGAGCTTGGCCATGGAACCAGTGACCCAGAGAGGTGGTGGTCAAGGGGAGGCTTGAAATGGGGTTGCGGGTCCCTTCCCACCCCAGAACTCCATGTTGCATTTGGTGCTGCTGTGATCCTTAATGCCAGTCAGCTGGTACAGGGGTGTCTAAGAGCTACCTGAATTTTAAGGCCAATGTCAGAATCCTGATGCTCATTTCTATGGCCATCTGTTTAAAAATGTGGTCCTCCGTGAGGTAAACATGCGTTCATCATGACTGTACCAAGATAGTTGAAACAGTACAGAACATTCTGCTCTGGTTATGCCCCTATTTACTCTTTCCATCCTATCATCCTGTTCATGATACAGTACCAAATTATTAAAACAGTCCACAGTAATTCTTTGGGAGGGCTGCCAGTCTTCAGATGATTTATTGGAGAGAGCCCTTGCAGAATCTTCTCTGAGTGAACATTCCCCCGCTGCCTTAGTCTGAAGAGTTTGTATTGAGGAGTCAGGGCTGGCACTGGATTTTGGCGGACCCTGCCAGGTTATTTAGGGTAATACACTGCTTGATCGCTCTGGCAATCATTCTGCTGTTGCAAAAGTCCGCTTCCACCTCCTCATCTGTAAGCAGGTTGCCCAGCAGCAGCAGCAGTAGCAGTAGCACAGTATGATGGTTTGGGAGCCAAGCAGGGTGAGGTTGCCTACAGATGAGGGCAGGCGAGAAACAGACTGGCAACTGCAAGACTGTGCTTCCACATGGGGAAAGCCCAGGTAGACTCAGCCAGTGTGTCTGAAACTGGGGCTGCCAGGGATAGTCTCATCCTAGTGACTCTTTTTATCCACCTTCCTTGGTCTCATTCAGTATCAAGTTATTCAGTCAGATGCTTCCCTTATCTTGGCTCAGAGATTCTAGCATCAATGCATGGAGTCCAGGATATTTTGTCTCTTTCAGATAGGCCCCATTGGTGCATCTTCTTCCATGTCTCTTTGACCAGCTGTCACATACTGTATATTTGATCTCCATTGCTAAGTTCTAGCCCATCCTGCTTTGCTGGATTTCATTTGTAACCCCCCCACCGAAGGTTTTATTTATTTATTTATTTATTTATTTATTTATTTATTTATTTATTTATTTATTTATTTATTTATAAATTTATTCACCGCCCATCTCTCCCCAACCGGGGGACTCTGGGCGGCTTACAATAAAACAAAATTAAAATATAAAACCGTTACAATTAAAAATACAATAAAAATATAATAAAATCTGCATGGCGAAGAGATCTTAATCAGACCTTCAGTGTGGTAGGTCCCTCCGGATCACTTCATGGCGCTAGCCATCCCCAGGTGTAACTATTCGCCCTCCTGTTCCAAGCCTGCCTACAAAACCAGGTCTTTAATCTTTTGCGGAAGTCCAGGAGCGAGGGAGCTTGTCTCACCTCTGGGGGGAGGATGTTCCAAAGGGCGGGAGCTACAGCAGAGAAAGCACGCTTCCGGGACCCCGCCAGATGGAATTCTTTTATAGCTGGGGCCCGTAACATGCCCCCCCTGCATGACCGGGTGGGGCGGGTCGATGTAATGGGGAAGAGGCGGTCCCTCAGGTAACCCGATCCCATGCCATGTAGGGCTTTAAAGGTGATAACCAACACCTTGAATTGGACCCGGAAGCAAACTGGGACCCAGTGCAGCTCACGCAGCAAAGGTGTTATGTGTGCAAATCTTGGAGCACCCAAGATTGTCCGCGCAGCCGCATTCTGGACCGGCTGTAGCTTCCGGATATTTTTCAAGGGTGGCCCCATGTAGAGCGCATTACAGTAGTCTATATGGGAGATAACCAGGGCATGAGTGACTGTTCGGAGGTTGATCTGTTGAGAATTGTATGTTATTTCTTTTTTGTAGTTCTGAGTACTTTTTTATTTTAACAGTCAGTAGACAGGTTCTGTTTCAGATAAGGCAGGATGTCGCCTTTGGCTAGTCCCAAATAATTTCAGTATGTGGGAAATTTAAACCACTCCTTCCGGTGCCAGTATCTCACCTTTACATTGATGCCTGCAGCTCTGCCTATGAACCATGTCCTTATAGGTAGAACATGTAAGAACCCTTGGTGGTGCCTTTAGAAGTCCAGAAGATAATCCTTTGCTGCAGAACGTCAGCTCACAAAAGCATATGCCTTTTAATAAAATTGGTTAGTCGGAAAAGGTGCTACTACATTCCTGATTTTTTGCCACCACACACTAAGGCAGCTCTCCTCTTACAATGCTACACAAATCCTAAACTGCTGCTAATATAGTTCACTGACATATTTATTTCCACCTATGTACAGAATGTAACATGAGGACAATCAGGACATGGCTGAATGGGTTTTATCTCTGGTTATATAATGCTTTTGTTTGTTGTTTGTTTTTGCCTGGTAAGTGCCTAGACAAGTCCCTGCAGTTTTCTTGGCAAGATTTCAGGAGTGGTTTGCCATTGCCCCCTTCTCAGGGCTGGGAGAGAGTGACTGGCCCAAGGTCCCCCAGCTGGCTTCGTGCCCAAGGCAGGACTAGAACACACGGTCTCCCGGTTTCTAGTCCCGTGCCTTAACCACTACATCAAACTGGCTGTCTTATATAACGTTATTGTTACTGTATTATATCAGTTTCATTTATAATGTAATATTGATTGATTGATTATGCACCATCAAGTTGGTGTTGACTCTTAGCAACCACAGCACTGTAACTGTAACTGAGTCTGTCCATCTTGCTGCTGGTCTTCTCTTTCCTTCCACCTTTCCCACTATTAGGGACTTCGCATAAGGGAGCCAGGTCTTCACATAACATGTCCAAAATAAAATAATTTGAGCCTGGTCATTTGTGCCTCGAGTGAGAGCTCTGGGCTGGTTTGTTCAGTGATCCATCGGTTTGTTTTCTCGGCTGTCCGTGGTATTCTCAGGAGTCTTCTCCAACTCCAAACTTCAAAGGCATCAATTCTCCTCCTATCTGGCTTCTTCAAAGTCCCAACTTTTGCTTCCATAGAGCGTCACAAGGAACACCGTGGCTTGCGTGATTCTGATCTTTGTAGACAGGGAGACATCGTGGCATTTGAATATCTTTTCCGAGGCCTTCCTGGCTGTCCTACCGAGTGCCAGTCTGCAGCGTATTTCCTGACTGCTGGTTCTTCTTTGAAAATGATGAGGGAGCAAATCAAGTCAATTATGTGGAAGGAATCTTGCTGTATGTCGCCTAAGACAGAACAAGAAACTCTCGTGGTGCGTATGAAAGATTCGGATGGAGAATGCATTGTAGCAATAAGGAACATACGTACTCCACTATAAACCGTAGGGTCCCTTTTCATAATCCCTTGAAAGTAAATTGTTATGTGGGATGGGAAAGACATTCACGTTCAATAAACCTGGTCCAAAGCCTCCTTGGATATATGAAACCAGCTGTGAAGTTATTTGGATTCTACCTATACTTTCATTTGAAACATCTTGATGCCAAATCCAGAACCCACTATAATGGCACATTTTAGGCTTACTTTGTATAGAAGATGCTGTTTTCATAGCTTTATTCCACATAAGGCTTTCGTTTCCATCATTAATAATTTTTGTGAAGAATTTTCCAAAGGAAATACTAGCTGAGCTGAAGTTCAAAGTACTAACATGTCTAAAAGCTTTAGTAACATGTCTAAATAAGAGTGGAAAAAGTTCAGAAAATTCAAGTGAACATCTTGTTTTTATTTATCCCACTTAAAACCAAGTTCACACACACACACACACTCGTTCACACACACACTCATACACACACACACACACAAAATCCCAGTTTGGCTCATTTGTACTTGCATTTGCTAAAAATAACAGAAAAACCCTTCTTAAAATATGCTCAGCTCTGTATCTGCTTCCACCTCAAAGTCATCCCACTTCACCCTCAGTCAGAGATAAGAGACTTACCTTAGCACAAGGTTTCACACGTGCATTGCACAAGGCGGGTTTTGTTGACCCCCTCGCCCCCACTTGGAAGATCGTTCCAGTTAGTTTGGGCTTTTGATGTGGAATCCACAAGACAGTCCCCCCTTTCTGTTTCCTGCGCTCTTCTTGGCTGCATCTTTGGAACCAATCAAGACGTCAAGAATTATGGACTTTCCACTCACATGGGATAGCCAAAAAATTATCATCCAAGACTGGAAGGAGGAATCTACATCTGATTATCAGTTCTGGACTGCTGATTAGTAGTTTGTTGGGCAACATTCAACTTACACTCTTCTTTTTCCAGCAAAGGGGAGAAGAAGATGGCTTTACTTCTTCTGTTCATTGGTGAAAAGACCTCCTGACGATGCCGTGTGGGACAACGAATGCAAGCTGACATTTTGGGCTGCTTCAGGCAGAATTAAAACCACGGTTGGCCACTATAAACTTACTTCTTTGTAGCTAGGCTGGGTTCTGTGGACTGGGATGCCCATCACCAATTGCAAATCTCTGCATAGATACAGTCGATTAACCGCCTCCCTATTTAATCGATTTAGATGCTTATGCATGTCTGTTGCTGCTCTAATAATTCTGGAGAAATTTCAGTTAAGTCGTGCCAGGGGTGGAGGAAGGCAAGACGGTCAAACTGCTGTAAAACGGTTCTGGCTTTTGCATCGTGTACCTTGTGGCTATTTGGATCCGGCAGGGAGAGTCTTAAATAGTTGGCGTGCCTCCTTAAAGGTTATAGATTGATGAACGTCCTGCTCAAGTCCAGCTTTTAAGATTTCTGCTTGATTTATAATTACAGATTAATTGATGGAAGAAATAGCATCAATATCTTTGGACTTATCTTTTGGTCTCTCTGCTGCTGTTCTGTTCCTAGAAGTAATTTAGAAGTGCAGTGTTTAAACCAGAAAGGAGTCACACTTGTTTGAGTTATTGGTTACTGGGTGTGTTTAAAAAGCTTTTAAGAATGTTTTGTGGGTAGGCTCCTAATGTTCCACTGAGTTCCACTGCTGTTTAACCTTTTTCTTCTTGAAAGAAAAGCTGAGCTGTGCTCAGGGGGCGTTCTGGGAGGGGGATCCACATAAAAAGGGGCGGGGCTTTGATTGCACCGTGGCAGCCGCCATCTTGGATTTTGGGATGCTTCTGACTTTTCCCTTGCTGGCATTCCATACGGATATTTTATTTTCCTTCCTGAAAACAGGGCATTAAATTAAATTAAATTAAAATTAATTGACCTACTTTCTCAGAATTCCTCTTAGAACTGAACTTTGAAAAGAGAGTTTATTGGGATAAACTTTTTTTTAACCCTTGCTTTGTCCCCCTCGAAAATTAATACAGCTTTTTAGAAAATTAAATAGTATGGGTGAATTTTCACAGCGTGCTTTGCTTGCTTGGTGGTGAAGAGCTGGTTTATTTTGAATGAAGATGGTTGTTTACAGCATTTTGGATAAAGAGTTAAATTTGTCAGTGAACGAAAACTTGTTTCCCGTTCCCATGAATTATGGTTATTCTAGGCGGATAGACTTGACCTTGACTGGGTATTTTGGTTTTTTCAAAATCTCAGATGTATTTCCTTTTTTAAAAGGGTAGCAAACTCTGATAAATATGAAATACAGTAATCATCTGCACTGTACAGATATTTAATTTCCGACAGTAACCAGTCTCTAGAATCTCGCAAGTACATGAAACTGCTCTAAGTTGTCCTGATGTTTGAACATGGATGTTCTATTCAATTATTTCATGAAGTCGCTAATCCTTGTCCAAAGTGTATTGTCTGTCATTCATCGCCACAACTTGTGATGGTGAATTTGATCTTTGTTCATCAAGGTGTGAAGAACTACATTTAGTCAGTTGCAAGCTATTTTTTTAACATACGGATCTCTCTCTCGCTCTCTCCCTCCCTCCCTCCATATGTATCTCCATCTCCATCTCCATCTCCATCTCCATCTCCATCTCCATCTCCATCTCCATCTCCATCTCCATCTCCATCTCCATCTCTCTCTCTCTCTCTCTATCTATATATATATATATATATATCCAACTACCTACTACAGATTTTAAGTTCCTGGTTACCTTTGTCTTTTTAATTTTAATTCCTTTTATTCTACAGCGTTTAACATCAGAGATGCGGTTGATTTCCTCCTCCTTAATCTGCTAGCCAAGTTAATTCCTAACTGGCTTCTTCTTTGAGCCGAATAAAATATCTCATTAGGTGCAGTGTGGCATCTGGTCTTTCACAGATGATTTTGTCAGACTGTAATGTCCATGAGGTTAGGGTGAAGGTGAACCTACTTCTGTTTGGATCCATTTTTCCCTCTACTTCTCAGCTCCAGACGAGGTGGAGGAACAGGTGATTGGCCCACTCCCCTCCTTAGTGCAGGCATCCAAACTAACATAAAAACCAACTACAGGAAATAGCACCCTGGGTTTTTTTTTCCCCTGAGACTGAGACAAAGCAGGACCCTTTTAAGGAACATGGAATTCTGAGAATCTCAAGTCCAGTGATGGACTTGTTTTGTAACTAATGTTGTGTTCTGCATTATGCAGATCACACACATGTGGCTACAGTACCAAAGAGGTTTCCATCAGTTGTAAAATCCTTGAATGACAGAATGGGAAAGGGCCCTTCCAGCCCAAGAATCCAAGCTAAGGCACCCTTGACAGACCATTGTCCACACACACCCACACACACACCATGCACATCATCCTTGAGCTGCTTTTATTGTTGTATTGTTGTATTGTTCTGTGCGTGTTTCTCTGTGAACAGCCCAAAGTCACTGGGAGTTGGGCAGTGTAAAGCAAATAAATAAAATAAAACATCAGTGATGTCCCTGATGCCCACCTCTCGAGGTCCCTGGTCCCACTGCCAAACTGCTTATTTTCAGAATCTGCTTTTTGTAACTTAAACCTGTTATTCTGTGTCTGGAATGTGTGTTACAAGTCTTGGGCTTCTTCATGGGGACCTCCTTTCAGGTACAATATTTACAGTGTTCTTATTAGCAGCTGCTTTGAAGTCTACCAATTTTTTAATGTTGCTTCCTGCTCAAGGATTGATTGGGTTGATATGGCTATTACAGGTTTTCATCCAACTTCAGTCCTAGAACTAGTCGGAAAGGATAGGTTTTCTTGGCAGATTTGTTTTGGAAGAGCTGTTTTGACATTTCAAGAATTTGAGACTATCATTCATAGGTGCTACTTCACTGAAAGGGTTTGACTTCGGAATGGGGAACGCCTGGCTTGAGAAACCAACCATCCAACCATCCAGAAGTTTAAGAAGGTCACACCTCCTTTCCTGGACCCTCAGACCCTTCCCCTTCTTTCATCCCCAAAGAAACACATTTGCTTTTAAATAGCAGCTGCTTAAAAATGTCACTGTGGTGTAAGCAGAGTGTTTTTATGACTGTGTTGGAAAAGGACAATGGGGCCATTCTTCTGGGACAAAAGGAAATGTAGTATGGGAGCATTTCTTTCTCAGCAAGTGAAGAACAATATCTACATCAGCCTGAGATGGTATCAGACATGAGGTACAGCCAGTGTTCGAAAACAAAGATTCAGAAAAGCTGGTCTCACCTTAGAAAATGTCAGACTGACCAAACAGGGAAGACTTTTATGGTAATCTTGGAACGTCCAAAACCTAAGGAGTGATTTAGGATTGAGGGGAATAACACGGACTGCAGTGGAGCATTCCTAAAATGTTTTAATAACATTCATTAAACCAAGTGACTAAGCCAAAGACAGAGCTCTTAAAACCCTTCCTTGAATTATACTTGCTGTTTTCCAGAAATTACAGACAGATTGGAGATCTTCCATTTCCACCATTCTAAAAAAACGGTTCTCAAAGTGGAGTGGAAAATCCTTAGGGTAAGGGGTCTCAAAGTGTTGGATATAAGGGTGCTCTATATCTTATAAAACTAGGGGCTTCTTTGAGTGATGGGCTGCACTTTGGAAAACCAGAAACATTTTGGCCTCCTAAGAGTGCAGAGGAGCGTCCTGCTGACATCAGATGGATGGGGCTAAAAAACGCCAATCTTTTTGGCGGATGGTTTTAACAATGACAGTGATATGGTTAGCCTTATATCCACAGATGTCTAGACAAAGGTGTCATGACATCATCATGTAAATGGAATGATAGCTGTGATGTCACTCCCTCCCCTGCAGATATTCACACCTACTTGGATCTTCGAAACAGGCAAAAAAAAATATGGCCGTCCTAAACATGACTATTTTCCCTGCATATTTTGGCAGCATGATCGCCCCAGGTCCTTGGGGTGGTACAAATTGGGAGCGGTAGGCTACATTGCCCCACTCCTACATTTCACCCTGGATATGGTCTTCTGTCCTGATTTGAGGGTATGTATGGCACAGGGACGCAGTGGCGCTGCGGGTTAAACCGCTGAGCTGTCGATCGGAAGGTCGGCGGTTCGAAACCGCGCGGCGGGGTGAGCTCCCGTTGCTCGTCCCAGCTCCTGCTCACCTAGCAGTTCGAAAACATGCAAATGTGAGTAGATCAATAGGTACCGCTTCGGCGGGAAGGTAACGGCGTTCCGTGAGTCATGCTGGCCACATGACCCGGAAGTGTCCTATGGACGCCAGCTCTAAAGGCTTAGAAACGGAGATGAGCACCGCCCCCTAGAGTCGGACACGTCAAGGGAAACCTTTACCTTTACCTATGGCACAGTGCTGTGGGTAGTCTAAGGTCATCTTATCTGTGGTTTGTTTTTAGCATTTTCATCTGCACTTCAATAAAAGAAAAATAAAGAGCTGACCTCCCACCCCCAAAACTGATACTGAATGCAAGAATGGAAGACTTTAGTGACCGAGATGTGCCAGAATCCTTGTGTAGGGAGATTGACCTTTAGAAACTGATGGTAAATAATGCCATTTGGTATGAGCTGATGGTGGATCTAATGACGTTGAGCCTCTCTCTAGAAGATACCCTTATGAGCGGTAAACTGGTTATCTGTCCTGGAACATCGGAGACTTCCCTTGCAAGTTCAAGAGGCAGTTCTGTACCCACCCTGTACCAGGCATTCTCTTTTCGGTGGCAGGAATATTGTGCTTTGACCCCTGTGCAGGATGAGCAGTGTTTGGGTATGAATAACTTCTCTAATGGTGCTCAGCATAAATGCATTTTCAGCTCCCTGATAATATTGGCACACTGATCAGAAGACAGCTTTTTAAAAATTCACACAAAGTTTCAAACTTTTAGTTTATTTTCTATTATCTGTAAGCCGGTATGTAACTATAGATTGAAGTATGAGATTGAAAACTTGGCAGAATTATATTTTTGACAGCCAAGTTATTTAAGCCTGGGCCAAGTTAAGTTTATCAGAGTTACCTCTAGAGCAAAAATTAGCCAATCTCCATCTTGGTTTTTCCCACCTCTTCCTTTTCCCTCCTGTTAAGATAAAATGGAAACCAAATGTACCAGAGAAGAGGATTGGATCACAGCAAATCACTGTTCAAGATGATAGTTCTGAATTGCAATATTGTAAAATTGAATTGAATTAATAGAAACAAAAAGATTTAGCCATATTTAGCTATTCTTCTTTGGATGCAGAATTGGATTTGCCATGAAATTAGAGTTACAGCTGCCAAATCCTTGTTACAAAGAGGAGAAAGAAATCTGTTGAGAAGTGGACATTCCCAAGTGGTCAGAATCTTGCTGGATGTGAAGGTAGCTCATGCTTAGCATAAAAGGGTATCAGTTACAGCAGAAAAGCAACTGAAGTTTTATAGAATTTCCATGCCAGGGAAAGTGCACTCCACTGATTTCTTTTTATGGCATTCTGTTTCCTGAACCCCAGAAAGTCAGTGGGTTTTCCCGCAAGAGCTCCTGAGAATGTGAGTTTAAGAAAAAGGAAACTCTGAGAAACAATAGTCTGTAATAAATTCCAGAAAATTTGAATCAGGACCATAGCAGAGTTGAGATAAACAATTACTGTTTGAACCAAATATCCAGGGTTTGATGACAGCAAATGAAAATGAAATCCAGCATCAGTAAAAGATAGTTTATGGAGTAAAGTGAATTGGAGAAGAGTAGAAGAAAAGAAAGCGATGTATCTTGTTGCATACGGATTAGAACAGTGTTTTCCAAACTTGGCAACCTTAAGATGTGTGGACTTCAACTCCCAGAAGTCCACACATCTTAAAGTTGCCAAGTTCGGAAAAACATTGCATTAGAATAATAATTTTTTTTTAAAAAAATGTCTTTCTGAGCCTCTCCTGGTGCAAATTCTTCTAAGAAGCTATCTTAAGCTACTTAAACTTCAACACAACCAGAAAAGCTTGCTGAAGAGAAACGGAAGGTACGTTCGAATTGGCCTGACAACCCTACATCTTCAGTTTGGTCTATAGCTAAAGGTTTATGTCAATCTTCATCTGTGCATGGAAATAAGGTTACGGAATATGGGCAGGCTCTTAGTGATAATCTTTCAAAATTCACACATTCACTGAAACAGCAGTGCAAAAGCCTTTGGCTCGATCCATTCGTTGTGCTCTTGGCTTTGGAGGCAATTTTTTTTCTTGTTGCAGGATTTGTTTACAGAGCCTTATTCAGGATGGTGGCATTGCCTGAGGAATGCTGTGGAGCAGGATTTACATGCTTGCCCGCACACATGTAGCTGTGTCTGGGTGCACGCAAAGGCTTGCATTGATCTTCAGGGTATATCTGTGGTGAGATGAGGCAGTAGTCTAGTTGAATTGCCTCAGCAGCTGAAGGTAAAATAAATGTTTTCGGTGGGTAACTACGAGACAAAAGGGAAACACAGAACAGTGAAAGAGGAGTTAGGGACAGAAACAGGGTTGTTTAGACTCTGATCAGTGGTCTTCATCCAGCAGAGTCTGGAGGTTATTGGCCGATAAGGAGCACCTCAGTCAGGTTTGGAAAGGAACAAGGAAAACGTTGGCCTTTCAGCTAGAAGCAAAAGGGATGTTCATCAGTGAGAAAGAGAGTTATGGTGAAAGGACGTGATGGGTGAAGGGAAGAGAGCTTTTCCCATTGAAGTATGTAAAATAACAGAAGGAGATAAATATTAAGCTCCATTTCTCTATGGTTGAATTTCATATGCCTCTTGGCCTCCATCGCTTGTTAATTTGGGGTTATATAAAGAACTTATGTCAAAGAAGTATTTTTTATTAATCATTTGAAATACGTGTTCCATAAAAAAGTCGAGGATTGAAAATACATGCTTCTATAGAGCCCAAATTGGGAAGATGGCTTGCAGCGTCACCTCGCCTGGCCCAAATGTTCTCTCTGGAAGAGAACCAAGTGTGCCAACTGTCCTGTATCTTGCTAGGGAAATATTGTGGCTATGTGTCTCATGGAAGAAGCTCATGGCCTGCTTTATAGGCTAGTCCTGTGGCAAGATGACCATGAGGATGCCAACAGTCAGCTAATGGCCCACCCTTAAGAACTGACCTAGGGATGGGGTGGTGGTGGATATTTTCATTCTGAGAGCCGCGTAGCTTGGGAGCAAGTGATTGGGAGACATACAGTGGCAGTGGGAAGGGGCAGTGGGTGCAGGGGAAGAGGCTGTTCTGTAGATTTAGACCCTATCGTAACAGGACATTCTCATTTACTCACTATTCTCATGTGTGTACACACATGCTTACATACACACATGCCTCTTTGCAGCTGGGTTTTCATCTACATCAATGGAGGACTTGCTGCTTAGTACAGTTCCCCTCTCCCAGCACTTCAGAGTCTCCAGAGGCACAAGGGAAGTTTCTCAAAGGCTTAAGGGTTACAGTGGGCAAGTGGAAGCTAGCTGAGAGGGCCCCACAACCCAGCTACGAACTGCAAGATTATAAACAAGTTCTGTTAGCCGCCGTGGGGGAGCACTCGGTTTTGAAGACCATGGTTACATGCTCGCAGTCCTAAGACATTAGCTCTAATCTGAGAATAGAAAAAGCTTTTTCTGTTACTAGATTTATTTGTTTTCCATGGTGTGAGGAAAGGTACTGTTGACATTGGCCCAGATCCATGGCTGTTGGCCCAGAACAGCCCAGCCTGGCTGGAGGAATCTGTCCGGTTCTGGTCCCCGATTGAGCTCATGATGTTCTCCCTTCTGTGGCTACCACTTGGAGCCCCACCACAGCAGAAAGACACAATAGTAATGAAATAACTCTTCTTGGTTCGGTTTCACATTGGGACTGCCCGTACATAGCAACGTTAGGAGACCTTGCACAAATTCCTAACCATGAAGTTGGTGTTTATTGGAAAGAAATGTCTGGTCCTAATTTGTTAAAATTGCTGTTGTGTTTTTATTCCAGGGTGTTTGTGTTTTTTTAAGTTTTTTGGCTTATCATATCCTGGGTATTTTTTTTAAAAAATTGGCTTTCACTTCAATATTGGCAAAAGCCTTGGAAATGTCTAATTTGAAAATGGGATTAGTGTATTTTTAATAAATAATAATGCAAATAAAAATGAAATGGAAGAATCAGCTTAGTTGTGAAATGTCACAATAGTTTCCAACTTTCAGTTATTTTTTTTATTGCTGTGGCTTGTTTTGAAATGTTAATGTAATTCCCCTTAGTTTTAGACTAACAACATCTTTCTTAAGAATATTGATGTTTGCAAATTACATTAATTTCTACTCCTAAATTATATGCTATAATATTTTACTTTATTCTTTATAATATAGAATGAAGTGTTATCAGGATATTGTTTCTGCCTTTTCAAGTACTACCATTGTGTGTACAAAAAAAAGGAAGTGTAGTTTAATCCTAGTTGTTCAGCTACATTAATAGGAATTATAATATTTATATTTATATATAGATTGCAGTTATAGCATGCTATCTGCAGACTTGATGACTTAAGAGAAAAAGCTTGTTCCAAGCATTTTGTATATTTCAGAACCTTCTTTAAAACTTCCCAACAACACGTACCATTAAAAATAGTAGTAAGTTGTTTTAAATGCTCTGCTTATATGCCTGCACATATCAAAATTTGGGTAGCGTAATTGCAATTTCAAACACTTTTGTCCTCCAGTGCATTTAAACACTGGCTTTTGTGCATCATGCTATATCTGTCAACAGCTTTTAGAAAGAGAGAATGTGACTGAATCACACAAAGCAGTGTTTCTCAGCCCTGGCAACTTGAAGATGGGTGGACTATCAACTCCCAGAATTCCCCAGCCAGCATGTGAATTCTGGGAGTTGACGTCCACGCATCTTCAAGTTGCCAGGGTTGAGAAACAGTGACATAGAGTTTTAGAAATAAGATTCTATGCTATTGGCATGGAAAGCGGGTGAGAAACTGGTAAAGCTTTCACTCAGCCAGAGGAAATGGATGAGTGCAGTATGAATGTGGTGTTTGCATGCTGTCTCTCTCACTGGCTGGTTCCCCCACTTCCCCGTGCAGGAACTCCTCTGAGCCACGCACAGTTAAAACACTTTCTCATCTTTTGCACTTTTTTAATGGGCTCGTTGGTTGCTGCCGTTCAGGTTTCCAGTTTGGATTCCTGATCTCTCTGCGTTGGAGTGAGAAGCGTTTTGGGGGCATAGCTTCTATACTTTCAAATAAGTCATAATTTCCATCTGTTTTTACTTGACTTGTGGTTGTGGAGATCCTGCCTGGCCCCTGGGATCCAGCCGCGTCTGCTGAGAGGATGTGGAGTTTTGTCAGCCAGTGAAATATGTCTGACTCCCCTCCTGCGAACCCAGTCTCTCCGTTTCAGCTTGGGTGGTCCCAGGAAACTGGATGCGGAGCTTAGCCGAAAACTCTTCACTTTCCCTATCTGTTACTCATCCCTCCAATCGAGGATTTTCACCAGGGACCCGAGAAGCAAACACGCTGGCTGCAGACTTCAATGAGACTCATTAACATCCCTCTTAAAAGTGGCCTCGATTTAATCTCTGGGCACTCTGGGATAGACAGCTCTGCTCATGCGCACTTTGCTGTTCACTGAAAATGTGTCGGGGGCAAAATGGCAGGCCTCGGCTGGTTGTCTGCTCTTCTCTTTCTTCCAGGCCCTCCTGAAGGCTGTGGTCCAGGAGCAGGAAGGGGCCTTGGAGAAGCAGCATGTCTCTGCGGTGGAGAAACAGGCTCGGAAGTGTGAAGAGCTGCTCGATGCTCAGGTAATGCCCGAGTTTATTTGCAGAATTGCTCCTTCGAAAGGCAAAGAGGAAGGCTTGGTGCTGTCTGGGTTTTCCGACCCTTCCCCAGGGCAGGAAAACCTGCAGAGCCATTTACTTTTACCCCTTTACCTGCAGGGTCTACCTGTGTTTTCTCCTGTGCAGTGAATTGATGTGCTCATTCACTTCTTTCTTCGACTTGTATTCGGCTGAATCCCGCAGCCCTCGAGCATTAGCAGGGTGGTACAGGAAAAGGATCCGGGGTCACGATTCAGGAACACACCTGGAGTCAAGGCAAAGGGCGCGTCCAGGCCGGATGGCTTTGTAAATAAATGCAAGCACCTTGAATTGCAACCAGAAACAAAACCGCAGTGGGTGCTTTGGAATATGTGCAAAATGTGTCCCAGACTCCCTGGCGCTGCCCTTCCTCAGGGCACAGGTGCGACTGTGGCCGGTGACCGAGCCTTCCTCTTAGAAGGCGTTGCGTAAAAACTTCAATTGACCAAAGCCACGATGGGTGGCAGAAGTCGGTATCTTTTTTTTTAATAGTAAATTTTATTTAGGTTTCAAGAGAAGAATAAAAACTACAAAGAAAGGGGGGAAAACTTAAAAAGTGCAGAAACACAAGATTTTTTTTTTTTCAAATTTACAAAAAGACGTGGCTTCCGACTTTTAACAGCAAGGATATGCAAAAATTTCCATAATTTCTTACTCTATATTAAAACCAAACACCACATTATTTCTATAAGTCATTCCATTTTAACGCATAATAAAAATCACTAAGTACAGTTACTCCTCCCCTTAAAATTTAAAAAAAAAAGTTCATATAAACCTCCTAAACATCTTTCTCCCCTCCAGAAGATAAAACGTATTTAATTATTCCCTTCCTACCACAATTCTATACATTTCTGTCTACTATAATAAGAATCAAATTAAAAAACACATAAGTTGCCTGCTATTATACTTAATAGTACAACCATTTTAATAATCCCAATCTTAATAAACCCAAAAAACAAAGACAATTCAAAACAGTAATTCCATACCTTTAAAATGGAATAACATCAATCAAATCCTTAAAGCAAACCAGATAAACATTCTTTAACCCTAATACAACAGTTTTAATAATTTTAATCTTAATAAACCCAAAAAACAAAGCCAATTCAAAACAGGAAATCCAAATCTTTAAAGGCAAATAACATCAATCAAATCCTTAAAGCAAACCAGATGAACATTCTTCAACCCTTATCCCACTTCAGAATAAACCGAAGCAGTTACATATCCCCACAACGTGCGCAGAGCTTTCCTCTTGAGAGAACCAGACAGCCAGCTGCCCCCCTCAAAGATTCCAGGTTCTTTTCATGGCATTCCACCAGGAGATGGATTTTACTTATGGCTTGCAGATCACTCTCTCCCTTAGATTTCTCCAACTCCATTATCCAATCTTCATCCAGCATCTCCATAAAAATCCCAATCTCAGTCTTGAAAAATACCTTCCTATCGCTCTTAAATTCCTCAGTTCCATCCACCACATCCCCAACCCGATGGCACAGTTTAGATCTCATAGTTTCCACAATGTCCTGGATATCTTGCATAAAAGCTTGATAGAAGTCAGAAGAAATCCTGTTTAAAATCCTGGTGAAAGTCAGAAAGTTGTAGATCATGGCACCCCCAGGAGCTTAACCAGCGAAAGTCAAAGATATGGGGGAGCTCCGAAGTGTGTTTACATAAAGTAAGAGTGAGATAGCAGACAGTTCTCAAGGGAAAGTGAAAACAGAAAGTTGAAGGTTCAAATCAGCTGATTCAACGTGTAGGAAAATGCTAGTATCTTCAAATTTAGAACAAAAGTAATAACAGGAAGACAATTGTTTACTCTCAATGTTTGGAATTTCCTTTGGAAGGAAAACAAAATCCAAAACTCAAAATAATTTTTTTTTTAAAAGTAATCCCAAAAATAATGTTAAGCACCAAGAGAACCAGCTTCTCCTCACTGTAGAAAGCCTCTCTTGGGGTACATATACTTAAAAAAAAATACAAATTGGTGACTTAGAAATGGGGTGGCCGGTCTTAGTGTCCCTTTAAGGCTCCAGTGCAGCTTGGAAATTGATGAAGTCCCCGCCTCCCAGCTGGCTCTTACCAGTCGCAAGCGAAACGCTATTTGCGATCTTCTGGCTGCAAGCAGCCATCTGGAGGACAAATGGGGTGATTCCAGGTATTCTCCTTGATCCGGAGAACATTTCTGGGCTTCAGGAAAACCTGCCTGAGCCCCCAAAAATTACCGCATTGTCAGCTCCACCTGCTGAACCAGTGGGCACAGCTGTTCAGTTTGCCATTCCCACCGGAAGCCAGTAGAAGTCCATATCAATGGGCACATCCAGGGATGATCATGGCATATGGAAGATTGCAACTTGGGATGCAGATGGAGTAAAGAGTAAAGGGGGTATATAAATAAATGAAGAGGAAGGGAGGGGAGAGAGAGAAAAAGGGAGGGAGGGAGGAGATAGGTTGTGTGTCTGTGCCATAAAGAGAAAAGGGGAGGATGTGACATCTGAATGAAGGTGGTCTGATCTTACAGAGTTCATGAATACATGCAGGGACATGAAAGTGGAAGATTAATTATGAGCAAAGGGCTAAATGTAAGTGAGAAAGTATGGACTGATGTCTTCTTGGGGTGTGTGTTTGTGTGTGTATGAAAATAGGAATTCCTAGATTGGCGATAGCTGCATGTTACAGTTCCTGTGAATGGTAATAATGGAAGCACCAGAGATGAATTTGGGGGAAATGTGTGTGCAATATTCTGAATTAATATAGTCCAGGTCAGAAAGCATTAATGACCTGAATGGATGTGTGGGAATCAGCCAAGAGGGTACAGACAAAGTGATGTGGCTATTTGGAGACCCAAGCATGAATGGAACAGGGATTGTTAAGTGACTAGCTGCTTAGAGAAAAGTATGCTTGTTTCAGAGACATGGTTTAGACATAAATGTGTTCGTATGTACACATGGCAAATGAGTAACTGTAAATCCAAAGGATCACTGAAAGATTGAGAGAATTAGTGAAGGACGTAAGGCTGATGAGAGGTTCTGAATGTGGAGCAGACCTTGTTTTGGTAGACTGGGTCTCTGGGGAAAAGAGGACATGAAAGAAAAGGAAAGATGTAAAAGAAAATAAAGTAAAAATAAAACAACTGTAAGAAGTGTGTGTCTTGTTCGAAAGGATATGAGGAGATGGATTAGTTTTCTGATAGAAGGTAGATACAGAAATTGCAGGGATCAAAGTGAGGTTATATACTGTGCCAAGAAGTATGTGGAGTTATACAAATGCTAATGGGAAACATGAAAAGGGATACTTGGTGGAATGAAGGGGAAGAGGCTTTGGGTGAAGAAAATCAGACCTAAGGAAATGATGGCTGCAAATTATGAGGATGAGAGGAAGGTATCTTACACTGTTTGACCAGGAAGAAAAGATAGTTCCTGGGGAAATTGTCAAAGAGATCAGGGGTGATGAAGATTAAAAGAGGCAAAGAAAATGCAAAGCCTTTTTAATGGTGATTAAAAAAAAATGGAAGTGGATGAAAAGACTAAACAAGGAGCTTTCAGCAGAGTTATCAGAATTAAGAATGAAAGCAATGACTGAAATGAGTGAATAATGGTAGGGGCATTGTGGAGATTGAAGAATGATAGTGATGTGCCGAAAGTAGAAGTGAAATGAGTGCTTATAAATGCTGGTGTCAGGAAAGAATGGATGAAAATGGCCATAACTGCTGTGAGAATTTTGAAGAATGGTAACTCTGCAGGAGTGCAATTATTCTGTGAAGTGCCTGACAACTGGAAAAATGTCTGGAGGTACCCACAAATGATATATACTTGAAATTGTCTTCACGAGTCAGTCGCTGTACTGAAAGGAAGAGACCAGACCTTCACTATTTGCTGCTTCAGTCCAGAGCTACAAAAGCCAAGAAATTATAAGCAAATACACTTTTTCAAAGCAGTTTTTCTTCCCGTTTCAAGGCTAACAGGAAATGCCAGCAAAATAATGCATCGGTGAGCAGAACTTCTGTACTCGCCAACTGTCTTTTTGTTCTAACTGGTCTCTTTAAGAAGGAGGTAGAAACCGGGTCCCAGACTTGGTGCTGTTGTGAACCGTGTCTTCCTCCCCTTCCTTCTGGGGAGATGACCCCTCCCTCATCAACCGGCCTTGTGACTTGGAGGGCTGCAGCTGCTGCCTCCCCTCGTTCTCCACCACTTTGTTCTTTTGGGTTCACCTCAGCCCACTACGTGTCCTAACAGCCAGGAACCATGCTGAGACAAGGAATAGGTCTCTAGTGTTTTATTACTGCTACATTAGACAGAAAATCCTAACAAACTGAAGAAGCGTGGGAAAAACCCAGACAGATAAACCCCAAAAGTTAAGGTGGGCCTGATCTGTGTCTCTGAATGGCTGCTCAACTCCTCAGTACTACACATGCGTTCTCCCCCCTGGATAGGGGCCCCCTCCTGCTCGCCATCCGTACTCATGACACTATGAGAGCAGAGCAGAGCAAAGCAGAACCTCAGCATCCAGGATATCCCTGTGTAGCAGAAGGACCACAACCTGGGGTCACCTTCCTTAGTACCATGTTGGTTCTTTCCACCCAGTACTCCAGCGAGCAAACCATCTTTGGGATTCAGATGAACTAAAACTCATCTTACACAATTGTGGAGTAGTGAGGCTTCTTGCCTAAAGGCCTGAGAGCAAAATGTGGCCCAGATCCAGTAGACAGTTAGGAGCAGAGTGAATTTGAAAACCAAATTATTTTTCCATAAGAGCCTCCCCATTTTTTACATCTTCAGAAGAGGCTCATCACTTGTCTCTTGCCCGCAATAGAGGCGCTTGATTGTCCCCCACTACCTGGCCCAGCGAGTAGGAACCCAAAGCAGGTCCTCCATGTCTGATCCCATCAGTTGGAAGGATCTGCCTCCAGGGACCTGCTCCTGCCAATCAGTCCTGTAGTCCTTCTGCTTTAGTGGACAAGCAGAGCCTGATTTAATAAATAAGGCTTTCTATGCAGATCCTCTGTCCCTTCTCTTCTCTGCCTCTGCACTGACATGTCTAATATCTAGACATTTGCTAACCACAGCCATCTTAAATCAAGATTTGCAAAGTATATTTTTACTCATTAGAATTTGTGAAGATATATGTCTACATTTTAGGGAAAACTTTAACTCCAAAACTGAAATGGAGATATATTAGTCTCCATTTCAGGAGCAAGGATAGAAGATAAGCTCAATTGTGGGAAACAGCCAATCAGATGCCAGCAGGGGCATTTGTGATGGGAAGGGGGCTAAGGAAGAACTTGATGCCACATGCACTGTGACATGATCATGCATGTTCCCTGGTGATGTCATGGAGCACGTGCCATCATCATGACTCTGGATCTGGACATCTGAGGTTATGGACTGTTACACATGCGTCAGGCCAATGAGATTAAGGCACAGAATCTGGGGACTTATTAAATATAATTGTAGAAGTGCTTTTTTAAAAACACTTCTTGGCACGAATCTTTCCAGTGAAGCTATTATTTTTGACGGAGATCATTTTTGTTGTGTTTATTTGGAACTCAGTAAACACAGGTTGCAGAAGTTTATGGACTGGATTTGAGGAAGCTATTCAGGTGATTTGTTGGGTTTACTTCTGGGTTCTCTGAAATAGTGTGACTTCACAGCTGGGTCTCTGAGTGCTTTGTCACGATTCCTCGAACACAGACTTCATTTTTAAAAAACGTACCTGCTTATGAACATGATTCGATCTATTTACATTATTCTCTTTGACTCACATTCCAGGAAATAGATTTTTCTTTTTCTTTTTTAACTAGAATCAAGGAAAACCACAGGGCTGTATTTATCTTTGACTCTACATCAGACATTTTCATCTGGAGCAGTTGCTCGAAACGCTAGCAGGAAAAACGTAACCTGTGTCTGAACTTTTGTCTTGGGCTTCTTTTTGCAAACTTGTCCTTCAGAGCTTTTTTTTTTCCCTGTTCTTTTTTTTCCATAGACAAAAGTTGTTCCACCTAAATTTTCATCCTTCCTGAGCTAGGATCTGTTGCTTTTTCAAGCATAACTGTAGGAGTTTTCAACTGCACCGATGGCTATTGTTTTACTTATTTTGTGTGCAGTTTACTGTATAAAAAGATACCTTAGGGCAGGAATTACTGGTTGAATTAGCAATTAGGTCTGCATGCAGCTTTGCTGAAAACATCAGCCATGTAAAGCTGTTGCCCGTAAGAATATGGCAGCTTCTCCCACAGGAGGAGGCGATCTCCTTGTCGCACTATGCCTTTCCTCACTTTGGCCAGCAATAGCGGCCAGGAGAGGGGCAGACCTCACTGGGTCTCATCCTCACCAGGCGAAGGTGGAGGACAAATAAACAGGGGCATCTGCAGGGGCCAGAATCTCTTATATAGCATCCCCATCACATCAACCTGCCCCACCCGATCACGCAGAGAGGGCACGTTATGGACCCCGTCTGCAAGAAAATTCCATCTGGCGGGGTCCAGGAGGCGGGCCTTCTCTGCAGTGGCCCCCGCCCTCTGGAACATCTTGCCCCCGGAGGTGAGGAAGGCCCCTTTGCTCCTGACCTTCAGGAGGGCCCTGAAGACTTGGTTCTGCCATCTCTCTTGGGGCGGGAAGGTGGGCAGCCATTCGTGGGGGTGGTTTGCGCCTTAGAGCCCCTCCCACCGGATTGGCATCTTTAGAGCCACTTGGATTTTATGTTTATTTATATTGTATTTTATATTTGTAACTTGTTTTTTTATTTCTATGGGATTTTAACATGTATTGTTATTGTATTAATTTTATTGTAAACCACCCAGTGTCCCTCTTTTGGGGGAGATAGGCGGTAACAAAATCCAAATAGGTAGGTAGGTAGGTAGGTAGGTAGGTAGGTCTGGCCCTGGAAAAAGACTCTCTTCTGGAGAGTCTTTTTTACAAAATAGCTCTTCTCTGTGAGCCCCTTCCGTCTAACAGAAACAGACAATACAGACGACGGAAGCCCTTTCTTCTGCTGCATCCAGTTTCATCAGAGGTCATGGGGCTAATTATCTCTGCAAGTTGTTCACTCAGATGGGAGGTTAGGGCGCGGGTGGAGGGCAAGCACGTGGGACAGCAGATTATGGACCCCTCGGTAGGTCTGAATAGTGCTGCAGGTGTGAGTGATCCTGCCTTGTCAACCTCTCTATAGTCTGCTCTGAGGTTGTTATTCCATTCAGGTGAGAGGTGCCCTGGAATAATGTAGGGAAAACAGGAGGTCTCTTCCCAGAGAAGCTAAGGAACTCAGTGGCTGCAGAAAAGGGAAGGGCAGAATGGATGGATTGGTTGCAGCAGAACCTGCCAATGGTCCTGCATTCCGGGGTGAGAGAGGCTGAGAATTAAGAGCTTCAGACACAATACAATTTCCGTCCCAATGTCATGGTATTACCGTGGAAATCCTTTGCCTGTAAAATTTGTTTGCTCTGACCAAAAGCGATACAACCAGGGCATCTGCAAAAGAGGGTGAGGTCACAAAAGCCAAGGTGTTGGCTTCCCTGGAATCAAAGCCACACCCCCTTGTGATGGCTGCTGGGCATGTGACACACGGAAAGGGGGGGACGGACATGCCATCGCGGCCACTCTTTTGACCCCCCCTCCCTGCAGAAGCCCCTGAACATGATGTGCCATTCTCAAACTGCACTAAACGTTTCCAATGCTGAAGCCACTCATTGGATCTAACTGTGAAGAATATGCAGGACGAGTTTGGCATTTTCAGTCTGATGCTCAGCGCAAATGGGATCGTGCAATTTCATGTCATAGCCTGCCTGTAAAATGGTCAGTCGGTCAGGATGGGGGCAAAATATTACCCATTTTGTAAGGAGAGTTAAAGATTATTGAGTGGCTATATGTGAAGTGCCTTGAGTGTTTGGGTTACAATTCTAGGCGTTATCTACACGCATTCCCAAATTAATGTATCTGTTTCCAGTTTATTGCAATGTTTAGAAAGAAACATAAATCAAATGATCTGAAGATCGGATTCTGAGAAAAAGGGTGTGCTTATATTTTATTTTGCATGGGCCACTTCCAATGACTTATTTTTCTTTATGCACTTTCAATACTTGGATGCTGTTCTAACTGAAAAGAGGATGCTGTTAGTTTAATATATACAAAGACGCCAAATAAACAATTTGCAAAGAATCTCTCTCGCTACAAGAGAAAGTTGTTTTCCTAACTTGTATGTATGCAGGGCAATCTTCTATAATGAAGAGGGGGCTGAGACAGGAATGCCATTTTTTCTGCCTTTTGCAGAGAAGAAATGAGGGCATATTCCAGAAATTGTAGGAGTCCTGAGTCTTATATACCTTTATCCTAGTAATTTTATGATTTCATACTTGTCAGGAGGAAAAGAAATAATCTTCTCATTTGTCAATCACATTACCAGTAATATGCGCTTCTTACTTACTTGGACTCAAAAGATAATAAATGTATGTAAATATTGGTCTGATATCTTGTGCAGTTACCTTGCAATGGTGGAATGCATCTTATGAAAATGATGTATCTGTGCAAAGCACATTTCCACACTAACACCCCTAAGCAAATTGTCAGGACCCCAGGAAGGAGTAAGAGATATATGACACTATCAGAGACAAATGCTGAGGTACCACAAATACAGGTAGCACTAAATGACCATAATTGGGACCAGATTTTTGGTTGCTAAGC
Source organism: Candoia aspera (assembly GCF_035149785.1). NCBI lineage: Eukaryota > Metazoa > Chordata > Lepidosauria > Squamata > Candoiidae > Candoia > Candoia aspera. The sequence goes on from NC_086159.1 coordinate 83,077,676, forward strand.
GAAGTGGTCATTAAACGTCTCCAACCCAATTTTATGACCATTTTTGTGGCAGTTGTTAAGTGAATCACCACAGGTGGTTAAGCGAACCACATGGTGGTTAAGTGAATCATGTGGTTCCCCATTGATTTTGCTTGCCAGAAGCCAGCCAGGAAGGTCAAAAATGTGACCATGGGATGCTGTGAAGGTCCATCTTCAGTCCGTCATTCCTTCCTCCGGAAGACATTTTATCAATTTTCAAACAAATATATGGCTTGTTATACACGTGTTATATAGAATAAGGAGTTGGAATTACTTTAGCCAATGTTTCTGTCTACATATTGACTCATTACAGTAAACTCTCCCCTTTCTCCTATAGGTTTTTAAGCCAAACCTTAGGAAATTCTTTTTTTTAGAAATTAAATTCAGAGAATTCATCTTGTGAAGACTGCAGTGGCTGGGGCAAAATAATTTTATAAATTGTTTGGGCAATTTGGCCTGAAGAAGAGTATTTGTTCTTGAAGAACACGAGCTATAAATCTATACAGCTAAATCTTGTATAAATTATTCTGTGGAACATAGCCAGTGAATCCTGGAAACCTTTTGTGGTACCTCTCTTGTTCAAAAAGTTTATGCATTTTAGGACCAACCATGCTTTCTCTTTTTTGTCCATCCTGAAGAGACATGCAGATGGAACTTGTTATGTATACTGGTATAAATTTCTATTTGAAAAGATCCATATGTTAGTTATTATAATGGCTGTTTTCATGATTAAAAATGATAAGTTGCTTTTTTTTTTCTAATTAGGAATCATTCCATTTTTCTTAACATTTTGAAGTCAGATGTTCTCATCAGTTGTAATTTTCACAGATGTGTTGGCTGTGGCCATATCTGCCTTGGTTGTCTTGGGGAAAAGCATGAGGATAACCATGTTTGTGGACTCTTGTTTCTATCCTGTTCAGGAATAAGAATATATGTGAGATCATGACTCCCAAGAGGGCACGTAGGTAGAAGAGTGGAATATTTGCCATCCCCTCCTCCTCTCTCTGTTGTCCCATCTCATCCTGTCCCATCCATTCATGCTTGCCTTAGACTTTTTTTGCTCAGGTCATCCCTGGGGAAAGAGCTCTACTTCCTTGCCCTGAAACAGACGAGGCTCCACGTGGGTGACTGAGCATCTTCATACGCAATAGAAAGCCATTTTTGCAACTTGAAATCATGATAGGGTTACCTCTGAAGCTTGGCCAGCTCAGTAGGTTCAGAGGACAACTGCCAAGACTTTGAGTGGGTCTAGGGGATAATTGCCCATGATTCTCACGGGATATTGTTTTGTGTCAGCACCTGATCATTCGAGCATTCACACATGCACAGTCAAGAGGCTGGGATTCCTTTAACTGTTTTAATGAAGTGTAATGAACGGTACAGAAGGCAAGCTGCGAATAAAGATTTCCCGCTCAAACCTAATTTAAAACTACATCCCCTTAGTTAGTCCCCTTTCCCATGAAACCATGTCACTCCTCCTCCCATCCAGATGGTATTCCTGGCATATCTCAACCCCGTGTCCTTGATGTGCTCCATAGCCATAATAAACCACTCTACACTCCAACTTCACACACACCTCCCATCAGGCAACATGAGAGAATGAAATGATGGGAGATGCCCTGATAAGGGTTTCTATGAAACCTTTGATCGGGGGATCTGACATTTTGTTTGAAAGGTCATTCCCAATCTCTGAGTCTGTCTTCACCCAAATTTTCTTGAAGACTCTATTTGATTTCCAAAATCCCTTCCTGCTACTGTTACCTGAGGTATAATGGCCTTCTTGGGGGTGGCATGCAGGTTGGGGAGCCATTCCTTGAGGAAACTGCACATCAAGGATTGTACTGTGCTTTTCAAGTATATTCTATCTAACCAATTGATAGGACCATAGAGATCTCAGTACAAGCCACAATGACATCACACACTTCAGGTTGTCGTCTGCCTGATGATGCCCTGACAGGTGTGATGTCACTTCCCCCACTGCCACCCCAGTGGATGCCCATGAATATAACCAGTTTGAAGAACACAGAAGTTGGTTTTACTTGCTGTCTGTCATTTATATAAATGTAATCTTCCTTCCTTTCTTCCTTCCTTTAGCATCAAAGGATGCTTGATATGTTGGAAAAAGAGCAGAAAATCTTAGAAGAAAAAACAAAAGAATCCTTGTTGCAGCAATTGCAGGAATATAAGGTACTGTAAGGTCTGCAGCTCTTTCACCATTGAAAATGGGGTGTCATTGAGAACCAAGAAGAGTCATTCAGAGATTAGGCTATCTTTTCTTTCAGGAAGACACCACATCTGGGCAGAAGGCCTTGAACCATAAAGAGGGTTCAAGGGAGAAAGTAGATTTCCCCAGATTGGATTTATCTAAGAGAAGAAGTAGAGATGGAGCAGTTAAGATGCAGTTGTAAAAGCTAACATGGTATAATTTATTTCTGCCATTAAGAAGTTTTGCACCTTTATATCTTATTCTCTTTTTCCTTCACTTTAGTTTTCTTTTTAAGAACAAAGGAGGGAGTGGTTTGCATACCCACCCCTGCAGGATAATCTCACCTCGTCAATCATTATTTACTTATATCATTTTTAATTGATATAAATATTTCTAGGCAGCCTTTTAGGGCAGAGGGCCTCCAAAAATAGCTTACATATAAAATTGGGGTGAAGCGTTAATAAAATAAGCATTAAAGCAAAGATATTTCTTGTGATCTCAGCTCTGTGGCAGGACAGCTGGGTGTATCGTTCTTCAGCATAAAATTCTGAAACAGCATCCAGAATATTTTCTAGGGGGACTTCTCCTAGTTCTGGCTTGTCAAGGGAAGGGACCAAACTTCATTTTCCTGTTCTGGTTCATCCCTGGACTGCCAGTGGGTTCCATCTCTCTCACTTCAGCTGACTTCAGATTTGAGCATCCTAGATACCAAATTCTGCTCCAGCAGCTGGTTGTCCAGATGTGCTCAGCTGTGGCCCTTCTGGATTATGCTATGTGGAAGGGATGAAGTGTCCTCTTAAGAAGGCTTAGATGTCTGAGAAAGAAAATGCAAGCTAAGTTCTTTGGAACATGTGAGTGTTTGTGAGGGAAGCAAGTTGATGAACAAATGATGAAATGTGTGTTGTGACACAGGCTCTGCCTCTTCTGTAGTTGCGTTGTGATGTCACACACAAAGATGGAAGGGGCAGAGCCTGCATCAAGATGCCACGATGCACAAAACCTCTGGGTTCTGTGGATACCTATTCTTTGGAAGATATTTTTTACAAGCTGTAATACTTTCTGTTGTATTTCTAGGAAATGTTGGAAAACTGTATGGAGAAGGAAAGGGAACGTAATAAGGAGGCCTTGGCAGCAGCTGCAGAGGTACGTTAGCATGCAGAAATTGTCCCTGGGCGGCCTTTTGAAGCTCCATTTCATGTTGTTGCTTTGGGTTTCAAGGAGGAGAAGAAGATGGTCACGTACCAAGTAAATACCTGAAATCTGGAATTGTTAATGAGAGGGATTTTTTTTATTGTCACGCTGAGTCCTTATTCTTCTTGGTACCCATTGTCTTACCAAACTGCATCAGATCTAAAACACAAAGTGCTGCAAACACATGAAAGCTTGTTCTATTTCCATTCAGTCATTGTAATAAGCACTGAGAGCTTTAGATGGTTGGTGTCCATCCCGTGAAGCTTTATCTGGTGGATATTTTGAGAAGAAGTTATTTTGATAAAGCAGTTAAGGCCGAGCTTTATTATTGCCTTGTGCCATTTTTGTTAAATTTTACTTTATTTTTATTTCTTCTTTGACACTTTCTGGTCCTGATGTAACACCAGCCGTGCCTCCTGCCTTTCTCTGGCATCTTTTCTCCTTTTTTGTAGGTGAGAAAGTGAGACGAGGAAAAAAGGTGCCCTCATTTGGCCTTATCATACAGCAACCAGCAGCTGTGCTGAAGATAGTATTTCCTGTCCCTGCCCTGTTATTTTGGGGTAGAAAGAAAAGAATATCATACTGTATGAACAGAGAATATACGTGTTACAGCCCATAAGGGGAAGCGATCTTTGGCTTATATTCATAATTTGTTACTCTGGTTTTTACAGCAGAAGTGTTCAGTGTAAAGGCTCCATTCAGAGGACTTCTGAAAAAACTGTTTTAAAAAAAGATGGAAACTGGAAATCAAATACTAAAGAGAACAATATTTTCAGTTTCTAAAATGAATCCAGTTTTCGGAATTAGCTTAAATAAACTCGAGGGCTTTTTTTTAAAACTACCTCTGACATTTAGGGATCATAAACACCATTTTGGATACTTACCTAAACTGCTGAAACGTTCGTACTTAGATTCACAGTGACTTTGTTCTTTGATGGGCAGATTGAGAAAGAGGCCTTGCAGGCTGCCATTCTAGCAGCAGTCACAGCAGAAAGAGAAAACATGAAAAAACTGCATGACCAGGAAAAAGAATTATGGCAAGCAGAGAGAGTCAAAGACCGTGAGAAGATTGCTCAAGCGGTAGAAGCAGCAGCGGAATGGGAAAGGCAGAGCTCGCAAGTTAGTGAATTTTACGTTCTTAGTTATCACTCACGTTGCATTGCGTGTAGAGCTTCAGATTTGTTCAAATCCTTATGCAGAGGGAGGGAGGGAGACGGGCAGGTCTGTCCCAGGAGTCACCCTTCCTGCTGACATCCCCAGTATGCCCTCTCTTTCACTGCGCTGTCTGGTGCCCTTGGGCCATCTGTGCATCTAGTTCTCTGTGGCGCCAAGACATTGAGAGAGGACTGATATCTTGGGTGCATTTGGTATTTGGCAGTGAGCTGGGTTCTTGTGATGCTGGAGGCCCCTGGACTGGATCCATGTCAGGGTAGAGAGATAGTGCCCCAGTCCCCCTCTTAGGGGTAGCTTAGGGGACTGAGGGCGTGGTGTTTGGACTGTGGAACATACAGACCAGCATTCCTCAACCAGGGTTCCGTGGCACCTCGGGTTCTGCAAGCGGTCATGAGGGGCTCCTAAGGTTTAAGGCTGAGAAACACTGCTTTTGATAGTTGCTTTTCATTAGCGGATAAAGGTGTCTTGGTGTGTGTCCACACGTTTGCATTTTAAAAGTGATTTATTCTCCTTAAAGTGGGTAAAGCCAAACGTTGAACTAACGCTGAACTCAGTTTTATTGTCCCTAAATGAAATAGAGTAAGACCCACTTTTTCTTCTCACCTCTCTTTCATCTGCATTAGAATTTTAACTTTCCTGTTAGAAAATTCAGTTTGCCCCAACTGATTCAGACAATTCAGGGCCATTGCCTGTTGCTCAGGGGAAATTAGGTATGAATATAAGGCTAAGATACTGTCATCTTTTAACATTATTATAAAATAAAACTATGCTTATACTGCCCTGTAGACAGCCCAGGGGCTTGATAACATGAAATAGGTTTGTCTTCTTGAAGTTTTAGATTCCAAACTTGTTTTTTTGTGTGTGATTTGTTTCATTTTGTTTTCATCCCATTCCACAGCCTAAGAAAATCTCTTTATTTTTCATATATTCATAGCTAGTAATTGAAAGGGTTCTAAATTGACCTTGAGACAGTACAGCTCTGTCTAAACATCCATAGAAAGTAATATCACCCCAAATCCTTAGCCAGTGTAGGCAGTGGTTATGCTGGCAAGGAATCCTGGGAGCTTGAAATCCAACACATTTGGAGGATATTCAGGTTGGGACGGATATGGGTTATTCCAGCATCTACTTTGCTGGTCACCAACTGTAAATAAATACAGTTTACAATATCCCAGTGTGCATAACCCCTAAGAAGAAGTTTTGTATGGCTAGTTTTGACATAATCAGCTGGAAACCCCTATGCAGGTAGTTTGAAACTGTTAGCAAGTCAACTGTCCTAAACTCCTAGAACAATAAAAAAGGACATTTCTTCTACCGTTAAAGAGCTTGCATCTGCACTGGCTGGTTGCTGGTTGTTTAATCCAAGTTTCCATAGGCTGCTATAAAAGAGTAACTTTTCATGTTATGAGATAACCTCTTCATTTCACATGGAAGATGAAGAGCGTACTTCAAATAGTTGCTGAAAAGTGGCTGAAGTCTTTCATCATGGAGGCTTGGAGGCTTTCAGTCCAAACTGTCAACACTGCTGATGGTGGACAAGCTGTCCAGTATTTGGAACGCTTTGAGCTTCGATGTCAACAACTCTTAAAAAGGCTCCATTAATTCACTGCAGATTTTTCTGACTGTGGAAGAGAATTAAGATATTGAGAAGGGACTGATAGAAATCCCTCTTTTGTAATTAATTGTTTGTCATGAAGTATTTCAGGATGGGATAGATCAAACAGAGTCTGTACAATCCCTGCAGGAGGAGAAGAACAAAAGAGCATCCCCCACTTTCAACCCTAAAAGCATGTGAGAAAGCTGATATTAAAAGCCGCTGAGAGATCTAGAAGGACCTGCAAGGTTGCATTCTCATGCCTCATTCCCACCTCAGGTCATCTGTAATAGCAGTCAACTTGGTCTCAGTTCTATACCCAGGCCTGAACCCTGATTAGGAAGGGTCCAGGTAATCTGCTTTAACCAGATCCCTGTGCAACTACCTGTCACTATCTTCCCCAGAAAGGGAAGGTGGGAAGACTGGTCCACTGCCTATTTCAAGAAAAGTAGAACTACCCCTCATTCAAGGATACCTTCACCATTCCTTTGACCAAGACTCTCGTCACCTCTCTGAGGTTTTCACCAAACAGGAAGGGCAGGGATCCAATCCTCAGGAGGCAAAGCTGGGGACCCTCTCTGTTTGTTCAGGACCAATAGATTCAAACTCACCCCAGATCATCTCACAAGATCATGCCTCTTTCACCTTTGTTGGACTTGCCCAGCTGGCACCTAACTACAAGTCAACCTGAGTGATTTTATTCTCCAGATGCCCTGCAAACCCCTCACAGCAACCCAGCCATTGCTCTTCTGGTGTATATTTCTGCAATAGGACCTAGAGCATACCAGAAAGACTGCTGGACCAGCTGTCCAGCGTGAAGGAAGAGCTGTAATACGTTGCCATTTTGCCAGCTCCCCTCAGAGAGTGGGTGGGGAGGGGTCACTTGGGTGCAATGCTCCTAGGACTACAGCTGCCTCTCTCTTCCAGTTAGCAGCCAAGGCCTTGGCAGAAAGTTTCAGAAAATTCCCAAGTGCCTCTGGAAACTGAGTGGTTCCATTAAGCACCTGAGGCAGACCTGGTGGCACCAACCAGCTCCATTAGCAATCAAGGCAATCTGACCCCAATGGAAGATAGCTGTTAACGTTCCCCAGTCTCAGGTCATGTTGCAGCTGCTCCAAGGCAAAATCCAGGTCTCACCTGGGATAAGCTTGTGGTGGCCATGAATTTCCAGACTGTTTCTGACCTCACTCCCAAGATGGCATACCATAGAATGGTTGAAACCATAGAGTATCACAAGCCTGGGGTCACCCGCCGCCAACTTACAAATGAGCGTGAGTTGTTTGGGCAAGGATGCTACTGTATGGCAGGGAGAGTGGTACAAGAGTGGCAGACCCTGCATGTTGGTAGAACCCAACTTGAGAAACATGCCTGGTAGCTTATGGAACAATGCTTCTGTTTGCCAGCAGGACTTCCTGCATCACAATCGCCATTCCTTTTCCACTTTGTATTTTTTATTATCCCTACTTCCCTTCCTGTCAGTCTAAATTTGAAAGGGAACTTCAGTTGGTTTGAAGGAACCCAGTCTCTTCCAAGGTAAAATGTCCATGAGCACATGCTCTTTTTCAAAAATAATTTTTGCTGAAGATTTTAATTACAATAGTAAAAACAAATACAAACTAAACTCAGAGAAGGAGAAATAGAAAGAATAAAAAGTGCAAAGAAAGAAAAAGAAAAGAAACATATAAAGAAGGGACTTCCAATCTTCATCACAACAAGTATAAACAAACTTAATAACTCTTCACCCCCTATAAGGTTACAAACAAATATCTCTTCTTCCCATAACCATCCCTCATCCATATGCAAATCCATAAATCATCAACTTTTCAGTCCTGGTGTCAGCAAAAATTCCATGAAGGGTTACCAGAGCTTTATAGAAACATGTCTTATTTTAACCTTGGTCCGAGAAACCAACTGTATATTCCTTCCTTCTAACAACCTTGATCTTTAGTCCATGCTGATGTTGTCGTAGGATTTGCTCTCTTTTCAAGTTTTTCTTTTTCTCATCCCAAAGGCCTTTTTGAGGCTTTAGCAAACCGCTTTTGTTAAGCCAATTAAAAATAATTGTCCAGGTCAGTCTCTTGATTTATCAGTTGTATTTCCACTTTAATTTTCAAGGCTTTAGAGCAGGCCCGCAACTAGGGTCTGTGTCACCCGAGGCAAACATGGATTCCGTGCCCATTTTGGGACCCACCCAGTGCTCAGTTTGGTGCCCCCCCAGCACGGCGCCCGAGGTACATGCCCCTCTTGCCCCCACCCCCCATTGCAGCCCTGCTTTAGAGCCATGAGCACATGCGGTTAAAGCATGGGGCTTTAATGCCCAAATGATTCTGATGGTTTCACACTACAGAATCAGCTGTAGAGCAATAATCCAATATCAGTGATTAAAAACATTTTGTAATTAATTTTGGTGGTAACTGCATGCTGAAATTAATTGAAAATGGAAGCAAATCCGGATATCTTATGGGTGAATTTATCTTCGGCTCATGGTTACTGAATAGCTTATGAGACTATCCTGATTTCTCAACATTTATGAAGTGCAGGCATAAGAATCATCATCTGCTCATCTACCTACAGAACATTGATCTTCTCCTTTTTCTTCATTAGACACTGCCTTACCCCACTGAGTCAATGAAAGGAACGTGTGTGGCGATGCCCTGTTTTTCTTTGTACATGGTCATATCAAAGCTGTAAAGTTTTGTCCGTGGAGAAGGATTGTTGTATGATTCACATAGTTCTCTGGGAAAATAATATCCCCATCCCTAATAGTAATTTTATGGAAAAGTGGGGTCAACTATCAAAATAAGCAAAAATGCAACACAGACTTTGTTTAAAGGAAAAGAGAGTATCTTCCTATACATGCCATCTTAACACAATACTATTGATATATTTTGGCAAATTGCTATCAGAATTTGGGGGAAGTTTTGTAATTATCTCTCCTTCTGTTGTCCTAGACAAATGTGGGAAGATGTTTTCAGTTCTTTTTACTTTTATTATTCACAAGGCTACCTGCCTGCTTTTTGGGGAAAGAACGCAATAGTCCTTATCTTCAAAAGAAGAGATAATTGGCAATACCTGGCTCATCCTCCCTGTCTCTTCTGAGCTGCAGGGAAATGACATACCAGGTTCTTCAGCAATAAATTCCTTGCATGGGCTGAGTGAAGAGTATTATTGGAAAGGAGCATCACGGTTTTAGAGCAGACTGCTCCGTGGTGGGCAGGGATTGTGTAGCAACACATTTGACCGAAAAAACAAGCTTCAGTTCTTTAGGTCAAGAGATGGTTAAAACTGAGCTGAAGTTCCATAAACCAACACTTGCTGTTTCTTCCCAAGCCATTGTAGAACTCAACCTCTAATCAAGTCAGATGGGGATAGAAAAATCAGATTTCTATCCATTCCTCGTATTAGAGGCATTAGACAGTCCTGCATTCTCTCCTTAATTTATGTCTTAACCATTTGAATATAGCCCTGCAGAATGTCATGCCCCTAAATTAGCCAGCTCTTTTGCTCCAAGGAGACAATGCACAACAGTTCTCTTTATCACAAGCAGATTCAAAAAGTTATTGCTAGCCTTGGGGGACTGTAATAATAATGATTTGAATATGGTTTATTTCAGACCGCCGTAAGAAAGACTAACCACTTTTATCTAGATTTGGACATAACCCTTAATTGTTGTTCATCTCGAATGGAAACAAAAACTTATGAACAGAGTTCTACCAATTATGACAGAGGAGAATAGATAGGGGAATGGCATGGCTATGATTAACAACAATTTATTGTTACATTTAACAAAGCCAACATGTATAATGACTCATATCAACTCTTAAAACTTCTAGGTCTGTAACCTTTTCCCTGCTGAAACAAAAAACACACCTTTACTTTCTCTAAAGATATCTTGCCTGTTAGGTAAATCCACATTTGCTAGCTAACTTAATAAATTGAATATATTCCTTGGGGAGAAATAAAGATGACAAAGATAAATTATATTAGATCACCACGGGAGTGTGGAACATTTTTGAGAGTAGAATCTGCAGCAGATGTATAATGTAATTCCAAAAGACTGTTTGTTTCCTTTGCTGTGATTTCCATTTGAAACATATGTTATCCAGGTGGATCGGAGCAAATTATAAAAAGAAGCCTATTTTATTCAAAGGAAAGCCTTTGATTGTCTCCTTAGTCTTTCTGGAATGTAATAAAGTTGAAAGAAACCAGTTTGGTCTAGTGGTTAAGGTGCTGGCCTAGAAGCCAGGAGTCCGTGAGTTCTAGTCCTGCCTTAGGCATGAAGCTGGCTGGGTGACCCTGGGCCAGTCCCTCTCTCAGCCCAACAGCCAATCAGGTGTGGTATGAGAGTTCTAGTCCCGCCTGAGGCCTGAAAGCCGGCTGGGTGACCCTGGGCCAGTCCCTCTCTCTCAGCCCCACTCACCTGAAAGGGCTGCTGTTGTGGGGAAAATAGGAGGAGGAAGGAGTATGTGGTATGTTCGCCGCCTTGAGCTATTTATCAAAATAATACAGGCGGGATAAAAACAAAGAAATAAATAAAAATAAAATAAACTTCCTAGAGTAAGAAGGGTTCTGATTACAGCAATATGATGGTGTTTCTTCTACTGTTTCATGATACGTATACCAGATACAGAAAGCTCCTTGCTATGGCCTTTTCCTGCTGTGCAGCTGGGACGGGCTGCTGGTGAAATTCCACTCTTTCTCTTCTATTTTTAGCATCTTGCTTAGATTTGACATGGACCTTTAAATGCAAAGGCCAATTTCTTGCACTGTGGGAATAAATCATTTGTGGATTCTTCCTTCAACTTGATTATTTTTCATTCAAACCATTTGTGTGCTGCTCCCTGAAAAGAATACAGCGTGTACCCAACAAATGTAATCCACATTCTTATTGTTTGTATATATTAAATGTTTACTCCATCTGTATGGTATAAAATTATAGTAACATATGATGTAGATGTTGAAAACAATCTGCATCCTAATTCAGCGATGCTGAAAGAAAGAAAAACAGTGCTCCCTAAAAAGAAAAGTAAATGTGCCGTTATATTTAGATCATTGGAATTTCTCAGAAAATATCATTGGGGTTGTTTTTATAGTTCACTTTTTGAAGAAGAAAGATCTACCAAGAGCTCACAAATAATTCATGCAAATGTAAGCAACTGGCGGAAATGAACAAATAAAGCACTTCCTTTTCTTTCTTCTGAACACTGACGGGAGGGGTGGAGCACTTTCCCCAGGAAATGTTGGGGCCATTGCTGAGAAGGCCCTGTCTGAGAGAACGTCCTCAAGCATCCTTTGGAAGGCTGGTGGTGCTGCTTCTTTGAAGACTGCCGTGTGGGCCTTGCAAAGATGCAGCTGCTTTAACACTTTGCGGGCACGAAGACAGTTGGCAAAGCATTCCTCTCAGCTGCTTTGCAAGCCTGATTGTTCAGGTTCCTTCCTGATCCTCTCGGGCAAGGACTCCTTCAGTAGAGGAGGCCTTCTCTCAAGGCCTGGTGGTGCTCTTCAGAAGTCAGGGCTTTGGGGAGGCCTCCCTGATGGTGATCAGCTTGGCTTCCCTTGGCATTCCCCCAGCTGTTCCTTCTATCATAAGCCTTCCAGCAAATGGTTTAGCTTGCAGAAATGAAGCCATTCTCCTAGAGATCTCCCTGTTCATGTTACCTCCTTCTTTGCAGCTTAGAGCCTAGATTTTCAGCTTTCCAACTGATCCCATTTCTTCACACCTTTCTTTTGTTTGCAGCCTTATGACCTCACTCTTGTTTGTTCTTGTGAATTTTCCCATTCATCCTGCAAAATGCTTACACTGCATTTAAGAAATAATCAATGATGTGCATGATCAGGGAATAAAGATTCTTTAATAATGGTCAAGAAATCCCAGTGATTACTGGAATTAGGATACACTCAGTAGCTGTACAAACACTGAGAGGTCTTGCATGAGGGTTCACCACAACTGCATTTTCTTTTTTCAGTCTTCTGGGTGGTGGTGTCCTGTCCATGATTTTTCTTTAAAGGGGGTACTCTCCTTGCATACATGATTCTTAAAGACAATTCCATTTATGCTCTGCAGACTGATCTCCAAACTTCTACATATCTTATTCTCCTGTTAGTCTCTCTCCTTGCAATGGCAGTGGCTTCATTAAGGCTCTCAAAGGCATGAAGGATGCAAGTAGGTCTCAGAACACCCACCTCTGATGTCCCAAGTCCTCAGTAGGAGCAGTTTCATGCATGGGTCTCCTTGCAAGCCATGATGGTGTCCCATACATCATCACCCCAATGACCTTCCCAACATCATTTGTCCCCTCTGTGAATGCTTCTGTTTGCAGAATACCCTATTTATAAAAAGGTGGAGGGCTTTTTTCCCTTTTAAAGATCTTTTCCCATGTTACTTCCAGTAAGAGTTTGTTGGATTTAACATTTTTAAGGAACAATCAGTTTTAAAAAATATTTTTAATGTTCTAGATTGAGGGCACCGAAGGAGGAAGGCATAGATTGGTTCTAAACATTACAGTCTGAAGTAGCCCTGTGCTGAAGTAGGTATTCATGGGGAGGAAAAAATGTATATAGCCTGAGTGGTGCTGAAAAATTTGAAGCAAAATAAGTACACTGTCATCCTAACTATTCTTTTTTAAAATATATATATATATATATTGAAATATTAGGAAATGGTAAAAGCAGCAATCCTAGAAGAACAAAGGAAAAGTGAGAAAGCTGTAGAAGAAGCCGTAAAGCAAACACGGGAAGAACTGATGGGATACATCAAGGAGCAGAAAAGGGTAAGTGTCACCTTTAGGCAACAGAGGCCCAGTGTTGGAGCTAGAGAGAAATTATTTGAAGAGTTAGCTTAAGCTTTGCTTAAAATTGCTGAGTGGCTTGGTTGGGTAGGTGTTCGAGCATTGAAAGGCATCCTGTGAATATCTGCCACATGTTGATCAGAAATTAAGTAAAAGTGATGGCTTGCATAGATACGACATACTGTGCTAGCATAAATGTCAAGTTTCATCAAGGACAAAAGTCACCTGGCATTTCCAACAGAAACAAAGCTTGTATCCTGCACGCTTGCATTCAACTTCTTGCTTATATGTCTGTGTATTGTCTTTTCAAGTTGATAAAGAACATTAGTGAACACCTAACCAAGGAGTCACAATCTCAGCATTTATTACAATAGCATGAAATGTCTCATTAAATGATCTTTGCAGTCCTATAAACCAGATAGCTGCTTCCATATTTTCTTTGGAATACATTCATCTTCTGGTCAAGATACTGTGTTGTTCATCTGATCCTAAATGATGCTTTTAAACTTAAGTGGTTTGGATGGAAACAGCTGCTTAAAATAGGAGGGGCAGGCTAACCTAGTTTCCCAACTTGAGCTTCAAGTTCTGTAATTCTCAACCAGCAAAATCAATTGGATTGACTTCTCCTCTTTCCTTTTTGGTGATTATCATAATTTTGAATGGTTATTACAGGAAATGCATTACACAAATACGGGTCAGTTTCATGAAGCAGTCTGCAAATATTAATAGAATGCAAGGGGAGCCATTTTGGGCTGGGTGGAGACCCAAGTATGTGAAACCGTTTGCACATGAGCATGGGAGATTGTTTTAGGGAACTTGGGAAGTGGCAGTCTTTATTTTTAACTGGTGTTATGACTAGTTTAGGGCATACCTAAAATATACATGGTGAAGTGTTCCTCACTTCAAAATGGTGCCCTCGTTTTTTAGCAGCTGTGACCAGAGGTAGTTCCAGTGGTCCCCAAAGGGGACACCAGGTCTGCTTGTGGCCCAGAGATTGCCGACTCTTGATAAAATGAAGTATCGGGGTACCAGATGTAGCATTTAGCTAACTTTGCACTGGGTCTCAACTCAAATGTATATCTGATATCCTGATCTTGTCATTACACTGCAGTTGGCAGGATGCAAGAAACTGTATTTTGACTTGCAAAGTGTCTCTGGGTTAGAGAGCCTGGCTTGCATGGAATAGCAGGAGAGTGTGTGGGGCAAAACTGTAGCATACTGGCAAAAATGTGCCAAAACTGGCCATTACTCTCCTCACCATCAGCAGGGAATACTTCATGTGGTACAGTACAATTAAGGCTGGTCTCCATCTTCTCCATGTTAGTAAGAACTGTCACATGAACACTTCAGCTGACAACCCCACAGTGAGTGATGGAGGTGGGAATTGCTGATATAAAAATGCAATAATTAAATAAATATTCATCTTGTGATCACCATCCCGTGATCAGATTGTGACTAGGAATGTAATAGGAGTAAATGGGAAAGAATGTGGATGGATGGATGGATGGATGGATGGATGGATGGATGGATGGAGAGAGAAGGAAGGAAGGAAGGAAGGAAGGAAGGAAGGAAGGAAGGAAGGAAGGAAGGAAGGAAGGAAGGAAGGAAGGAAGGAAGGAAGGAAAGAGGATGGGTTGAGAGGAAGGAGGAAAAACAATAGAATTGAAGAGATCTTCAAAAAGAGAGATTAGAAGTTGAAAGAACCAAAAGGCGTTGTATGAAGCATTATATGAACATGATAGGAACAAGGATGGTTTGCAAAGGACAGAAAGGTATGGAGAAGTGTTGGTGTAAATAAGAATTAATTATATTTCCTCTTCCCTTTTTTATCTCATGCCTCTAATCTTTTTTGGCATACTATTTCATATTCTTTTTCTGCACTCTGTACAACATTGCTGCCCAAAAGGAAATAGTATGATGGATATGCATGTGTTTGTATGTGCGTGTAGACACTGAACATAGCATTAATGAAATGAATATTAAAACGTCTTGGAGGTCATAGCGCCGAAGATTACTTAGGCAGGTAAGGAAATGCCTACTACTGAAAAACCAAGCTCAGAAAGGTCCGACTCTGGGCTATATATACTCTCTACAATCACTAAGAATTATGTGTAAAATTGAAGTTCTTCTATGCTGGTTAGCGCCAAACTAACAAATATTTCACAGAATTTCTGGAAAATGTTCAGGCTTGGCTGTTGCCAAGCCTTCAGCGTTAAGGAAATATTTTGTTGTTGGGCAGCCATTAATAATGCCTTTTTAAAAATCATTTTGCAGAAATGGTAAAGGAAGTTATTTTGTTCCAGGAAATATATTCATTCCCTTTTTAGTTTTTGGTTGTTATCCATTATAAAAGGAGATGTTGAGAAGAGTTCCCCATTTATTTGTTTGTTTGTTTGTTGAGATATTTTGTGGTGAAGTGCATGCAGTTCTTCTCTCTGCTATATACAAAGCTATCTTAGAGGGAGGGAGGGAGCTAGTTGATCCCTAGTCCATCAGTGACTTTTTCAGGATCTTACTTCCCTTTTCAGAGCAGAGTTGGCCCATTGTGTCAGAGATCCGAGATCTCTTTTGACAGCTTCATCTCTGAATGACATACTTGCTAACACCAAAGAGAACAAGAAACAACTATGGTGTGTACCACTAGAATGGAAGTTTGGTGAGACACAGAGCTGCATCAGCCATCTCCTGTTTCAGTGATGCACACAAGCTGCTGGAACATCAGGTTATCTCTCCAGTGATTTACAGCAGAATCATGTTGTTGGTCTTCCAGAAAATGCAGGATGATACAAATGTCCTATGAATGGGTTTAAAACACCAGCATGCCCCATTTCTTAATGGAAAGGACTCCATTCCACCACCAGAAAAATATGAAGTTTCCATTTGGTTAAGAAAATTAAGCAAGGGTGTTGCAAAATACAGGCGTTATATTCTGGAATAATAGCTGCTCACTTTGTAGCTAAATAAGACACATTGATTTTGATTTAGCCTTGGATCAATTAAGCGCCTTCATGGAAAGAGATTCCCATTCTCTCCCACCCCCTGTAGCCACCTGCAACCTATAAAAAATGTCTCCCAGCGGATGAGGGGGGACTTCTTACCAATGTGGTGCAGAACACGCAAAGTTCTTGGGTACAGGCGGAGTCAACATTTTCCTCCTGCAAATTTCTTTCACTGAAGTTATGACTCTAGTCATTGTTTTGCTTGCGACATGTTCATAGCAACTAGATGATCTTATTAATAATGTTTTTGTGTGGTCATTAAAGGAACTAATTGCATCTTTTGTTGGCATATGGCAAGCAGCTAAAAATATTTCTAAGACCTTTCTAAGATCGCCAAGTATGACAATATTGAGAAATGCCAACATTATTCTACAAAGGGGATAGTGTTTGCAACGAATGGAAAGAGATGTAGAACTCCCATATACATGGGGTAAGAACTGAACATATCCAGTATTAAAATGAACGCTTTTTAGCATTTTGGTGGTTTTACACACTTATTTGAAAGCATGAAAACTGGGCTCATTTGGATAGCAGAAATATAAAATAGCTTATGTTTTTCACACACATGGTGATTGCAGAGTCTCTTGGTAGACGTTTTCTCCGCTATAGGTACATGTGGTAACATCTGATATGAGGGTCCTATCCATGGTAGCACCCAGCACATTTCTTGACACTTAGCTAATAGATTCATTCTACCACGATTGATAACTAAGTCAAAATATGTAAAATAAAATAAAATAAATAACACAGCTGTAAGAACCTAGAAGCCATCTTCCTTAGAACCCCCCCAGAGGTTTTAATTATGGGGTTCCAAAACCTCAACAGCCCTCTCCTACCTGATTTGGAAAGCCAGGGGAATCCTGCATTGGATTGCCAATGTTGCATCACACAGAGAACACTGTCCTTTGCGTACTCTGGTCCCAAGCTATTTAGGGCTGTAGAAGTCAAAACCAGATTTTTGAATGAAGTCCAAAGGAAAACCAGAAGTCAGTAGGGATCCTAATTAAAGGATAAACTACATTTTTACTTTGAAATGCATGACCTGCTAAGATTGCTAAAGTATATATTGGGAACATTATATGAAAATATGTCGTATTTGAGGAAAAGTGGCATTAAAAAATAAAAGGAAATTTGCCGCTAAATAGGATGTTTTGGAGAAATAGGATGAAAAGGGGTTTGTTGAAGGTAATCATGTAAGTTCCATAGAAAATTATCTACAGTGGGAATCAGTGACTACAAGGGTTGTGCAATGAAGTGCTTCAGAGCATATGGAGGCTGGGCATCTTTGGAAGCCACAATGATGCCATACACATTATGATCTCAGTATGCAAATTACACATGAGGTCACTTGGCATCGCTTGTGGATGCCCTGGGGCCAAGCCTAGTCTCTGCCTGCCATCCTTCAAAGCAGATGTCTTTTACTGGTTTCATTGACCCACTTTCTCAAAGGGGAAAATTGTCTAATAATAACCACCCAATTAAAAAAAAAATCATTCCCATGTTTTTCTGGAACAGATGATGACTGATAAGATCTGCAATCCAGGCTGAGTTCCGGGAATCAGGCATTCTCGCAGAGAATAAATACATGCACAACGCCATCTTGCATTCAGCTACCAATCTAATGTTACAATATTATATTCATCAATAGAGACTTTAGAAAAAGCTGGCAAAACTAGTAGAGTTAGGTAGGAAAACGTTGCCATGCTACAGTGATAACACCAAGATTGCTTGAACTTGGTCTGACAAAAGCCTCAGACCTGCCTAATACAGACCTGTATTTTCCTAACACAAAGATCGCTGGTCTCACACTGATTTCCCCCCTAGTCCCCAAGGAGAAGAACTTCTGAGAGGCCTTGGAGCTTCTTGTCCTAACAGCCAGGAACCACGCTGAGATGAGGAATAGGTCTCTAGTGCTTTATTACTGCTACATTAGACAGAAAATCGTAACAAACTGAAGAAGCGTGGGGAAAACCCAGACAGATAAACCCCAAAAGTCAAGGCGGGTCTGATCTGTGTCTCTTTGAATGGCTGCTTAATTCCTCAGTACTGCGCATGCGTTTTCCCGCCTGGATAGAGGCCCCCTCCTGCTCGCCATCAGTACTCATGACACGTCTGGTAGCCAGGAGCCAAGCCCAGCGGGGCAAACGGGGGAAACCAGGACCTGCGGAAGTCCCTCCATGCCTGCAGGTGTGCTGGTGAGGTCAGGTCAAGAATCCAAAGACTTGTCAGTAGAGAAAGGGGGTGTTGCAAGAAATGTCTCTTTGGGGTTCTTGTTGCCCTGGAGTAGACCAGTGTTTTGAGCCAAGGAAACGCAAGGCAGCTGGACTGGAATGGGGATTGGCGTCTGGGTTATATAACTTGCCATTTGGAAGTAGCCCATTGCTGGAAATAACATCCATTTGTTATGCCTCCCCAAATAGCTGCCGAAAACTCTTTGGACAAGTTTTGCGGACTCTGACTTGGTTTATACCTGACTTTGCTTTTGTTTATGCCTTTTGGCTCTGTGACTTGTGTTCTTTGGCCTGGCCGAAGTCCTGGCCTGTGCTTCAAACACGTTTCTTCTTAACCCTCTGCCTGCTTGTTGCGCTTCAGAAGAAGCGTTGGGCACTCACATCCCTGGCTGCCTCCCCGCACAGCGAAGATTGCTGGAGGGGAGAGTTGCTCCATCACCCTTCCCCTTGAAAGCCGGGGGCCCGTTTGCTCTGTGGGCAGAAAGGTGGTCCACCAGCGGCAAAGGCCTTTCAGGAGCAGTTGGGCCAACTGCAATCACAGCCTTCCACCTGGATTGAGTAGCTCCCCAGCAGGGCTTTTGCTAAGCTCTGGTTTATTAAATAAACCACGATTGCCTGCAGCATGCTAAGCCACAAATCATGGCTGAGAAAACAAAACGGCCTTCTTCACGTCATACGGAGATCCGGAACTTAGATTCCAAGGGTGTCTACTGCAAACCAATTCACCCCACCCTTATGTTTGTTTGTTTGTTTATTTTTCAAATTTCTATCACCGCCCATCTCTCCCGAAAAGGGGACTCTGGGCGGTTTACAATAATATCACAATTAAAACATATAAATTACAATATAAATGGATCAGTAAAAATAAAATAGGTAGAAAATATAAAATCCAAGCAGCGCAGATCTTGTTTGTTGGGGAGAGATCTATGACACTAGCCCCCCCCAAGATGAACTGGTGCTCCTCCCACCCCAAGCGAGGCGGCAGAACCAGGTTTTTAGGTTCCTCCAGAAGTCCAGGAGTGAGCGGACCTGTCTCACCTCCGGGGGCAGAAATTAATGTTATTAATGGTGTCGTTTTTAAAATCCCATCACGGGTAAATTTGTGGAGTCCTTGGTGCTCTCTGAGCCCTGAGCTAGATATCTTCTCTTCTAATTGACACATTTGTCAACTAATTTGACTGGCTCCATAACGCAATCCATACAATGGAAGAAATGTCTCCTTGTTATTACACTTTGACAGGAGGCCCCCAACATTTATTTTCCCCAACCTTTGAACGCTACTGTTCTAGATTATTTGTTTTATATGTTCTATTTTTACTACAACTTGTAAGCTTCCCAGAGCCATTAAAGGAGGGATTTCGGTTTCCTAAAGAAGCAAAACCGAATAAATTACATTCACGTAAGGTGGGAAGGTGTCCAGAAGTGCAGATCCACTTCCTGCCTTGATGGGGACACGGCTGTGAGGCCCTGACCCTTCTGAGGTGACCTTGGTCTTGCCTGCAGGAGGAGGGTGATAGAGCCAAGCTAATGTTGCCCCCCCCCCCAGGGCTGCAACTGGGGGGAGCAAGCAGGGCATGTGCCCCAGGTGCCGCACTGAGGGGCACCAAAATGAGTGCTAGGGGGGCACCAAAATGGGCGCAGAATCCATGTTTGCCCTGGGTGACACAGACCCTACTTGCAGGCCTGCCCCCCACCCCTGTTCCCTGTCCCGTTCAACCCAGTCTCATTGGCACCCTTCCTTTGTGCCATCTTTGCTGCTGGGGAAGGAATGCCTGGCTGAGAAACCAGCCCCCCCAATTTCTTCTGGGTTGGCAATGCCAGCGAGGGCTTGTGTCTTGCGGGACAGCGAGTCCTTCTGCTTCTGTTGTCTTTTCCTTCCTCTCCTCCACAGAAAGGGCGTTGCCTCCCATCTGGCCCTGCCTGACAGCCATGTTCTTCTCTGGACCATCAGTTTTGTGGGCACAAACAGCCCTTTCTTTCTCCTCCCTCTTTCAGTTGAAAACATCATTCAAACAGAAATAATGCTTTTTTGGCAAGAGGCTTCCTAACAATATGATATTTTCATTTGGCTTCCTCCTTGTAAGAAGTCAGAATAAAATAAAGCAGCTCTAAATGTCATGCAAATCCTGATCTTTTCCTATCAGTTCGTATTAAAGCTTTTCCATTTCAAAGCAGTTTCTCAATTATTATTATTATTATTATTATTATTATTAGTCATTAATCAAGCTTCAGGTTATTGCTTGCTGGCTGTTCCAATATTTCATGTCAACAGATTTCTCGTTCCTCTCTGTTGTTTGCTAAGAATTCTTTTTTGACTCAGCATGCTTTTCATTAGCACATGGCTATGCAGACAAATCATGTTATGTTGCAGCCTGATTTCATGTACTGGCTCATCAGTTTATCTAGGTGGCATAAATACTCATCCATCTCTACCTTTAATATACCTTTAAGGGCAAAAGGCTTCCCAGTGTGGCCTCCAGAATAAAATCACATCAACAAATAATAAATGGAGAACATTAGGAAAGTAGTTAACGCAACCAGCAATTAGGGCAACTCACATACTAAATTTCGGATCAGAATACAGCAATAGAATGGATTTAGAGGAAGGCTTGATGACATAGGATGGCTCCTGAAATACATTGGCTCATTGGGAAAAGCCACAGGAAAGTGGGAAAAGAGTTTGCAGATCATCCCTAAATCACATCAGTGAAAATTCATTGTTCTCATAAGTGATTACAAAACAATGATTTGTTCAGATAATGCTCTATAGTCTCCCCTCCCTGCACATCAGAATCTAGGGATCATTTCCAAACAGGTAAACCATCAAAACCCATTAAATCAAAGAATGCTGGAAATGTTCAAAGTAATCTCTGACTGAGGTCTGCAAATAATTAGACTCACAACATTTATTGGACTAATTTATATATTCTGGGGTTTGCCTTTCCACAGCTGCTCCACACATTGTCTCTTTGGGCCAAAGATACAAATAATAGTAATGGCAACCCTAAAGGAAAGAGTGGGAACGTGTCTCAAGGGTTGAGCCTGGCCCCTGCAGGGAATGGATACTCCTAGCCATGGGCATTCCTTATAACTGTCCAAAGACATCTGCTGGCCACCAAGCGAGTGCCAGCCCCAGATGGCCAGTATCTCTACCATTCCCCAGCAATATCTCCATCCATCAACCTTTCATCAACCCCAGGCCACTTGGAATGGACTGGGTACATTTTATGAGTAATTCATCTCCTTCCTTTTAGGACAGCTGACTTGAGTGAGTAAATAGATCAGAAATTTGGGCATCTGCCCCAGGAATAAAGATGTGCGTTACAAATTAGCATGAAATGTTTCTTGAGTGTTCATGGTAATTTCCTTCTAGTGTTTTGCACATCAAAAAGGGGATAAGCTGGCCAACCAAACATTAAAATGGACCAGTGGCAGAAGAGCATGAATGATCTTCTGAACAAACTAATTAAACCAAATAAAACACTCTAAAGCAGTGTTTCTCAGCCTTGGCAGCTTGAAGCCGTGTGGACTTCAAGTTGAAGTCCGCACAGCTTCAAGTCACCAAGGTTGAGAAACACTGCTCTAAATGGTGAAGCCTTCATAAGCAGGCTTTCAGCGTTCAGGAGCAATGGCAGAAAGGAAATGTTTTCCCTGTTCCCTGTGACAACCAACTTCCTGTAATAAAAGGCCATCTATTTCCTTGCAACAAAATTAGTTGGAATGAACACTGATTCTGTCTTGATATAACTGAAGAACTCCTAACAAAAGTAGAGAGTATCTTATGGTCTTTAGTGTTTTTTTAAAAAAAAACTTTCAAAAGCTTTCTAAAAAAAATTCTGTTTATTTTTGTTTTTAGTCCATGCGCGCCCTGATCATTTGGCCTCCTTATTTATTTATTTAGCATGCCTCTAGATTTTAGTTTCATCCCTGGGCCAAGCTTTGTGTCAACTGTAAGCAAAGTTACTATATTCAGTGCTGCTCCTCATGAGCCCAGTCTTATCATGTTCATGGGAGAATGTGATTTTTAAAAAAACAACAATTGAATAACATTCACCAAATAAGAGAACACACTTCAAAAGCATATTTGTACATTTTTGCCCCTGGTTTTCCCCCTCCTGTTAGCCTAATCAGGGATAAGTCAGGGATCCTTTTGCAGAATTTCCTTTAAGTAGAAGCACTGGTAGTTTGTGTGTGTGTGTCTGTGCGCGCGCATGCATGTGTGTGCGTAGGCATTCAGTTGCTTGTCAAGCCCCTTCCAGCATCTATTAAGATCAGGACAGGTGAGCCCCCTAAACAGGTCACATGTAATTCAGCAGTTCTGTTCTTAGACAGGTGCCCATCTAGGGCATCCGTGGGGAGGCGGAGGTGTCAAAAAAGTCAACATGGCAGTCGCACCTGTGACAGGGAAGCCATGCCACTTTTTTACATGCATCATGGGCTTCATATATGCATGGCCACCATCTTGACTTTTTAACACATATACACAGATGCCTGGTGCCTATCCTTAAATTCATCAATAGAAATCCAAGTAGGCACTCCCAGGGCCTTGGGGGGCGCGGGGGGGGGGGGCTTCCAATTCAATTCAAATCCAGGGGACAGAGTTGTAGACAGGCGCTGCAGTTGCGACCCGACACGCTCCAAAATAGCATTCTGGAATCACAACCCCCTCAAAGTACTCCCTGAATTTTAAATGCTTTGCTCTTAAGCCCATTGCAATCCCTTGTCAAAAGAACTGGGTTTTCTAAACAGTGCTGTGTTAACGCTTTTCTTTATACGTGGTAGCAGCATTAGCACTCAAACCCTAACCCTGGGGAGGCTTCTGCCACAAAAGGTCCTGCAGGTTCCTGCTCATCAGCTATTTGGGGTTGTGCCCATCCTTTGGGGCTTCACTTCTGAACCAGTTTCCCTCTCCTGTGGCCTTTATCAAGAGTTCCTCAGATCCACCCTTGGGATGGCTGGCTTTCCCCCCGTTGTTCTTAGGGCTGCTCCAGTCATTATTTGCCATGCATGTTCACCCGGATTCTGGCCACGCAGCTATCGTTATGGAAGTAAAGAGCTACAGACCATTAAAAGATGCTCTGTGTAGACAAGAAGAGGCCAAGGGAAGCCATAGCAAAATGTTACAGGAGGGCAGGAGAAAGGAATTAACTGGGAACCCTTGCCAGTCAGAAATATTATATTAAGCAAAAAAATGGGAATGGAATCGTTTCTGAAATTTAGTGGATTTTAAGTGGGTTTGTTAATTTAGTGTAGGTTAATAGGTGGAAAGAGCTGCCTAGGAAAATATATTTTGAGAAATAATTTTCCATTGGTCCATCATGTAAGTGGAGACTTATCACATTATTATAATGATTTGGAGAACTGAATGAAACTCAGTCCAGATTTCAAAACAAAACAAAAACTGTCACTTTTCACAGCTGCAGAAAAATAACAGTTATAATAATTTAAAAATAGGCATTTGGTTAATAAATATCCCTGAATTATTCCTTTGGATTTTCTCCCCAGTTCTACTGGGTGCTAAAGATCCAGATGAGATCCTGCAAATCTCACTGAATTCAAGATTATTGCAACCAAGGGTATTTTTCTTCTAATGTTCCTTTTTGTAGCATAGTCCAAAGCACATTCGATGGCAGAAACCCCAAATGTCCCACGGCTTGGCTTTCTTTGGCTAAATAAAATAAGAGACCCAATCTCATCCTGCTTCTAGATGACTTTGGATTGCTCTCTGGATATAGTATGAGCTGGGCTAAGTCCACAGGCTAAGCAGAGGGCTGGTTCTGCATAGAACATGGATTTACAGGCAGCCACGTACCTGAAAAGTTTTAACATCTTGGCAGACCCACACTTAACCGCACTGTTGAACAGAGTCTAGTCAGGCTCCAGATTTATCTCCCCAAGGGCACGGCTATAACAGCAAACCCAGGAGGGAAGAAATGTAATTCCATAACTACGTAAATCTGGAGGGTCTTTCCTTTGCAAATCCCACAACAGTGTTTTAAAAAAAATAGCTACACACTCCAATTATCTAAGTCTTGTAATTGGAAGGCACCGGCTGTTAGCGCAGAGAGTTCACATAGCATAGCTACTTCCACAGGATAATATTCTCCACCCATTCTAAGCCCTTCAAGATGCATTCAAGCTCCTGGGATGGTTGCATGGCGATGTAGACAACTCCACTACAGGATCATTTCCAAATTTGCCCCAATTGCACTGAGTGCTGCAGGGTCTTGAAATCTAAATTGCAGAATTTTGCAGCACTCTGCAAAGTGAGTTCATCTCTATGTGATGGAGATGCGGCTTTTAACTGTGGTGCCTGTACCACAGATAGAACTAAGTAACAGTTTAGGTGGGAGGGAAGGTAAATCATTGGGTTTTTGATGTTCTCCTAGCTTGGTTGTTTTCCTGGAAACATTTCAGCACCCAGCGAGGTAGCATCATCACTGTGAAGGAGAGTGAGGTTTCCTGGCTGTTTATATATAGTAGCTTGCCCTGCCAGTCTTGATGGGGAAGGGGCTTCCTCTTGATGGTTCCTTGATTAGGTAGTGTTTCTTCCCTGGTGGTTTTCTGCTTATCTGTGTGTTGGCTGCTGGAGGAGATGCGTTCTACACTGTTCGTTTCCTTGCTTGGCATTTGATTGTCTCTTTTAAATGGTGTGTAAATGAACTTTATCTCTATGTGTTTATTGATGGCACCAAGAACCCTACAGTTCAACCCAACAGTTCAATAAAGAACAATAAAAATGCGAAGTTGTTTTTTTAAAAATCTAGTCCTGAAGTAGCTGTTACAGTGCAAATGGAGGCCTGAGTGTTCCAAGTGTTTCAAAAAGGCTACGTGAGAACCAACTGTATTTCCCTTTAAAATGCCTTTATCATTTGTTCATTTTTATTGGAGGGGGAAAGACTATTTCAGAAAGTAAGTTCATATTCTCCATGTTAAGGGTAATCCTTCAAGCTCAACTCTGGATACCAGAACATGCTAAAAGACCCATTTCTTAGTTTCTCTGAAGAGTGTGGTGGCATCTCAAGTGCTTTTAGAGAACATCTTCTCTCGTCTTCTTGCAGGTCTTTCCCATAGTTCTACCTTTTACCCACTCTCCAAATACTTTAGAATAAAAACAATAAATAACTAGCACATAGGAGTCTTGGTGTGCTAAACGTTGGGAACTTAAATTCTTGCAAAGAGCTGTGTAATCTCTCTGCACTCCTGGAGATCAGTATCAATTCCTTCTGATCAAAGCACTATAAACATTCAGTGCCGCAAAACACAGATTGGTCCAACCGATACAGCTGAACAAGTCAGGGTTTGTCACTTAACCATTTGGAGTGTGACCTCATGACCAGCCAATCAGTGCCAAGAGCGACAGTGCAGACAAGGTCATGAAGAGCTCTTGAGCTCACTTTCCTGCTTGTTCAGCCAGGCCTGTTTTGTGGTTTTCATGGGATTAAAGAAACATTTACGTGGAGATTCTAAGGGCATTTTCACGCCACTGCTTGCTCTTGCTTGAAAAACCAAGTCAACTCAGAAGATTAAAGAAGGGATTTATAGGAAGTCCTTGTGTGGGATGAGTTGGCGCCTCCCTCTCATTGGGCAGAGCTGTGCATCACTAACACAGCGATAGAGCAGTGAGCATTGCTTGTTTCATATCCAGAAAAATATGGGGAATGGCATAAATGATGTTACAGTAGCATTGTCCCAGTGCTGCGTCGATCCTGCATTTCCCAGCATGTCACATCATGTTCCTTGTGGGGGAATTGTGAACTGGGGGCAAAGCTACGTGCTGCTCTTTGGGTGAATGATCCAGTCTAATTACCCTCTCCCCTTCGCTGAAGGCTGCATGCCCTGGCCCTGTACTCTGTGGCCACCCTGGAAGTACGGCCAAGCGGTTTTAAAATACTCTCCTTTGAGTAGCAGTGCCCAGCCTGTGTGATTCCGTGCGTGTGTTGAGTGGCCATATACATTTGTTTAACGAATAAATTTAATAAATAATCTTCTCTTTCTCCCCCATCCCTACACACTTGAAGTTAACCTTGCACTTCATTTCCCATGCTTCCCTGCAAAACAAGATAAAAGGGCAAATCATTGTGTAGTATTTCCTGACATTTCCTGAATGAAGTTGTGTCTGCAGTGAAGTTAATGAATATTATTTCCTTCCCTCACCGGTGCTGCGGTCCCTCACTGAGCATTCAGAAGGAGGGCACTGTGCAGACCCTGCAGTATCAGAACTTAAAGAACAAGCATACGGACATGCGTTAACTGGAGGTCTGCAATGGAAGTGAGAAGGACAGCTGCAAGTTCCCCCTCCACTAGAGTCCTTGAGATGGTACCTGAATGATTAAAGCACAGATACCTACCTTTTCTACTGACATATAGAAAGGCACTTACCTTTTTCCTCAAAACTAAAATGCTGTACATGCAGCTCCCCAGTCTGCAACCAAATAGGTGGAGGCCCATGGAAAAAGACTAGACGCTGCCTTTCCCCTGAAGCATGTGGCTAATTCCTAACAGCTCATTTGCTTTGATGGCTCCTTTCTACGCGTCAACTAATCTATGAAAGGCATTTGGTTATACAGATTTTTTAGATTCATCTGTGAATGATTGATCTGCTATTAAGAAGCTTTCTGGCTCTTGGCCGTGAAAGGTTAAGTGCAAAGTATGAAAGGTTATTCGGTGACCTAATTAGTGCTAGAAAGCACACAGACATTAAAGCTGCCTGGCTGGTCGCTAGCAGTCATTCTCTGCAGCTGACCAGCACAAGGCCATGTGGCGGGACCTGTCCAGGTCATACTGCTGGGATCGTCCAGTCCATCCTAACCCCAGACACGAGCACAAGTTGTTTAGAAGACAGGTCGAGCTGGCAGAGACCTCCTAGAGGAGAATATTTGAAAAATACCACTCTTTGGGAACCCAAGGGCATGTTTTAAATTGCGAGAAAATGGCACGGGCACCAGGACAAAATGGCCGCCATGGGGAGGGACATTTGCAAAATCACTCCTTTTCCTTCTTTAAAGGCGAAGTAAATAAAATGACCACTAAATTGGGCAAACTTACAAAATTCTAATAAACTGAAATAAAAGATTGGTATCTCAAACAGTTTTAGGAACATCTTTTATTTCCGTCTTAAGTAGCATAACATATTTTGAGAAATGCCTTTTCAGGAAACGCAAAGGAAACACTGTGGGGATCCCCTTGTAAAATAACTGTGTTTCCTTGGAAAATAAATTGATTTGATGCCTTTGGGAAAACCAAATAATCCTTCTTTGTAAAGGACGTATTGTGAAATACCTGCCTTTGTTTTCACTCTGGAAAGAAAACCAATTCTGTATGTGTGTGCGTGCCTCTGTGCTAGTTGCCATTCATTCCATCTCCCCATAAAATAAATCCATCTTTTTGCTGGGACAAAGGGGAGAACAGCTCTCCAGCTTTGCACAAAGTTCTTGCTCTTTCTACAGTGTCGTAGCCCTCTTTTCCTCCTCCTCCTCTGTCAGTCCCACTAGGCAGAGCCAGCCAGGAAACCAACTGCACGGAAAGGCTAGACCTACTTTTATTGAGATTGGCCATAATAACAGACACTTGCAAATCTGATTGTGTTGTACCTCCTCCTCCTCCTCTTACTCCATTGGATCAAGGAGGTGTCTATCTGAACCACTTCTGAATGTTATCAAGTACTTCTGGACTCTTGTGCCTAGGTAATGGTTCCTGCATATTTCCATCAAGGTCACCTTCCTTAGTCTAGTCTACACCCTGTTTCGGATAGCAACCACTTGAAAAACTTCCATCATGTTCTCAACATGTGACTCATTTCACTGTGCCAAGAAGGAGAAATTGGAAAGTGACAGAATACCTGCTGATCTTGAGTGACCTCTATGGCTAGGTAAAGTGCATCCCAGCTACTGAAGGAATTTGTTGTTAGCCTGAGTGAACTTCCATCCTTTCTCTTTGAGAACATCTAGAGAATGGATGAGTGTAGGAGGGTAGTTGCCCCTATCTTGAAGAAAGGGAAAAATAAAGACTTGGGAAACCTTAAAGAAGTTGCTTTGACATGAATTCCAGAGCATTATCATAAAGTAAAAACAATGCAGTGGTTACTAAAAGTCAGGATGGATTTGTCAAGAACAAGTCTGAACAGCCTAACCTTATCTTATTTGATTGGATAACTTCCTTAGTAGATTGTGGGAATACTATAGGTACTATAGCATTTGAGGTTTTGACTAGAAAGCTACTTAAACGTGGGTTAGTTGTCATGTCTTTAACTAGATTTGCAGCTAGCTGTAAAACTCTTCTTTGCTGTCATCACAAGTTGCTCATCAGACTGGAATGATGTATCAGGTGAGGGGCCACAAGATTTGTCTGGAATTCTTCAACATTTTCATTAATGTCTTAGACTACAAGGACCACAGTGTAGAAGAAATTCCGCTGTGATCAGTTTGGAAGACTGCACAATTTGCTCAGCTGGTGATTAGGTAGTTGGACAACCATCAATGAACTTCCAAATTGCTTCAATCCCAACTTGGATCGTGAAAGAAGAATTGCACTGGCCGTGTACAAGGATAAGGGGAAATCCACGTTTAATCATTTGGGCGAACAAAGAGCAGGGCACAGCCCACCCCCACTCAAATTTTGAGAGAAAGCTTCACTAGAAGTGGACTACTGGCCTTCTATGGAGACAGGTGTGAGATTGGTTAGCCTTCCCCATGCCATATCTTACTTGAATTATATGATCCTGGCATAGTCAGGAAATTAAATACAGAAATTTCAGACTAAAGTGTCTGTGAAACATTGTTTAGTTCCTCCCATATCTTTCCCTGGGAACAGAATCAAGGGCAGACATCTGGTCCACAAGTCCAACATGTAGTGCATTAGCCGATACTGACATAATATTTCTCTACTATTAAAAACCGAAGTCTCACTGAGGTCAACCCACAACATGGACTCATCCATGCAGTGTTCTTGGTACAATCACACTAGCTTGCCATTGCCTCCTTTTGACTTCCCAGTCTAGACTATAGCTCTGGGACTCCCATCTAAGTGCTAACTAGGTCAGCTTTGCATTGCATTGCGTTGCTTTCTAGATCAACCAAGGACAGCTAGGTCAGACTTATAAATAGAGATCTGGTATTGAATAAAGCTTTGGAATGCCACCCTTTTCAGGGCTCAGCACCTTGTTGTCCTCTAGCCAAGATTTCCTACTAAGATTAATATAATTTACCATTGAAAGCAATAGGTCTTTAATTGGCATGGCCATCTTTTTCACTGTTCTCATATATACAGACAGTACTACCTTGCAGCTGTCTTTGATTAAGATGACCGAGGCTGCTCAAAGGTTAGGGCATCTAACCTGGGGATTATAGACGTGGGCCCAGGAGCCTCCCCCAGTTTCAGCCAGGAAATTAAACTTCCCACTTAGACTGAACTCCTGAAACGCAAGGTCCCGTAGATGGTTTCAGCCTGGTACCTTCATATATTCCAGCAAAATAAGATACCTGCGCATTAAAGGGTTCAGAGCAATCCGTTGAATCCAAAATGTTGTCCAGGCACTCTGTGAAAACGTCCCAAAACAACTCAGTGGTTTTGCTCAGTGAGAGGAAAGTCATTTTATTAACGATCTTTATTGTATGTTTTTCTATTATGGACAATTATTAATGACCCCAAAGAGAAACGTCTCCAAGAATCCCTGGAATTGAATGTATTTTACCTAAGAAAACTGTTTGATTTGTTCTGAGATCCCTCAGTTGCGGGGATTCAGTAGCAAAAAGACAAAAAAGTCGAAGGAGGAGGAGACGGAAAAGGCATTTTTTCCCTAGTATTTTATTAAACTAACTTGCAGTTCTACCTAAGAAGCATGATACCATGTGATGCGTCAGGTGTTGGTGATGGGGAACAGGGAATTCTGGGTCTTGACGTCCACACATCTTAAGGTTGCTGAGGTTGAGAAGCACCGGTCCAGAGATTATTGGAAACTACTTCTTCCTAAGATGGTGAATAAAACAGCCTCAGTTTTGGTTTACCTTTTAACATTTGGAGCCAGAAGTAATTAAGCCAATTGTGATACGTTATATTAGGCATTGTGCATTATCAAATTCCTAAGTATTCGCATGCAGTATGCTTAAGTAAAGGAGCGTTTCTGTGGAATTAACAGCATTTTGCTTAATGTATGCTTTTTCTGTCCTGATAGCTGGATCAAGTGATCCGTCAGCGTAGCCTGTCCAGTTTGGAACTGTTCCTCTCTTGCGCACAGAAGCAGCTGAGCTGTTTATTGCAGGAAGAAACCACAGGAGCAGAGGCAGAAGGAAAGAATCCATAACACCGATCACTTCTCTCAGACCCTGGAGACTGGGTGGAGCCCTCGGATCAATCCGCTGGTCTAATTTTGCTTCGTTTAGATGTTCAGAATCATGCTGCGGCACTTGTAAAACTAATGATTGTGTGAAATCTTGGCACAGGTCATGAGTGGCAACGGTTCCCTCAGTTGTAACAAGAAATGCAGTAACTGGCAAATCTCAGTAAAACAATGTTGGTAACAAATTTCCAGCAACAGAGTTTGTGTACCTGTTATTAACAAGCCTAAGCTTATTTTTCACAATGTTGCATGGAGGCAGCATTGCCGTTATCATTTATGTCATACCCAACTGGCATTTATCAAATGGAATAAAGGAATGTTTAATGCCGGAAATAAAAGTAGAGCATAAGGTCATCCGAATTTGAAGCACTAATCGGAGATGTCTGGATGACAGCTGGAATTGAAGCACTGTATTATTTACTTGTATCCGTTCCAAAACAGCTTTTTGCATCCTCTGAGTTTGTGCCTTTTCCTGAAAAAAGTCTGTCAAGTTTCATAAGCTTTTTGTCTTGAGATCTTCCCCTAGCTGGGAAACCCAGGGTTTGCTCAGTTGCTATGCTGCTGTTCTTACGAAAGCAAGTTAGGATTATCACCTTAATTTATGAAAGGAAATAAAGGTACTTGAAAGCAGCAGCAGATTTGGGGAATCCATTTAGTGGGTCTAAATTTGTAAGACGTGTGAGGACAAAGGTGTCCCTTAGACTGTAGAATCAGTCTAATGAAATCTTTTCAGATTTCTGATGACACAGTGATTTTTGCAGGGGTGTGGGGAGGTGTTGAATGTTTTGGGCTTTTTGTGATTTGGAGGGAATTTGGGGGAATTTGATGGGGGTGGCTTTTGCACGCACTCCGATCTGTGCTCTTAGTTTGGGCTGTTCTGCACAATAAAAGACGCTGCTAAGAACTGGCCACACCGTTGTTGAATTCCAGTGGCAGGATCTCAGGGTACACTGGAGCCAAAGAGGGCAAGTTGGTCTCTGCATGGCATGTCCACCCCTGCCTTCAATGATGCAATCAAGTTATAGAAATGGAACCATCTCTGAAATTTCCATGGCTTTTTTGCAGTGGTGTAACAGGAACAGAGGAGCTAATAGTAATGTAATTATTCACTTTGGGGCATAAATTTTAATTTTTTTTCTTGCATTTACCAATATATTATCCACAATAAAATGTTAATGATTTACATGATGAAATAATTGAGCAACTTAGTGTTTTTATGCTTATGACCGTGAAAATTGTTCCTTGCCAAGTAATCCTGGGTTCAGCATCAATACATTTCCTTATAAATGTATGTATGAAGTGTGTTTGTGTGTGTGCATGTGTGAGTGTATATATATGCCCATAGAAAGCAATAGCTTGTTTCCTTATGAAGAAGACTGTTGGGTTTTTTGGATTCATTTGAGGAGCAAAGAGGGGCCTAGTGTTTGCCCAACTTCTTCTGCTGAGTCTTTTGGAAAGACTGGAAGGCAAGAAGTGCCCACTCTGTATCCAGACATCAGTTTCCATGCTCAGTAGAAAGAGATGTTTGGCTTGACGACCATCAGTCCAACTGCTGTACACCTTTCCTCTATCCATTTCATAGCAAGAGATCTTCAGCAGATAAAGGAGCAGAGGGAAAGAGTTATCCTGATGTTTTTTTGTTGTCCCGAATATTGTAGGTTTTTTTAATCTGCTGCCAGGAAAATTACCTTGGGTTAAAACTTCATTAGCTAGAGTTTCCAGCTGACAAATGGGCAGCTGAAATGCTTTGGATACACTGCAAATGTTCTGGGCCCTCTTCTGGCCTTAGGGCACGTCTTTACTAGCCCATGCAAAGCCTCCTTAAATGGTACTAAGGTTAGAAGAAGATTCCAGGCAGGAGAAACATTCAGAATATTCTGGAGTTTTAAGATTAATTCACTCAAATGCCAGGTAAGGTCTTTACGTGATCAAAGATTGGAGATTCATCTACTATTTTTATACCCAGATGTTCTTGGCACCAGTGATGTAGCTCTAATATTTGCCTCTATTCACCTCTAATGCTTCTAGCTTTAAATACTTTGTGCCAGGTGAGTTGCTGATAAGACACCTCTCCAGGAGTTAACTCAGGATGAAAATATCAACATGGTGTGCATCCCAGAGATCTGGGAGGAGAGAATTTCCCTCTCTGAGCTCCATCGGCCAAGCCTGCTCTGTGCTGAGCAGGCTGCATTGGGCAAGCAAGAGACATCGTATGACAGTCAGAGAGAGCCCTGCTTGGCTGATCCAACTAACGGTCTCCTGGTGGTCAGTGAACTGTTGCAATAGGATGATGGAACAGAAGGTCTTGTGCAGTATCCCTCCCTGAGCTAGTTGGGAGGAACTAGATGGTGGCATAGAATTTCACCCTGCTCCTGCATTTCAACATCTTCATTGAGGCTGTTCAACAGAGCAGCTCAGGAGTTTATGTCCATGATAGTAACCACACTAATACCTAGTCTTCTGTGAGATGGACTTGGTAGCAGGAACGGTTGGAAAGAAACCTGCGTGGTCTCTAGAAGCAGTGGTGCTTTGCTTCACCCCCATCCCAACTCCTTCAGACCTTGTATGGTCTTTAGCAGTTAGCAGACTCCTGGATTTGGCCACCTCACTATAGTGTCAAAATGAACAATTTCATGTATATACAGTAGGTCCATAATTTATCTGCTTAAAGGAAGAAGACTCCCACTTTCTATTTTTCCAGAACTCACCCTTTGGAAAATTTGCATCTTTCTTACCTGGTTGACAACCTTCTCCTGTTTCCTCCAAGATGTGAGGTTCTACGTACGGTAAAAAGGTTTAAAAAAACTGCTGGTTTCTCAGGCTTGGGGACGGGCATCTGCTGGAGGATCAAAATTTCAAGATGATGGACTGCGCAATCAGACTTTCCCTTTTTTACATGCTTGATCTTATGGATGTTGATATCTTTTTGACCTCCCCCCTTGAACCTCCCCTGCTTAGGATTGAGTCCCAGATTAATTAGGCAGAATCCCAGGTTCACCTGTTGAAAACCAAGCATCCGGAATTGTCAGAATTGGTTCACTGATGACATTATTATTATTAGTAGTAGTATTTGCACAACAACGTGAAATCACAGCTGCCAGTTCTTTAGCTGGTGTTGGCCTTCATTCTCATCAAGTCCTTCCCAAAAAACTCGGAGGTCGTAATGAATCGGCGTAGTGTAATTGTGGACCCAAGCAGTGTGGCCTTTTGTGATGGACAGATGGAAATTTTGTCAATGAGCAGATTTTCCAACTGCTGTCCAAGGTTTTTTGGAATGGCACCCAATATGCCAATAACCACTGGGACCACGATTGCCGCTTTATGCATATTATTATTATTATTATTATTATTAGGGCAAAAACTGTAATTCCAGCGCTAAACGTCTTATTCCAAAAGCTTTTGTGCCATGTGAAAGGCAAACATTGTTTTACGTTGCCTGATGGAAAAAAGATGAATGACTTTTCATGTCAGTCTAAACTCCATTCTTTTTTCCTGGCTCTCCACTTCAAGGAGAGGCCCAAGAGATGTCAGTGACCTCCAGAGGGAGGGAGGGAGGGAGGGAGGGCCCTTCCCTGGCCCCTCCAGGGATGGCTGGGAAAGGCAGCAGCCTACAGAAGCACTGAGCTAATCACCAGGACTCTTGAATGGCCTTCTCTGGGGATCAGAGCTTCTCTCTGATTGCACACAAGCCAGCTTTCCACATTTGGATTTTCCTGGCGAATTGTGTGCGGTGGTCTAACTAAGGGAAAAGTTGTTGTTGCTAGAACCATCCAACGCACCCATAAGGCATTATGACACTAAATAAGAGGCCACTGAAGTTGGGCAGCCAATAAAATTAATAACAACAACAACAACACAGAAGCATGCAGGAAGAGCAGATAGATGTTTTGTAGTGGTACCTGCTGTGCGTGCAAATTGCAGTTATAATCTAGATTTCCACTTTGGTACTTCCCAGAAAAGAATCACATGGATACCCATAAAACTGTATCGTAAAATAGCAATGTTATGGATAGTTTAGAACTCCTTCTTTTATAAGGAGTCCAAAGTTTTGATAGTTCTGATCTGTACTGAAGCTGTCCTTGAAGCTGCATGTAGAAAACAAAACTGTGCAATTTTACCTCTCTTGGAGCCATATTTATTTTACAGGGAGTGTTTTACGTTCATGGCATTGTTTTGAGATGAATAATTTTCTGCAATAACAGAAACCACCAGCCTATTTTTCTGATTTGCAAACTGTCTCTAAAGAAATAGACATTTTAATATGTGCCGGTTTTGGATTTTTCTTCATCTGTAATTCTGCGCATTTCCAACTTCTTTATAAACCCCACATTTTTTCCATTTTTTCCATTGTACTTTGTGAATAATGAGGCACAAGAATGTTGAAGCATAAATACTTGGGCTACTCTATCTTCCCGCTGTGATATTTTAAATGCCAATTTGACAGTTGGCTCTAATAAAGGTAAGAACTTTATTTGCAGCAGCAACAAAGTTGTGGGGTGAATTTGTCTCATGACCACACACAACTCTAATACTGCACACCAATATATATGGAAAATTCTTGCTAACATCTCCCAAGTTAGAGCGTGGACTTAGCCTGCCAAAATATACCAAGTGCTCGTCTTTAGAGAAATTCAGAGACACACCATTGGAAGACCACTTTTTGAAACTGCAAAATGACAACAATAGAAACAAGTAGACAAAGTATAGATAGTAATGCCAAACAGTTTTACAAGGAAAAGACACGATACTGAGATTTCCAGTTTTAGTTCCTTGAACTTTGCTGGTTTACATAATATCAGCCCTCCATTTTGAATATGCCCTTACAAATTAGGTAGAGCTTCCCAGACAGATGGCCTGGACCTGTCCAGTGCAACCTCTCCTCCACATTATTGGTTCCCCCATCAGCCTGCCCTGGATGTTACAGGTTACAGGAAGCAGCGTGTGAGCAGTTTTGCCATGTCCTGGGACTCGTCAGACACGCATGACCAGATAGGATCGTAGAGTAAGATCTGACTACCTACATCTGATGAGGCCCAGTGCAGGATGAAACTAATAATGTACAGCCTCTTCTTGGCCTACATCAGTAAAAACACACTACGCAGGGTATACATTGTGTAAAAATTAGAGAAATTTGTCTTCTTCCAAATGGGGTGGTGGAATTCATGTAAACCTTTGTACATGATACAGTCTAGCTGAGATCTCTCTCTCCCTCTCCCTCTCCCTCTCTCTCATCTCTGTATCTGTCTGTCTCTCAGCTTAAGGGAAGGTGGATTGTATACGGTATTCTGATAGACTCTTCAAAAGTTGCTGCTGCCCATGCCCCCGCCCCCGAGTTGGAATTAGCCTCCCTGTTACTTATTTATTTATTATTTTGTTTATTGTATTTTTCCACTGCCTATCTCAAAAACGACTCTGGGCAGTTTACAAACAAATTAAAACAGTAAAAATTAACATCAATTAAAAATACATTATAAAATATAAATATACCAATATAGTAAAAACCCTATAAAATATGAAATCTAAAACCCAAGATGGCGAAATCACAGTCTTGTTAAAATTTCCCGGGGCCGCGTCAAGGTGCCAGCCACCCCCACGACAAACTATCCCCCCTCCCACCCCAAGCCAGGCGGCACAGCCATGTCTTGGGCCCCTTTCAGAAGGCCGGGAGCGTGGGGGCTTGCCTTATCTCTGGGGGTGGCTTGTTCCAGAGGGCGGGAGCTATAGCAGAGAAGGCCCTCCTCCTGGACCCTGCCAATTATTAACAACTTAATGGCCAGTTATTAAGCCAATCAGACTGAAGAGGAATTAAATGAATTGCATCCTTTTCTGAGTGCAATGCAGACATCAAATTGGCTGCTACGACGTGTTGTGCTTAACGGTGGTCATGTTACAGCTGGGACCAATGAGGATACTGGGATTATTGTAAGCACATGCAGAAATAATTCTGGGATGTAGGGTGGGACTGACACTCTTTTGCGGGTTGATTTATGTACGGATCTAATTCATACGACCGAAGTCCACAGTCCCAGCACAGCCAACATTGGATCAGTCTCTTCAATGCAGATACTGAGACAATGTCAAGTCTGGTTCGAGAGAGGATCAGGATAATAGAGCAATTTTAAATAAATGGATGGGGGGGAAACAGTCTTCCCACTTGCTGGATTAAAAAGATAAAGTAAAAAAATAATACAGCAACATGTTTAAATGTTATTTTGGTCAATGTTTGATCATTATTACATGGTTATGGAATTTGGTTTACAGTCTTTTGTTTGGCACCTGAACTCTCTGTGTCACGAATGACTTCATTACAGCTGCTTCCAGTTTAAGAGTCAGAAAAGTTAATTAAAAGAACTTTAAAATAGATTTCTGACAGCATTTGTGGTAAGAAGTAAACACTAGCTGGTAAAGAATTGCTCCATGCTAAGCTGCATAAAGTAGGAAGATTAAAAAATGTGCAGGGTAGTGATTCTCTATTTCGGTGTTTCTCAATCTTGGCAACTTAAAGCTGTGTGGACTTCAACTCCCAGAATTCCCCAGCCAGCATAGCTGGCTAGGGAATTCTGGGAGTTGAAGTCCAGACAACTTATAGTTGCCAAGGTTGAGAAACACTGCTCTGTTTTATATACTGGAGATTCTTTTTTTAAAACTTACTAGAAAATTTTAGCATCACAATCTATTGAATAAGCATCTTCTTGACTTTGAACTGGGCAGCTGGAGGTTTCAAGGAATGCAGAAAGAACAAAGGTAGGAAGGAACCAAAGGGTGTGTGTGTGTGTGATAATTCACATATACCTCTTTGCAACTACACAGCTGTAGTTGTGGCTTCTTAAGGATGCCAGTCATCTGACATCACATCCCATGGAACAAGCCAAAAGGCAACAGTGTCTTGGGGTGTTTCCATGGGCCAGCCAAGAGCGGCACAGGATTATGGCTTGTGCTGTTTTCTAAGAACTGCTAAGAACAACTTGCAGTCTCTCTGTGCCATGCATAAAAGTAGGAATTTGTGTTCTTCATGTAACCTTTCAAACCATCTCTGCTGTTTTCTGTGCCCAGCCAATGATTTAGAAAAAGGCCATCTGTTGTTGAACTGCATTCTTGTAGGACTGTATTTTATGTTCAATGTGTGCAATGCTAAATCAATGGCCTTTTGGACTGCCACTGATACATTCTGTCAAGAATAAAAAATAGTGCCTCTTAGATTTTAATGGACTGTTAAGTGCTCATGAGCTTCTGTGTAAATTTTGATGGCAACTGAGAGGAACCTGACTAAAATTTACATTGCCACTTCATCTTAACACCATGCAGTGAAACAATATTTCTACAGAGACACCAGTCTGGCTTCAGGGGAGTCACAGTGCGGGGAAACAGATATTGGCAAATGATATCTGAGTCTGAAAACCAACAGGCAGAGTTAAAAGCATCACAAGTTTCTGAGGTTTCATTGGTGTTTGGAGAACACACAGGTTGCATTTCTAAACTTACTTCTGCAGAAATAAACAGCAAGGCTTTGGAATTTGCTCCAATTTCAATAATAATGTTATTTATGTGTGTATACACAGACACAGAGTTTTGTTTTTCCCAGATAGAACAAACTGGTAAATTTAGAATGCATATTCTGCCAAAAAATTATTTGTGTTTGTTTTTGGTAAAGAAAGATAAAGATAAAATGATAGGTAGATGGATGATAAGGAAAAAGTTTGTCCTAACAATCTGGTTCACTCATCTTGGAGTTACCATCCAACCTGTATTTTTAAGAGTCATGCCAAAGGGTACTCATCAATGTACCAAGTGAATGTGCCCAACATTATCTCTGACAATAAGAATTGTTTTGATACTTGAGTTAGAGGGCTATAAATGGTAGCATTTTTGTTTGTTGCAGAGTTGATGACAAACTCAGGTCTGTGGTCACTTCAGGGGTGTCCCCAGGATGTGATTTAAAAAAAAAAAAGATGGTGGCCAATGTGGTGCGATCAAAGATCCACTTTTTTTAACATGCACTACATATAAAAATGGCAGAGTTTCAACTGCACCATTATGGCTGCCATCTTGACTTTTCTGCCATACTCTGCAGACACCCCTGGGCCATTTAAGTATAAAACAGTTGTCAGAAGAAATGGCAACCAAGAAAAATTGGTTTAGCTGACTGCCCTAATATTCTTTGATGTTGGTGAATTTTGTTTTACATCTGATGATGATGATCCTAAGAGTCTACTTTAACAGACTATATCTCTGCCAAAATTGGTAAATTGTGTAGCCTCTCCTTCCTGAAAGCTCATTTAATGAAGGAGAGCTGCTGCATGAAAGCCCGTTGCAGTACTTTGTTTAACGAAGAACATTTTGCTTGAAGGACCTGCAGTTTTTAAATCCCCTTCAGGGCCAAGATTTCAGCAGTTTCTTGCAGAGTGAAATTAACAGTTGTATAAGAATGAATAATTTGCCTTCTCAGATGGGGCTGAGTTTCTGAAGTTTTGGGGCTCGTTGTCACCAATGTGCCAATGACATTGAGCTCTCTTTCTCCAACTGGTTGAAGATTCTGTTATTATGAAATATAGCAATATATGTAATGATAATGATGATAGTAACAAGTGAGCCAGACCTTGCTGTGTTTTCTACAGCCTTTAAAACAAACAGTCTATTAAAAAATAGGATTGCATCACGCATATAATTTACAGAATCTTATCTTCTTCATTCTACTTCTTGGGAAAGGAAAGGAAGAAGTTAATCAGGTCTCTTAACTTCCAGGCAACTAGAAATCTTAGTCAGGTTTTTGAGATTTCTCTTGGCTAGGGATAAGAAATATAACATAGTGCAGATGTTTTGGACTACAAATCTCACAGTCCCTCGCCACTGTCCATGCTAAAGTCCAAATCGTATGAAGGAGACCTCCTCCTGCTTGTAGATGACCCCACACTTTCAAACATATTTTCAAGACCCAAGGCTCTGGAACAGAGGTTTGTGGGAAGGCTCAGCAGGTAGAATGTTCGGAAAGCTAGATTCGACAG
Source organism: Candoia aspera (assembly GCF_035149785.1). Classification (NCBI taxonomy): domain Eukaryota; kingdom Metazoa; phylum Chordata; class Lepidosauria; order Squamata; family Candoiidae; genus Candoia; species Candoia aspera. The sequence goes on from NC_086159.1 coordinate 83,117,215, forward strand.
CCAGTGCCCTGCTTTATGGCTGTGTAGAATCAAATTTCAGATATCACATTTCAGTGGGCTTAGACCAATGCACACTGAATGCTGGATGGTGGGCAGGACCATCTCAAGAAGGTGGTCACCCAAGTATATTTAATTATTGCCCTATTTTCCCTCCACTTGGGAAAAAAAATACCTGGGCTACTTTGCAATACATTACCATTATATAACATCTAAGAAGAGGAATAATGTCTTCTGCCTCTAGATTCACCAACTTTAAGTTACTGTCACATTGGGAAAAATCGGTCTACAGCCACCATCACACCAGCAACAGCTTTCTCATCAGCCATGCCATCCCTTGAATAAGAAGTTGGACCCCTTATCCTGTCCTGGCAATCCTAACACTAATGCTTGAGATAATTGTTTGTGACAATTAAAGTTTGGAACAAATCAAATCTTGCGGGAGGGGAAGACAGTATAAAGAACAATATTCAAAGCCACTTCTGGAATTCACAGCATCTAGCCGACCATTGCACATAAAGACATGAGTTAAAAAAGAAAAAGTGTGAGTGATCCATTTATTACATGTAAAATCCCTTGGACCCTGCATTTTCCTCTTCCAGAAACTGAGCAATACAAACACCTGTAAAAAAAAAGATGGGGCTTTGATCTCATGGTTGTGGCTGCCATCATGACTTCGTTGACCCCTTCCCTGCATCTCCCAAGCGCCTCAGCCAGGAACTATCTGTGGCATTTTCAAGGCTTCGCAGAGGTGCTTTTTTGGTGAAAGAGAGAGGGCAACACCCCCAAACAACAATAGAAACAAAAATCTGGTTAAAAAAAACCAGGATCTAATTCCCACTCTCTCTTGCGCCTTCTTGAATTTTGCTATTGGAAACAGGAGGCGGAAGACATCGGCCAAATGTTGCCCAGCGGACCTCAAGTTCTACCCTATAAATAAAAAATAATAATACTAAACGATATCACATGTAAAATTACGCATTTCTGTCGCTAGTTTCAAGAGTTTAAAACCAGACAGATAGTGAGAAGAACATCCAAGCCAAGCCCCATCTCCCAGGGATTCCAAGGATGCCTGGTGGACATTTGAAAATCATTTCTGTTCATGCGAGATGGGTAACCAAGTGTGGTTGATGCATACACCCAGGTTGCAATGGGGGCGTTTCCTGTTAAGGCAGCAGCCCTAGTAAGCCAAGTGGTGTGTGTTTCTGTCATTGTTTCAAGCATGACAAAGATGTGAAGGCTGGAAGAGAAAAACAAATCCTTAGAACCTCCTTTGACCTTTCACACTGCCTGAGATTATATGTACACACCATGCTTACAGCTTGGGTGAGAGCAGGAGAAAGGCCTCTCAAACATCCTTGAACTCCATGAGGTCAACTGATATTTTACGTCAGAAGTGTAAGAGGAAGCCGGCCAAGAGATTAAGTTGCCTTCCGTTATGTTGCCCATAAGAATAATGCATCAGGTGCTGTGACACCCCTGCTATTTTCCATCTGTTTGTGCAGGGGATCTGCTAAGGCTCAGTGCATGAGGCTGTTGATTCTGGACCAGGAACTACTACTAGCTGGCACGCCCAGCGTTCGAGTGACTTAACTGTGCACCATAGATGAAATGGTTTCCAATGTACACCTAAGGAGCCCCTCAGCAGAGCAAACATTGATTTTGGAGGAGGATTTTTCCAATTTCTCTTTCTACACCCAGTGCCAGAAGGCTGTAAATAGGATCCCTATATTCCCTCCTTAATAGCTGTCCATTCTGGAGGTTGAGGAAAACTGCAGATGAGTGGAACTTGCGAGGAATCTGCCCACACGAGTGATGCCAGGACCGGCCTCGACTGCTGGTGGTTGTACACCACTTAGAATGAGGTAAGGAATCGGAGGCAGACCAGACCTCTTGGGTGGCCTGTGACAGCTGATTCACTGGGTTCATTCTATGCTCAGCAGACCAGCACATGGTTATAAATCACGGAGCTATGATTTTTCTTCCTGAAGTAACTTGTTTGCTTTATTTATTTGGAAAAAATCAGTAACTGCCCTCTCCACAGCTCACGCTAATGGAGGCTTACTGGAGAATGTTTAGTCTTAACAGCGTGTGGTTTCCTCCACTGGCTTATGAACCGCACTCTGAAGAGAGACGTGCTGGTACCAAAGTGTGGTAAATACACACTTTGAGATAAGCCGTCTCTCCTCAGAATGGGCCTCTTCACCAAGCAAAGTGTGGCTACAGGGGGTGAGGTCTGTGTGGCCCACCTCCCTCCCATGAAAGCTCAAGTATCTGGGTGGCAACAGGCTGGGAACAGTAAACAAACCATTTTTAGGGGATCGTACCATTTATTGACAACTTTAGCCTGTTCAGTCAACCAGCTTCCATGCAAAGAACCATCTGCTTGTGCGGTGAGAAGAAGAGGGAGCCCATTTGGACAGTACAGTACATGAAGCCTATATCTTAAGGAGGTTCATGTCTTGTCTTAAGCCTGATCTTTAAGAGATCTACAAAAACCGTAGCGGGTCTTCCTAATGAGCATTTTGAATGAAAATGGAAAATGAAAAACAGCATCAGGCAGGTGGCGTCAAGGAGACATCCGTTCCAGTGATCAAAACAGCAGTCTAGCAACACAAGGATCCATGAGAAACTCAGCGTTGTCTCTTCAAAACTCTGCCATGGGACAGTTCCTGAGATTTCTTTGGTTCACTCATTTTAAGCATGTTCTAGCTTTTGTATTTGATGTTATTTTTCTTTTTTCTTTACCAACAGGGTGTATTTATGCTCAGGGCTTCATTCTCTCTCCAGCATCAGAAATATCAGATAGACTGCTTAGGATGTTTCCACATTTGGGTCTTTCTCTGTTGTCCCAGATTCAGGTAATGTCCAGGAGCTTCTTTGTCAAGCTTTCATTAATAAAAGGATGACTTTAGCCATTATTTTGATATGTTTATGACTTATGTTTTATGGTTTCATTACCAACCATCATGGGAATATAGTGGTTAGTGAGATAAGAAAATGTAGTAGAAATAAATAAGTAGTGTTTTTATTTAATTGTTTCAGCAGGTAGCACCAGCTGGTGGATCTTGTTTGGACTTGGAAGCTAAGCAGGATTGGACTTAGTTAGCACTTGGACAGGAGGCTATCAACAAATCCCAGAGCTGTAAACAAATTGGGAAGTAGGAAAAAAGATTCCAGAAGGAGTAGTAGCAAATCACTTCCAAGGAGTGCCAAGGAAAACTTATGGACATGCACCAGGAGTCAAGCCCAGTTCAAGGACGTCTTTACCTTCCATCTAGCATGGTGCCCTGAACTTTCACCAAGGGAATCAACTGGAAAGGAAGTATCCTTCTTCTTCCCTGATGGTGTCTTTGCTTCAGCTTTACTGTGGTGAAGAAACAACAGCTCAATCAGCTGTTTGCCAGTTGGTAGGAAGCAGCCGAGAAGTCCTCACTCAGCTGCTCCCACCTCTACTAAGGATGGGATTCAAGGCTCTGTTAGGTCTCCAAAACATGGTCTGGTCTGAAATAGCCCAGCCTGCTTTTGGGAGGATCTGAATATGGCAATCCATGAATAGTAGTAAATTCTATATGTTCTGGAGATTAGGTGGATTGCCTTTTTCATTGCAACAGGCAGCTTGCAAACATGTCTTTCGTTTATTTCATAAGTTCCATCTTCTTTTCACATCTGTATTCTGTCTCCACAAGGCCTAAGTGGAATAGTGGTGGCCATAGGTCTCCCTAGGAAGGGCAAGGGACATCTCACACAAATGGCATAATTGGTGTCATTTCTGTTTGATGATGTCACAGTGAGCATGACATAATGGCTTTGGCCAGGCCCCGAGGACAGTGCCTGTTGACCTCAACCTCATTCCCAGAGACTGCTGATTTCAGAAAGCCTCTTCCATCACACCTGCAGGCAGCAAATTTGCTTTGGACCCCAAGCAGATCACTTGGAGGCGAGAGGTGTCCCAGGTCTCTAAGGGGCTTTTCCACCAAGTTCACTTTAAGGTGGAATTGGCCAAACCCTTTTGCAGGCTAAGCAGCACATCAAGAAACTTTTCTGCACAAAAGAAGGAAAAAAGCATGGATTAGGAAATGTGGGTAAAAATGCATTTCATTAAGAAAGGTGTTGGAGGCAACAAGTATATTGGGGAAATGTGTCCAAAACCCACCGTCAGTTGCTTTTTGGATTTTTTTTTAAAGCAGACTCAGGTGAGAATGGTATGGAAGGGACTTTGTGAAGAAAGTTGTGGAGAGAAAAACTGAAGAGAATAAGCCTTTTAAAGGAAACTTGTGCATAAAATAAATATGGAGATTTATACATTCACATGCCGATAAGGAATTTGGGTCAAATGGCCGTTTCAATGTACGGAGATGGGCTGGAACTCAGGAATGGCCTTTATCTGTCCTTAATGAATGCCTCCCTGCATCTCATTGGCCTGGTGTCTGCCTTCTGTTGATTGAAGCAAAAGCTTCAGGGCTGCTAAGCTTGCATCCTACTCAGCGAAAAGGCCAAGGTGGCTTCTGCCCCTGACCTAGGTTTTGCCCCATGATTCCATGAAATCAGCTCTGGCCCATGTTTTCTTCCAAGAGTGTGCTGCAGTTTTCCCTTAACCACCACTCCAGCCACAGAAGTCCTATGAGGGACATCCTTGTTTCCCCATGACAAACTACCTTACTTAGAGAACATTACATTCTCCCCAGAGAGCAGGCATTCCTTTGGCATGTCAACATCCTTCAAGGAAAAAAAACCCTCTCTTTTTAACATTACAAAAATTGAATGTTGGAGGTTCACCTGAACTTGCTTTTAGTCATTAAATCTACAACCAAGAAAATTCAGATGCTGTGGAATTAAGGGAGTAATGTAAGGAGTGTAAATAATAGCTCCATAGTTTAAATTGCTTCCCTGGATACAGTTCCAGGTATTGGTTCAAGTCCTTCACCAGGTGAGACCAAAATGTTTGAAACATTCTCCAGATCAGCTGTCCTGGGTTTTAAGTCCTTGAGAAAGCAGTTCCTTCTTTCTACCCCATCACCATCAGCATCAGTTCTAGAGAGATAGTAAGGAATAGCATCTTTTCTCCTTTTGCAGGTAAGCAATGACATTTTTTCCAAGTTAGGCATTTGACTTTATGAGCTGTTTGCTAAAGCAGACTTGAACACATGGATGCTGTTTTTTTATTATTAGTAGTAGTATTTTGCTGCACCTTTAAGTGTTTGGCTATTGTGTTTTAATTATAATTTTGCATTTTATATTACAGTTAAGTTTTGCATGGTGTTGAGTACAATGTTATTGGAAAGGGAGATGGGTTAGAGCTTGTTAATCTTGTGTTCATGAGACCGTGGCTGAGAGGCAATCGACACATTGGGGGGGGGATGAAGGGCAAGAAATCAATCAAAGTTCTCAAAGCAAGGAGAGGAAGGTGCTACAAAATGGCACCAAAGCTTTTGAATTCATTCTTGTCTTCTTCGTGATGGTGTTGAACCAGTAATGGAAGTGTGCATGGTGTGACTAAGAAGTGAGTGAGTAACTACATTTATAGTTGCAAACATGGAGTATGGCAGCAGGCTGAAAGAGAAAGGGGCGAATGAGGTCAGAAAAGACTCTGGCTACACTGGGGAGCCAAAATGGCTGAAGATTAAGCTTATTCACCAAGAGGATCCAGAGCACAACAGGATGTCACCCTTCCCATCTTCCAAATCATGTCAATGTTAGTGTCAGCCTTAGGAATTAATGCAGAATGCTTGTAATTCATGGCATTTAAGTCAAGAGGAAAATAAACCCTTGGGATTAAATGGTACTTTCAAGAGATTTGAACTGGTGGCAGCCAAAAAAGGAAACAAACACAGACTGTTTAAAGATACAGTTTTTTCACTATGAAGGAATCCAGAACATCTGACACATTTATACCCTTTAATAAAATTATTAAATAGGAAATGAAGTCATCTATTTTTCTTTAAGATCCACTATTTTTGTTTACATACCCAGGTGGCAGTTAGAATTTCTCCATCCATCTCTCCCTTTCCAAACATTTCTTTCTCACCTCTGATATGGTTGCATTCCATGTTTAGCTTGACTAATAGGATATCTCAAACAGCTTCATTACCCGCTTTGTCTAGAGCTTTGGAGACATTTTGCAAATCTGCTGAACAGCTTTTGAAGCTCCTAAGAGTATAAACAAAGCAGCTGTTTCTCCTCCGTGCCTCTCAGACACACAAGATCCTTACTGGAGAGGTTCCGCTCCCTGGCAGTAGCATTAATGTCCTCCCACATTTTCTGCAAGACGCTTGAATCTACCTGGAAGCTGTAGAGGTTGGGGCTTTGCTCACACACACAGTGGCAGATGCCATCTTGACTTTTTTGACACATGCACATCCATCCACGAAGGTCCTTGTGGAACAACTTCCAAACACTACAGTCCCAATCTTTGCAAATTCCTAGAAGGATTTGCTCTGGGTGTGGCGTCTTTATTTGCCTTTTCTTTTCACAAGTCCTTTAAAATTGGCAAAGCAGTCTGTTCCAACCAAGGCGGGCTATATTGTAGAATCCATCCCTTCGCCTTGGTTCTCTGGCTGGGGGCACTGGGAGTTGCAGTTCAGCAGTGGCCCCAAATTACCTAACCATGCACTCTGTAGTCTTAGCTATCAGAGACTCTGCTGAAGGAGCAAACCTGTTACTGAGAAGAAGAACAAGTCTCGATGTACAACCAAACATGGGTTCATTTTTTCTTCTCACTTAGAAAGAAAAACCTCGATGTACAACCAAACGTGGGTTCATTTTTTCTTCTCACTTAGAAAGAAAAGTCCTAGCAACGAGCCCCAGGTGGAGATTGGTGTCTGCGGAGAGGTGCTTTCTTCTGTGGACAGCCTATTAAGTGCCACCCTTTTCTAACCACCCTTTTAGAGACCCCCTGAGCCCTCAGGATGTTGCTGGGGTTGGACAGTTACCCTTTTTGGGGGCCCTTTGCATTTTTGGGCACTGGGGAGGTTTTAAAGGGCACACTGGGTGCCTTAAGGTATCCTGAGAATTTTTCCATTTGCCGGATCTAGGTGGAAAAATCCCTGTGTGAGTGTGGATGTTGCACTTCAGAGAGAATCCATGGAATCTGTGATCCAAGCATCTCTGATGGGGTGTGCAGAGCCACCAAGTACAAAGCTGTTCAGATTAGCATTCTCGATTTACAGATTTTCTACCCTGCCATCAAAAATTAAATTATGGTCTTTTATGAAAGGAGTGCAATTTTTGAAAAGGCAGATAGTTTGCTTAGCAAAGGCACAATCCCATGGAAAATGTTCCCAATTAAAAAACGAGACAGACAGGAGTCTCCTTCATTTCAGTGGGGCAGGAATCACAATTTCCTGACGGTTTCGGTTCGCTTTCTTATTTTCTTTTTAGCCAAGCACAGGATTTTTTTTAAGCATTAACACTTCTAGTTTCATGCCTAGTTGGTAAATGTTGTTGATATATGTTGGTAGTATGAGAATATTACACGCCTTTCAAAGTGTAGGATGAAAATAATAATTCATTCTCAATTTGCAGACAGAGCTAGTTCCCAAAGTTCTGCTTTCTTGTTTATAGCACTATTATATTTTGAATTCCTGCATGCCTCTGAACGCTACGTGGATAAGCAATGAAATTTAATGTTCAAGCATGTTTTTTTTCCAAGTTGGCGCCTTCAAATGACAGCGAAGGGTTCCTCTCACAGAATGTCCCTGCGCACAAGGATAAAAGCCATCCTAAGAACTGGCTGCTTATTTTTGAGCTAACAGAACAGTAGACTTTGAGCTGGCACCACCAGTCCCACCTTCGCTCCACATGGTTGAAAAGTTTTGCCATTGATCGGAGGAATTTTAGTCACCTCACTGAAAACTGATTCTTCTCAAATTTATGTTCATTTCCATCTTTCTGTTAAGAAAGACAGAGAGAGATGAAGATCAAGAATGCAGCAAGAGGCCATTGGGAAGCTGTTATATCTGTCAACCACAACAAGGCCAGATATTTAGACTGCAGTGGGGATCCTCTGCAGAAAGACCAGCGCACCCACCCAGAGGGACTGGACAGCTGTTAGGCAGGTGGCAAGATACCTGAAGGGGACTGCAGACCTGAAGCTTAAGCTGCCAGCAACTGATTCTCCTGAACTGGTGGGGTACACCGATGCAGATTGGGCAGAAGATGCAGCTGATCACAAATCCACCAGTGGGAATGTGTTTTTGTTTCGGCGAGGGGCTGTGAGCTGGTCTAGTCACAAGCAGACTATATTGGCAGGCTCAACTACTGAAGCGGAGTATGTCTCAGTGGCTGAGACATGTGCAGAGGTACAATGGCTCAAGTATTTACTTGAGGATCTGGGGGTAAGTGATCCTGCTCCAGTAAGAGTCTTTGAGGACAACCAAAGTTGTGTAAGACTCTCTCTATCAAAGAAGGTGGGAGGGCAGACCAAGCACATGGATGTTTGTTACCACACGATTAGAGAGGCACAGGAGACAGGACTAATAAATTTGGAGTATTGTCCCTCAGAGAACATGATCACTGACATCCTAACAAAGCCACTTGCAAAGGGTGTCTATCAAGGCCTATGAAGTGAGTTAAATCTTGTGCAGGCGTTGATGCATGAATCTGATTTGAGAAAGGGTGTTGGAAGTGTTAACAAATCAGCATGCTTCAATTAGCATATAGATGAGCTGATCCCATGATGCAATTCTCTATGTGAGAGGAAGCTGTTTGTTGCTACTCCCACTTCCTCTCTCTCTCTCTCCCTCCTTCCACCGGGAGTGAAGCACACGACTATGTGCTGCTCCATATCTCCATCTTGGGCCATGGGGTCAGGCCTAAGAAAAGGATTCTGCCCCTATCCTCCATGCAACCCTTAGCAGCAATGAGGGCTAAGGGTGAATTGAGTCTTAGGAAAGAACAGAAGAAATAAGGAACTTCATCTTTTCCACCAAACGTGGATGTTACTGAACCAAGAATAAAGTCAGTAAGATATTCTGTTTACTTCTTAACCTACTCTAAGCATGTGATTCTTTATGCTTGGGAGGGCTGGGTGTGTAAGATTAATAACCTGTGTTTCTCTAATGTGCTCATCGAAGCTATCTAAGATAATATTCTTTTTCTGGGTACAGCTTCTCAGCTGTGTTAAGCTCTGCTCCATTTTGGTGGTTCTAGCAGGCCACTAAATGGCTTCAGTTCTAGTCAGTAGTTCCACAGAAGAGGGAAGAGTGATGTAAATGGATTCTTGGCCCTAGGAGAAAACAAAAGGGTTTCTCTGCTGCATTTGTGCTCAGCATCAGATCATGTTCAGAACCACTGAAGCAAGAAGAGTCATTGATTGGTGCACATGGAAAGCAGCAGAGACAACCATTGATGGGTTGGCATATATCTCGGAATTCCCTGCTCATCGGCGTTGGGAGAACTTCACTTGTCAAGTTAATCTAGGGTCATTTAACCCGGTATTTACAAGGGTCGGGTAAGGGCTGAATGGCGAATGCTCAGTCGGGCAAAGTGGAATTAGGCCGCATGTAGAAACTAAGACCATGGAAGATAGGTTGAAGGAGCTGGTTATGTATAGTCTTGAGGAAGGACCACTGGTGGTGGTGGTGGTGGAATTGCCCTCTTCAGCTTTGCAGAATGTCACAAAGAAACGGATCAAGACCTGTTCTCTCATGTTTCAGAATGCAGGACATAGAATAATGGATTTAAGTCCCAGGGCAACAGAGTCCACCAGTGTTTGGAAAAAGCATCCAAAAACTTAGAGCAGTTTGACACGGGATACTACGATCGCTTTGTTAGATGTGCTCAATCAGAGGGTAGACAAGCGCTTGTCTGGGAAGCTTTCATTTGGGCTCCTGGATGGAGCAGGGAGCTGGGCCCCATGGACTCAATGACCCCTTGCAACTCTACCTTTTTCCTGGATTTTCTTCTCCGCAGTAGGGGCACAGAATAGGGTTCTCCAGCTCAGAGATCTAATCCTGCGCTTGCAGGTTCAGGGAAGGCCTGGTGATATCTGCCCATCATCAGTAAGAATCAGAAGGCCCAGAACTTCAAGCTACACAGAGAAGATTCTCCTCTTGCTGTACTGAGAGAGGAAGATCCTCTCCTCTTTTGGACAGGAAGAGGGGTTGAGGGAAGACAGGGATTCAGAGAGGGTTTCCTGTTCCCCAGACCCCACCCTCAACATCATTGGCCCTTGTTTTGCACAGAGTTCCTCCTTTCTGCAGGAAAGGTGGGCCCACATCAAGGTCATCAGAACTGGAAAGTGAAAGGTTTATCAAATGGCAAAAAAAAAAAAGATGAGTTGGGAGCAAATGTTATGTTCAGGCTAGAAGGCTGTCATTTTATTTAGCATAAAAATATTCAAGAGCTGCTAAAACGGCTGCCCCCATGCCTTAGGAAAACAATCAGCTCTGAAAAGTGAGCATCAGAATCCACTGCAGAATGGCGAGAGATCCCTGGTTGCTGCTGGTTTTCTAGGAATGAGACCAGATTGGTGTGCTTTGTTTTAGAAGCAGCCAGGGAAGATCAGCTTTGGCTCTGTTCAGGTTGGCTGTGATTTCCATTCCCAAAGGGTGACAGCTTCATTCCATCCCAGGTGCCTGCCAGAGCATACAAGGAGAGCCAGCATTCCTTAAAAGCACTTACAGCTTCTTTCCGCTGCAGCTCGGTTGCCCAGCATGAATCCAACAAGATTTTCAAAGGAGAAAGGTTGGGTTGCAGTATTGAAATGCCTTGAGCTTTAACTAATCTGGATAAAATATAATTCTGTGTCAATATGGTGCATAGCTGAAGGAAGGGCTGGATTAATGATGTTGAGAAAAGTGACCTCATTGGCAGTTGTGAGCCAAATTGTAGCTTAGAATGAAAAGCTCTGATTTGGCTGTTTATCCATCACCATCACATAGCTCATTCTGCTACCTACACTCAACCACTGGGTTGCCATAAATAATTTTTAAAAAGAATAGAACTTGTGATGTAATACAGCAAGCAGTAAATGGGTTGCCACCAAGCAACTAAAAAGAAGAGTGGGAGTGGGCAAATCCAACGGACCCAGGAGATACTGTAGACGCACTTAGCTCTCCCTCTCTCTAGTTCACTGCACTGATTAATGGCAGTTCTCAGGCAGAAGACGTCTTTCCTAACTCAACTTGGAGATGCTGGGGTTGAATCTGGGATCTTCCGCAAGCCAAGTGTGTGTTCTTGCGCTCATGTTTCAACATTTCCTCTGCGATGAAATCACCGGGCTTCTAACAGGGACTGGCTGCACTAATCCAGTGACAGTTCTCACATTGGGCAGACCATAATAGTACCATTTCAGATAATTAAACACCTCCAGTGCCTGAAATCTTTGGGAGAGATTTTACAGAAGATTCCTCTGCAGCTGGACCACTTGCTGGAATGACATCAGCAAAAAACGGAGGACTGAAGGCAGGTGTCCTTATCTGAGATTGTGGCTTGCTTACTTGCTCAAATGACAACAAGTTAGATGTCCTTTTATGGATATCTAAGCCGGTAGCTACTTCTTGAATTAATTATTTGCCCATTATTAGATGCTAGTTCTTTGCAAATGTCGAAAATACTGTGATGCTTTCTTCAATCCTTGGAAGGTACACACCTTACCTCCCTCCATACAGTTCTTTCAACCATCCTGAAATATACTGCTTGCCTGTATATTTCTGCCATTTAGATCCCTGTTCATCTGGCCTATTCCTGCTTCGGCTCTCATTAAGTGACAACTAAGTATACTTTGAGATTTTCCCAAGAGGAAAAGGTTAAGGATTGCTACTTTACTTGTTATTTATTATTGTATTAAAGAGATTGATGTGGCGTCCAGCTTACTCATGGTGACTCCAGATGGCTTACAAAAATAAAACCCCAAATACGAACCCTCTGCACCCCCACCCCACTGGCAGAAAGGCGAAGGCCTCCCACTTATCCTACACCTCTCATGTCTAAAACCAAAATTCATAATCAAAATTCCCAGAGCGTTGGGGAGGAAGAAGTAAAAGATGGTGGAGGTAGCTGTGTTGGATGTTCCTGAAGAATGTGGCAGATGCTTCGTGAAGCATATCATGAATGGCTAAACAGCAAAAGTTCAAGAAGTAGCATAATGCAGCAGGGTTGATGAGCTGCCTGGGCATAGCTCTCCTGCCTGCATATATACCGCAACAGCACAACAGCTGTTACAGGCTGAGACTGACTGGTGGCAGCCATGTCTCTCTCGCGCAGGCCGTGCCTAGCAAGGCTTGGAGCAAGACGGGCCGACTGTACGGAATGCATAGCACGACAACTGAGGGCTGTTGAGGAACAACCTGGCCACAGCTTCGTTCAGTTCAGGCTCGCAAGGGGTCAGATGAACCACGGTGTGTGGATTGAGTTCTGTGGGCCATCTCCATTCCTCCAGTACGGAGTCACTTCTGCAGTGTGCGCCCAAGGTGATGAACTGCGTCTTAATTATTAATTCAGATTCTCACAACCACTTGCCAACAGGCGAGGTAGATGAATTCTTTATTAATAAAGGTGTTCAAGTCCAAGTCAAAGATCAGTCTGAAGAAAAGCGTGCACAAAAGCTATGATAAAAATCCCCCTTTCTCTAACTCTTCCCTAACTGCTGATTCTCCCTACAGTTTCTAACAGCTAAGTTCTCCCTTGTCACAGCCCCTCCTAATATGCTGGATATTTTCTAACAGTCAAACTCCATTCTAACTTCAAACAGTCCTCTGCTCTCTTCCTAACTTCTAACGGTTCTCTACCTCAGCTGCAATTCCTTGCTAAGGAGCCCTGATAAGCCAGTCACACTGACCTTGGAGGTCCTCAGGCCCTCTCAACAATCTTTCCTCTCCCAGGCCCAAATGCCACTGCAAGCCTGCTAATGCTAATACTACAAAACCCATCACTATACACTTCTGCTATACACTGGAAGGTACCACATCCTGACACCCAACCAGGTGTGAGCAGAGCTTGTACTTGGTTGCGAACCAGTGTGTCAGCCCCCCAAGCTTGCCTGGAGCTTTGCAGTTTGACCCTCTGATTTGCTGAGGCCTTCCCGGTTCAGAGGGTACCACCTACTTACCTCAGCAGTGCATCCAGCACAGGGTCAAATTATGACTATGCTTAGAGAAGAGTAATTTACAAGCGAGTGACGAGCACAAAGCAACCCCATTGCTAAGGGACAGCTAAAAACCACGCTTGTTGGAGTCAGTCAGGCAGGGGGGCAGGTAAAATTCCAGCAAGGTAAATAGGAAATAAGAACGAGAAGGTAGAGAAGGCGGGTGAGGATGTGGAGATGCCACTCCAGAATCTGCAGTTCCCTCTGGGGAACTGATTTGCTCCTGGGTGCTCCTCGCCCTGTGCAAGCACAAGAACCAGTCCTTGGTCACCTGCAAGCGCAGGACTGTTCCTAGACCCGCCCCTCTCACCTACTGCATCCATGAAAAGGAAACTCTGCTGAGAAATGGAGGATGGAGGGCGGGGTATCGGGGAGTCACTATGATTCACACTTATTGTTTTCTTAAATAATTTTCCATATGTGGAATCTTGGTGCTCTCTGAGCCTGGCTGTTGGCTTGCAGACGATTCATTGCCCACTAGGCGACATCACCAGTATGAGGGAGCGTGGGGTTTGCTCCCTGTTTACACGCAGTCGCTTGCCCTGCCAGTGCGAGTGAGGGTGCGGTGTTCTCCTTGGTGGTTCCTTGATTGGGGCATTGTTCTCTGCCCAATTGTTTGTCTGGTGTTAATCCCTGCTTCTCTGGGCGTTGGCTGCTGGAGAGGATGTGTTCTGGTCTTTTGGTTTCCTTCCTAGCTTTGTTCTTTTCTCTTTTGAATGGTGTGCAGATGTGGTTTATCTCTAGGTGTCTGTCAATGGCTGATTTGTCTGAATGCCCAGCTTCCAGGAATTCCCTAGTGTTTCTGGACTTGGCTTGGCCTAGGATGCTCACCATTTCCCAGGTGAAACTGTGGTTGAGTCTGTCCATGCGTTGTGAGATTAGGGAGTTTTCATCATGTCTTCTGATGGCCAGTTGGTGTTTGTGGATGCGCTCTGCCGGTCTTCTGCCTGTCTGTCCTACATAGTGGCTGTTACAGTCTCTGCACTGTATGTTGTAAATAACTCCTGTTTTTTCTTCTTGGGCTATTGGGTCTTTTGGGTTGCTTAAGATGTTTTGAAGAGTTTTAGTTGGTTTATGTGCTGTGGTGATGCCATGCAGTCGTAACAAGTCTGTTGGTGGTTTCTGAGATGTTTCCGATGTATGGCAGTGTTATCCTTTTCATAGCTCCTGTTGGGTGGGTTGGGTGGTCAGGCACTTTTTGATAAAGTTGAGCAGGTATCCATTTTGCTGGAAGATGCTGTATGGGTGGGCTGTTTCCACTTTCCGGTGTTCTGGGTTGCTGCTTGGCATTTGTGCTCGTCTGAATAATGTTCTCATGCAGCTCCTCTTGTGGGCGGTTGGGTTGTTGCATTGGCAATGGAGCACTTGGTTAGTGTGGGTCATTTTCCGATAGACTTGTGTTTCTAATTTGCCGTCCTTCCCTCTGCTGATGAGGATGTCCAGGAAGGGTAGTAGGTAGTTCGTTTCCCATCTCTTTTAAAAATAATCTTGTTCAGAATGGGGGGGGGGGATCCACAATAATAGCACGAACCTCTGATAGTCTCCTTCTTTCTAGCTGTTTCCATATCTTGCCTTTCAAAGTCAAAGAAAAAGCAGGTCCCCATCCATTAATGGGACCGTCATATGTCCTGTTATTTCATCTGATGGGGTTCAGGAGCCAAAAGAGCAGCTAAACTTGATGGAGGACCAAGGTAAGTGGGCCTCTGCCTTCTCATCTGAAATCTTGTGAAGCCTCACAAGGGGGTTAGGGGGAGAAATCCACCACACCCCCGTGAAATGAATACTTCTGGTCAGGTTTAGCCTTTCTATATAATAGTTAGAGGCAAAGGGAGAGAGCTTTTCTACTTTGAGGTGTCAGGTCTGTTTTGAGAAGGTGTTAAGAAGGCATCGTTCTAAATTACTTGGCAGCTGTCAAAAGTATTCTTGAATAATTTGGACTGGCGTCTAAAAAAAGAGAGGGTTTCATTCTGTGTAGGTAAGGTAAGCATGGAAAAATAAATGAAAAACTTACCAGTGATACCACAGAGTCTATCTCTCAGCCCACATCAGAGAGGTGAGTGACCTGCTAAGGTGGAGGGGTGGGGGAATCTACTGTGGATGTTGCTGACTCTGATTTTTTTGTAATGGATTTGAATGGCTTTGGGGATATAGAACAAGGCCGCGTTGTCAGAGTCTGAGGCCTTGCTGTTTCAGAGGTGTCAAATTATTGCTCCTCAGCGGGATGAAGCCACAACCCACGGCCAGGAGCCTGTAGATTTTGGCATGCGTCTTATCCATTCCTGGCACACCGGACCTGCTAGTGAAGGGGAATCTTGGTCTCCTGAACTTTAAAAAGCAGCACCTAGATTTGAGTTATAACAGGAACATATTTTGAGTGTTCTTATCAAAAGGGGTAAGAAGGAAGGAGGGGCTCTGTCGGCTGATCATCAGAGGATCTTAAAATCAGGTGGAGCACAGCCACCATCAAAGAAACATCTCAAAGGCAAGACACGATGATGCTGCAAGCCAACATTTTGTCAAGAGTTTTAACATGTTTTGAACTGCATTCTGTAGGAGGACTATAACTTACAGATCCTAAGTTTGACACATAAGTTAAAATATACAGATCAGCATACTATGACTTGTTGATACTCTACAGCATCTTATGACCTTGAATCTTCTTTCTTCATTTCTTTCATCTGTGAGCCTCCCTCCCTCCCTCCCTCCCTTTCTCATCCACCTAGCTACCTGATTTGCTTTTCCATTCCACAAGAATGTTCACCCATCATTTCTTGAATTAACAGCATTCTTCCCCTTAATGCTGATAACTTTCCTAGTTTTTCTGAACAAACTTAAGGAAGAAAAGGTGTAACCCTCTCCCTGTCCTTATGCTTCCAAGTCTTCAAGTCTTCCATTTCTCTACGGCTCTTAAAATGATCACACTGCCTCAGTTCTTATAACCCCTTCTATCTTTCATATCTCTGAGGAGAGAAGAAAATAAGAATGAAAGTCAAATAATACATTCAAAAAAGCTGAACTAAAATAGAAAGTTCAGCGGTACTTTATGGTAAATGTATAGTATAAACAGCCTTTGTGAAGATCTTTGGTGCTGGACCTGATGGCCAGATTATCTAGGCAGCCATATGCCTGTGAAAAGCCCCTAGATGGACAGGTGTCCAGAACCAACTTCCCTCTTGTGCGCCAGAAGAAAGAAGGACCAAAAACTTGGAATGATAAGCATTCTTGTTAAAAACGAAATCATCTTAGAAATACTCTGGTTTTTGAATCAATGTAGTTCAAATTCTAGAAATAGAAGAGACATTCTTTGATTGGTCCGAAGTGTTGCTTCCAAAGAATATGAGGTAATGGACTTAATGCAGCTAAAGTGTCAATAAAACTTGGACAAGAAAAAGCCTATTAAGCTCATGTTTAGACGTGGAAGATGTAGTTTTTAACAGGACACACAGCATGCCCATGTAGTCTATAAAGTAAAATAGAGAAACAATGAATGAACATGTCCTCTCTGATTGCAGAAATATGGTCTGGTTTATATCTTGGCTGCGGGTTTCAGACGTGGCATGCCAGGACCAAGGACATCTAAGATGCAAATGAATCTGTCTCTCAGCCGGATCCTTTATTTCCCAGCCAGACTGTAACCAACGATAGTTTAGGGGGTCAAGTATCATTCTCAGAGCTCCAAGAAGAGAGTTTATAGCTCATAAACTTGAGCCATGCAGTCTGATTCGCAGAACTCATGAATGTTTTTTGTACTTCTGAGAAATTCATTTGTGAACATGATTGACTTTAAACATTCCTTCACTCTGTCAAAGTGAATTGGAAAAGTGTTATTCCAAGGAATCATTTTATTTATTTAAAATTTGTTCCTTAGGTACAATAAAACTTGAAATGATAACACAGAGGAGGTTTTGAAAGGGCTTCCTGTGGTTGTAATTTTTGTTTATTCTCTTTAATTCTTTCAATGGAGGTGCATAAAGAATTTGCTTTGACAGCGGGGACAAGAACGAGGGACGGGGGAAGCCAATGGAATTGAGCAATAAAATTCAGCCAGTGGGATCATACATAGTGACATGTGATATGAATTGCACTCAGAATTCATGTTGAAGGCAGTTATATGCGCGGTTCATCACTTGCTTGTGCATGAATTAGGCTGGACTGAGAAATAAATACATTTTATCCAGTTTGTAGTTTCTTTTCCCCCTCTTTCAGCTGGATGAAAGAGAATTTGAATTGCTTTAACATTATTTCAAAAGTGAAGAGATTTTGGGAGATACTGTCATGGGTGGAGCATGGTGTTCTATCACCTGGTGAGAGATACAATCTTCTCTCCAGCAATTTAGCATCTACGTGAGGCTGCTGGGTGAGCTCATCCATCGCCATGGGGTGCGCTATCATCAATACGCTGATGATACCCAACTGTACATCTCTGCCCTTGGTGAATTAAGTGATGCCATCAACACCTTATCCCGGTATCTGAAGGCTCTGATGGTCTGGATGGGTCTGGATGGGGAACAACAGGCTTCAGCTGAACCCAGGCAAGACTGAGTGGCTCTGGGTTTGGGGGCCTACTGGTTCTAGGACTATGCCATCTTTGGTGCTGGATGGGGTGGCACTGCCCCAGACAGACCCGGTGTGCAATCTGGGGGTCCTTCTAGACTCATGACTCCTGCTCAAGGAGCAGGTGGCAGTTGTGGCTAGGAGGGCCTTTGCACAGCTTCGTCTTGTGCGCCAGTTGTGCCTGTCCCTGGATTGGGAGGCTCTGCTCACAGTCATTGATGCCCTGGTCGCCTCCAGATTGGACTACTGTAATGCACCTTATATGGTGCTGCCCTTGCAGCGTATTCAAAAGACACTCAGCTCAATCTCTTTTGACATTCTGGGAGTCCCTCAAGACCTGACTATGCCACCAGGCCTGGTGGTCCCAGGGAACAGGGATCTGTTGAGATGGCTCCACCATTGAGATGGGTTTACTCATTCTTTCTCTGCTTGGGGTTTGTATATATTCCTGTTTAATCATTTTTAATGTTGATTTTTATATTTTTAATGCTTGTTTTTATTTACTTAGACACACACACACACATACTGTTTCACTTCCCTAGATACATTTGACTAATAAATAATAAATAAATAAATTCCAGCTCCTTGGTATTTCTCACACCCTGAACAATCAGGGTCTCTGACATTGTACACTGAACCTCTTTTCCAAGGGATCTTGAGTCATGTATGAAACCTGGGATCCTGCCTAGGCAGAGACTATGCTCTGCCTCTCAGCAAAGGTCTCCGGAGAGGTCGGAAGAACAAGCAAGATAGGAATGTTGAGACAAGATGAAAGTAATTTTGCTGTGAATATCAGATGCTGTGGACCGAGATCATGAAAGGCGTTCCTTTCCAAGACTGACTCTTTGGGATGTCTGCTGGGACAAAAAAAAAAAGCCAGACCAGAAGCACCCTTTTTTCTGGGCGTACTGGAGGGGATCAGAGAGAAGCAGATCTTCTCCATTTCACTGATGAACACAGGACTGTCCTAGGAAATTCCTTCTTCTCTGGACCCCTGAGAGAGAAGGAGAGAAGTCCTTCATAGATACCTTCTGGGTTGTGCTCAATGTACAGCATTGTGTTGACAGACTCAATTCCTAACCAGCCACTGTGGAACAGAGTAGAAGATGGGTCATATCTACATCCTAATAACAATCCCACCAAGTTCTCTGCCCACTGAATGGGTGCACAATTTCTAGAGGCTCCATTATGACTTCCCTGGAAAGAAAAACGAAAATAATTGCCCTTAATATTGTGCCGGTTCCACCCCCTCACTGCGATTCTCTAAAACACTGGAAAAATCTGTCAATTATGGTTTCCTGAAACACGTGCAATCAAACTGTTACTGCTTGGTTATGAAAGAGAGGAATCGAAACTAGATCGTGATTTTTTCATAGCTCTTCCCTAAAGACAAACATGAGTTTACTTTGCCCCTTGAACCCTCACAGCAGCCCCGTGAGAAAGGTAAGGCTGAGACATGATGGCAAGCTCAGGGTTCTCCAGGGGCTTGGTCCACAGCACAAGGTAAGTCACCCTGTTTAGGGAGTTTGTTTCTTGCTTCTGACCTAGTGCAAATTCAGCCAACTGTGGCTTATTCCATACCAGATTTTTTCTGCTATCTCTGGACCACCACTAGGTGGTAACAAAGAGATAAACAGAACCATCTAGTGGCCAATGGGAGTACTGCAGCCCTAATATGGGAGCCCTATTCAGTAATGCATAGTTATCCAATAAAGCATGATTATTACTGTACTACATTCATGGCTGAACATGGTGTGAGAATCCAGAACTAATTCAAAACTACAGCCACCAAACCATGATAGCCCTATAGCCTGTCATCCAATGTAGCAATGTCACAAATGCAAAACTGTACATTATTTTTCGGGGAGGGGGAATATATTGGTTTCTCTTTGTGCATTTATTCTGCTTTTTTCTAGAAACTCTCTGAAGCAGGTTCTTCTAGTGCCCTCTTACTTTATTAATGTATGCAATATTCAAATTTTTCTGGACATACAAATTTGCCTTTGCAGGAAATATGGCTAAATTCCACCCAGAGCAGGTTTTCTACTTAGTAGAAACAAAGCTTCTGCCACAAATGTGGAAACTGTAAAATATAGTTTATAGCTGTCAGCCACAGAATAGTTTAGTGATGGAAGAAGGTCAGATTTCTCCATTTTCAGTGCTAAAAAATATTTAAATAAGAAAGTCCCCCCCCAAAAAAAAATCCAGAAAGAATCATCTAAAGATAGACTATGGAATGGACTGATTTAAGAACAATTAAAAGCAATGTATAGGTTTATAACTGGAAGTGGGGAGGATAAGTCCCTCTTTTGGGGGAGATGAGTGGTAATTAAATTTGAATAATAAATAAGTAATAAATAATATGATTTCTGATTTTCAATTTTTAGTGATGTTTGGAAAGTTTAACATCTACTGCATTATTCTGTGTTTTCCTGACCTTTTCCCCATGTATTAGAACATTTTGTTAATTAACATACTACCCTCCCAACTTTATCTAATATGATAATTCCTTTTTCATCATCATTATTCCTAAAGAGCTCAGCAAGGCAAAGATTCTTCAGACTCTTGTGTAATTACAATTAGAAGACATCTCTTCCTATGGGTATGGATTTGGCATTTGGTTCCAAACTGTTCAGTAAAGAGACAGTTGTAGAAAGTAATAAGGTCTTTTCATATACGAAGGTTCTCTTCAGCTCAAACAGAAAGTTCTTGTCAAATTAAACACATTTAAAATGATTGAGTCTCTAAGACAGGGTTTCTCGACCAGGGTTCCATGGATTTATTTTAAAAAATATTTCGAATTCAGGCAACTTCACAATAAAGAGGTAAGTTTCATTCTTTATTTTTAGTCTAAGGACACTGTTGGTGCATATAGACAGGCCTACCCATGAAACGAATGTAATAATTTTGTAACTTCTGGCCTATATTTGAACCTGAATGTACAGGGGTTCCCTGAGGCCTCAAAGTTATTTCAAGGGTTCCTCCAGGTCAAAAGGTTGAGAAAAGCTGCTCTAGGAGATTCCTAAAAGGACTGGAATTAAAACAATATATTTCAGATTAATTAATAAAAGAGCTAAGTTTGAAGTCCTGGAGTTAAATCAGATTTTTAAAAAAAAAACTCCATTCAGTTGTGTCCTGTTCTCAACTCCCTGCAGTTTTATTGGCAAGGTTTTTCAGAAATGGTTTACCATTGCCTCCTTCCTGGGGCTGAGAGAAAGTGACCGGCCCAAGGTCACCCAGCTGGCTTTGTGCCTAAGGCCGGACTAGAACTCACCGTCTCCCAGTTTCTAGTCTGGCGTCTCAACCATGACACCAAACCGTCTCCCTCAAATCAGATATAAACCTCCTTAATCATAGTTTTAATTAGTTTTAAAATAATGGCTCTAAACATGATGAAGAAACAGCAGAAAACAGTTTTATTAACTTAAATCTGCTCATGGTTTCTTGAAATATTGGGGATAAATACACTTTCAGGAATGTTAGAATATATTGTACAGAAGTATATATTTTCAGAAATATCACTGTGAGAAGTGGCTGACCACTTCATTCTGTAGACAGGACAGACCTCCTCCAGAACAGTCTCAATCCCCAGGGTTTTCTCCTGGTATCCCTGGTTGCAGATTGCAGAAATTGGCGTTGCACAGAAGCTCAGCCACCCTTCTCTGAAGAAAGCTCTCCAAAACTCAAGCCAAGCTAAGATTTGGAAACAGAAGCAGAATTTCATTTTCCAAATAAATATAGACAAAACATTTACAAAAATATGTTCCTTGATCAACAGTCTCCTGAAGGATCAACAAAACACCACCATTCTCAGTAAACAATATTTTCTCTTCCTATTACTTTTTTTAACCATTGCTTTCTGCTCTACTAAAAATAAGATTGTCAGGTTCTTTTGTGTAAACACAGTATGGCCTAATTCCATATCCAGTACCCTTTTCTTGAAGGAAAACATTAACATCAATGTAAAGCTTAAATTTTAAAAAAATCCACCTAAAGGACAAGAAACTTATTGTCCGGTTTGGCAAATTTACCTAAGCTGTTTCTATCCTTAATTGAAAAATTGAACACAGAGCAGCCAAAATATATACTGAAATGCTAGAGATATTCTGGGCACTGACATTCTGGGGCCTACTATTGGTAGTCAAAGTAAGGAAACTTTTATCTGTGAAATTCAACGTTAGGATTAGTTTCATAACAGTGTAAACTGCTTTACAATCACAATGGTCCAGTGTAGAGGCCTGATCTTCTAAATTTTATTGACTAGAAAATGAAGGCAATGTTTTATGAACTTGCTTGAGGACTCTGTGAATGAGAATGGGCTGGGAAGGGAGGGGAAGGAGATTAAAATACAGAAGTTGGATGGGAAAGTCCTGGTTTTTCTGAATTTATGCACATTTTTCTTGCAATCAATTCATAGAATGTATAAGTTGAATGGACCTTGTAGGCCAACTTGTCCAAGCCTCTGTGTAGGGAGCCATCCAGCCTCCAGCAATAGAGATCCCACCACTGTTCTAGGAAGACTCTTCCATTGCTTGACATCTCTTACTCTCAGGGAATTCCTCCTAACATTTCGTCTGAGCCTTCTTTCTCTTAATTTGAATGTATTGAACTCAAACAATTCCATTTCACTTAATTTAACGGGAAGAAAATCCTTATTCCTTGAGCCCTACGAAGAAGGTAGGTCTTGTCACTAGCTGTTTGGCTCTGTTGAGTAACAGGCAGAAGATGGGCTAGAATTGTCTCACATTTTGATACTGAAGTCATTCTGTGTGGATCCAGAATGCTCCAGGATAGAGCAATATAATCCTGCAGGAGCAATAAAGTCATAATGATCATGTCCTGTATGTGGCAAAGATAAATCTTAAGAAATTGAACATTCCCGATTCCACATGTTGGATCCATACTTAATTAGTAATGCTTTAATCCTACTGAAATCAATGAAACTTATGTTAATTAGCACTAGCTTATCCTGCTGAGTTCAATATGAAAAAAAATTGGCTAACGTCATTTGGATTCAACTTGTTGATTTTTTTTTTTCATTTGATATATTAATTAATAATTGTATAATCTTTGGTTGATGATAGACCATTTTGTGACCCTACTCACTTTTTGTAAGATCTTAAAAACATGATTTGGGGATCTGGAAATGTGGTAGAGTCCATACAGTGGTTTTGTTGATTGTTGCTGTAGGTTTTTTTTTATACCTTGGCTGCTGATTGTGTTGTATGTTTTTCTAGTATGGTTTTTATATTGTCCTTTTGTTCTTTTATATAGTTTTTAAATTGTTATAAGCTGCCCAGAGTTATGTATTTGAGATGGGCATCCATATAAACTGAATAGAGATAGATAGATAGATAGATAGATAGATAGATAGATAGATAGATAGATAGATAGATAGATAAAATGAGAGTTACCCAGAGATATTGAACTGGCCATTTATGAACATTTGTTAAATAGGATATCCCAGTGTTTCTCAACTTTGGGAACTTTAAGATGTGGCTGGCTGGAGAATTCTGGGAGTTGAAATCCACACGTCTTAAAGTTCCCAAGGTTGAGAAACACTGGGATATAGAGACATTTTTTGCATCAGTGAGCTGATTAACCCTTATGGTAAGATCAGAAGAAAATAGAGGCCAATTTCTTATAGTGTCAGAGGCTTGTCCCAGAAACCATAAAATGTTTCTGGTTCTTCTCCTCTGTCATGAAATATGCAGGAGGGAGGGGGGTGGATTGATTGCTGCTTGGGAACAGAGACATCGCCAGCAGACACAGCGGAGATGGGACTGAACTGTTTTGGTGATCGCCTTATCTACAATTGACACCAACCTGAAGAATGCAGCCTGGGAACTGAGTTGTAAAACCCAAAGCAGTTGCAAGGATTCAATTTCAAAAGAAAGGTGGGAAGACGTGATGAGTTTGAGGGAGGGATCCAGGGAATCTCATTCACTTCTGTTTTTGAATGGCAAGGGACAGCGTCTTAATAAAATTTCCTTCCTAAAACCTAAATGGCTTATAGTGAGGATTATTGCCATTGAGATATCTGACCCCACATATAGGAGATTTATACCCAGTTATTTTCCCAGAGAATCTTCCTTTGCAACCATTTTGCTTAAGAATAGTTGCAGTCTCTCCTGCCTTTGAGAGCAATGGCATATCTCCTGGGAATTTGAAATATTTAGAGTTGCTTTGGAGATGTTGACTTGCTGAGTGGATGAGACTGGTTGGCATGTTGAGATCTGAAAATTGTTGAAGTGTGCAGCTAACAAGGGAGATCTGAAGTAGATAAAGATGAAAAATGCCATGTCATACACCTGCCTATGGGTTTTTTTCAAATATATACAGTACTGGACTACAAACCAGATTAATTTTTTGTGATACAACTGGGCTCAGATGTTGGGTTAAACCATGGTGTATTATAACCATGGCTTCTTGAATATGCCACAGTGTCTGCATAGCGCAGAACATTAAACCCAAACCGATAATTTTGCAGAGATCTTGACAATAGTGTCGTTTGTTTATTCCATTTGTATCCCACTCTTTAAATGTAGCTGTGTGGTATGCATGTGCATTTTTGGGGTGGTGGGGAGGAGGAGTAACAACAATATTTTTAAAAAGTTAGAATGTCAGCAAATAATATCAGTAAAATCAATGAGTCCAGAAAAGTATTTTTAATAGAAGAGAGTCTCTGTAGCTCAGGGTTGAACTGTGGAGGCCTTGGTGTTCCCTGTGCTTGGTTGTTGGCTTGCAGATGTTTCATTACCTGACTAGGTAACATCATCAGTGCTGATGTTGTTGTTCTTCTTCTTCATCATCATCATCATCATCATCATAGCTGTTCATCAGTTACCTAGTCTGGCAATGAAACGTTTGCAAGCAAACAACCAAGCTCAAAGAGCACCAAGGACTCCAAAGTATTTTTAAAAAAATTAAGATTAGGCTTGCTCCCTGTTCCTCCTCTCGGCAGCCTGCTCCTTGCCTATAATTAATTAACTCTAATCAATAAGAAAAGCAGTTCTTCCTTCTGGGGGAAGCAAGGTGGGGGGAAGGAGAGGATGGTCTTGCTTTGCAGGCCAAGGGCCAGCTAACGACTCGCTGTATGGGAGGTCCCGTAACCCCCCATTGCAGGTGGCTTGGAGAACCCAAGCCTGGACCTGCGAAGCTGCGGGAGCAGAGATCTGGCGGAGCACAGAGCAGCCAGCGTGTAAAGACCTGCCTGCTTCTACAACTGTCTGCTGTATTTGTAGTCCTCTTCCAATACACCCCCATCAAAAGTCAGGCTAGCGAATGTGGAAAGAACATAAAGCATAGAAACAAATGTTCTCCTGTTATGAAAAGCACATGGGAATCCTTCAAAAGCTCCATGAGAGGATACGACACCAGAGAGTTTCTTGGCTTCCCACGGAGGAAGGAGGGGGATGCGGTGAAACGCTGTGTAGATAGGCAGGGTCGTAGCTGCAGTCTTTGAAGAGCGACCAAAGTCATTGCCAACTCATCAGAAGCAAATCAGGTGCCCCTTTTACAATCCCTTAGCTGGCCAGTTAAAGGAAAGAGCATTGAGCCAATCAAATATTTATTTCAGGCAAAAGGACTGCCAATCTACAGTGTAAAAAGTGTTAAGAAACATTAGGATTTCATCTGTGATATTTTGGAGTGCCTAGATAGTTCCAGCTTAGATGGACCTTTTGCTAAAGACAGAAAAAAAATATGATTTATGAGTTTGACG
Organism: Candoia aspera; assembly: GCF_035149785.1. Taxonomy (NCBI): domain Eukaryota; kingdom Metazoa; phylum Chordata; class Lepidosauria; order Squamata; family Candoiidae; genus Candoia; species Candoia aspera. Next base: position 83,142,576 of record NC_086159.1, read on the forward strand.
ATTAGAAAGGGTAGAATATGGATAGAAGGAAGCCACAGTATAACTATGGACAGAGGGATAAAATATAAATGCATTTATAACTGCTGAAAAGAAGATCGGAAGCCGCTTCTTTATATATATATATTTTCCTTTTTCTTTCTTTTCTCCTTTTTTTCTTATTTATTTATTTACTTACTTTCCTTTCCTTTTCTTTTTCTTCTTTAAATTTGTATTGTTTTTACTCTGTAAAAAGTTTCTTCAATAAAAATTAATATTAAAAAAATAGTTCCAGCTTAGCTTCCTACTTTTATTGATGCATTACATTTTCTCTCTTTTTTTCTAGTAAAGAGTAAAGGTAGATTATAGAACCCAAGGTGGACAAATAAAAAATATACCATAAAGAATATGTTATAGCATAGCAATAAAAAGGATAGGCTGCATATATATATTTCTTTACATGCAAAAGAAGTAAAATAAGAATCACTGTTGATGTTCAGCAGAAGAAATGGACAGTGAATTCCTTGTAGGTTTTGATCCCTCAAATGCTATCTTAATATAACAAACATATGTATCAAATCTCTTCTCTGTGCTGCAAGAGATAACCAGAAATATTCATGGAAAAGAAAAGATGAACCATTAAGATCAAAATGCAGCTTTAATTTAACAAGTCAACCCTTTAATCGGTTTAAGGTTTGACCATTATCCAGCTCTGTTGTTTTTGTTGCTTTTTTAATATTATGTGTCTTTTTTTTCCCATTGGGATTATGGGGTAGCATTCAGTCTAAGTTATTCTGAGAAGCACCATGGAAACCAATGACACAATTAGTTGCAACTAACTTATTTCATTGGGACATGATTATGGTTAGCTTAGTGTGAGTGCCACCCGTGAATGCTACAACTTCCTTGGAAAGAGGTATATAAACAGAGTAAATAAATAAATGCCATGCATTGTATTCTGATGAAGCTGTTTCATGTTCTGAGAAGAAAGCAGGTCATTTTCTGAGGTTTACAAAGTATCTGTTATTCCAAAACTCTTCAGATGGTCTTCAAAGTTAAGCTGCTGTGAGACATAAGCCTAGAGGCAACACGAGATACAATCAGCAAGGCTAAGGAGTTCAATAACAGTGACAACTTTCATGGACAAATGTATAAATGTACAAAACAACCTTCCCTCATGCAGCATACTCTCAATTTTGCTACCCTGCATCAGTGAAGTCCCTTTTCACACTGATTCCATTAAATAGACCAAGACCTGGACATCAGAGTTAGTATTCTGAACTTGGAGGAACACTCTGTCAAGAAAGGTTGGGTGATAAGGTCTGATGTATCTCACCCAAACATCTCCAGCATATTAAATAAAGTTTAATCACTTCTTCCGATTGCTTTAGCCTAGTCTAACTCACTCTGTGCAATATATGGTTATTTGGAAGTGAATTGTTAAGTTTAGCACATTTTTGCTTGAAGTGGATTTATGTTACAATCAAAATTGCAATAATGGTTGGAAAGCAACGTATTTTGCTATTAAACCACATAAGCACATTTGTTAGTCTTTAGGGCAGCAAATATCATTTTAACAAAACAAACTGAAATTGGATGTGAGGACAATTGAGGTAAATAATTAACAACTAGAGAGTATAGCTTATTGGTGAAAAGGTTTGCTTCCACAATGACTTGAAAGTTTTTTTTTTAAGTTTTTAGAACACATGGATAATTTAGTTTTTCTTCAGCCTAGACTCAGTGGAACACAGGTTTTATAGGCTTCAGCTTATAAAAATTGGCCTTCCGAAATCTTGTGTCGACCACTGCTGTTCCAAAACTTCCACAGATGGTAAATTTCATCTTCATCATTGTAAGAAATCCTGTGGGTTTCCTGTTATTCTGCAGAATGAGTAATTAGCTTCTCTCTACTCAAGGAAGGAATAACACTAGGTCTTTGGGACGTAGGCCAAATGTTCAGAGGGAGCTTGGTATCCAACCAGGTATGGGGTAGAAGACCAGTTGCAAGAGCCTGGTGTGGCTTGGAATGTCAATATAATCTGAGTTCAAGACGCAGGACCCTGGCTCCCCCTAGCACGAGAACAGGGGAAAGCTATCAAGATGTGTTTATTAGAGTGGAAAATGGACAGATGCCCCATGGAGTCTAAAACATACTCTGTGAATTTACATTTACTTTGTAAATGTGTCTAGTGAAGTTTTTGTTGTTTCCTCCCTGTCTTCCAGACTCTTAGTTCCCAGTCTATGAGTTGGACATTGTTGCTGTGTGACAATGATTCGAGTCCCTTAGAAGATGCCTGAAACAATTCAAGGCTCCTAAAGGCTTACCTGCATCTTCAAGGTGAGCTCCCAGCTGTATCTTTACTTGACTGGGTGCTTTGATGCATTTCTGTGCTCAGGTGCCAGAATTAAGGGTCCCAATGTTAATAATAGGACAAGATGTTTGCCAGGCCCGATCCTGATCTCCACCCGTTTAGCGGTGGGCTTCTCCTCATCCACACTTCATCCTAGGTTCAGAGTTGTGCAAAGCATCTATTTATATTCAGGGGAATGGGAGTCCAATTCTTCTGAGACCTTGTGGCTCAGTCTGGGAAGTCGTTTGACCGGAACAAGTAGAATAGTCACAAAAATGTGCAGAAAGTCCCTCATCAGTCTGTCATCCTGAGCAGTGTGCAGCTGCCAGAAAGGCAGAACAGAATTTTTACATAAATAAAATGTGTAATTCTGCTCCTCTCCCTTTTAATGGGTGTAACTGAAACTGGGATGTGTCATTGGTTTAAGTCCAAATCCCAAATCAGTGGTATGGAAACCAGCCCTCTCTGCCTTATATCAGCATGGAAGCCATTTGGTTTATCATAGCATGGAAGGGACCTTGGAGGTCTTCTAGGCCAGCCCCCTGCCCAAGATTTAGGGTTAAAGTTTTTGTGTTTTAAATGATTTAGCCTTTTCTTTTAATGCAGGGTTGGAACATTACAATCTTCTCTAGAATTGTGTACATTATTCTGATAAGCTACCAGACAACATAGACTTTTGTAACTAAATAAATGTACAAGAAGTTGCAGTTCAGAAGGGTAAAGGGTGTCTGTAGTTATGTGGGGAGATAAATTTTGTTTTCTTGCTTCCTTTATGCTAATTTTGTTCTGTTTTTTTAGGGGCAGGCAGGTTGTCCTCACTCAGGGTTACCATCCCTGAGAAGCTCTCACAAGGCAAATTTGCATGAAGCAAGGTAGTAGATTTCTAATGCACGCAGTTATTATGGCTGAGAGAGAGGCAGACGCAGCATGGCCCAATGGATTTTATTGGCATTATTCGTTATGTTGCAAGTAGTACATTTGCCCAGGTTAAAAAGCTCATCTTTGGGCTGAGGATCTTTCACCAGCTTCAGCATGATGTAGTACAGGGTTCCTCAACCTTGGCAACTCTAAGCTTTGCTGGCTGGGGAATTCTGGGAGTTGAAGTCCGCACAGCTTAGAGTTGCCAAGGTTGAGGAATCCTGATGTAGTATGTCCAACTTTGCTTCTAGCATTAAGAGGACTCCTTTGTCTTCTTCATTGTGGATAAAAGGGTTGAACAAGGTGTTGGTGGCCATTTTGACTTCGCAGTAACAAGAGCAGCTACGGTAGGTAGAGACACATTGGAGAGAGAGGATGCACTACTGGAAAGACCACACAACAGGATAGTAAATGCGCAAGTAAGGGCAGAAAGGGGTTTGGCAGGAAGAAATCTTGGCGTGTTTCCGGACCTTTGGTGAAAATGGACTGTGCTGGTGCAAATAACATAGTAGTGTTTGGGCCGCTGTTGTTGTTTGCACGGAGTGAATCCATGGATGAAAATGATCACTAGAATAATAGCAAATTCACATACAGCAAACTTGCATAAAGTGAAGGAAATCCATATTTAAAAAGCTGTTAAGACGGGCATTTGGGAATTAAGGATACATTAAATTAGATATCTAGGAAGCATATTATTAGGATCTTATGGATTAAGTGGGACAAATATAGTAATTTTATAGATTAGACACACCTACAGATGGTATTGCCATTTGCTTTGACGTATCTTTTGTGTTTTACAATACTTGCAGGCCACTTAGATTCAGCCAACCGATGTGACACAGAAATACTTGTAATCAATCATTCCGTGAATGGGTGATGAATATGCAGCAATAGTGGGGAAAGAAAGACTTAAACATTTCGTATCTTTCACGCAAGCCCCCTGACGTAACACGCTCACAGAGCTCACAAATGCCATCCGATCGCTTCTGATGTTCCTTAGAAACCAGTGAACTGGTGGGAGAACTGGGTGAAATTACTCTCTGTGAGTTGAATTTGAAGGGAGGGAGGGACCTCCCTCCTTCCTTTCCTCTTTCCTGGCCTTGGGCAATTTCTACAGACACATTCTCTGTGCAGTACGAACCACCAGAGAGATGAATTCAGGAGGCTTCAGATTTGCATTCTTCTGTTCAGACATCTGTAAATGATAATTTGTGTTAGGATTTGGGATTCTGCTGGATCTGACGGACACTCCTGGCAGAAGCATTCAGTTAACTAGTCCTGAAGGAATGGCAGAATGGTCTGCCCTCCACGGACACTCATGTTACCCTTTGGCTCTAGGCTTGTTTGTTCTTATCAAGATGCAGCTTTAGGATCATACTGCATGCAGAAGCACACACAATAAAGCTTTATTTATTTATTTATTGGCAGGATTTCTATACCACCGACTTCCAAAGACTCCTAGCACCATAAATATACCATATAAAACATTCCCACAGCACTAGTTCCCTCTCACGGATCAAAAGAGTACTGGAAAATCCTCAGGCCTCCTGGTTAACAATGCTTTCAAGACAGCATTCCCCTCTTTACCTCACGTTTTCTGAATTTGGGGTGCATGTGGTGAAGTGATCCACCGAGAAACCAACTGTTGCTTGGGGGAAACACGGGGGGGGGGGGGTTCTCTTCAGTGAACCATGTCCTGTGGAATGACTTCCCCCTGGAGTATGGCAGGGTGTAATGCTGATGTGAGGTCCTTCAAAAACTTAGATTTCCTTGTATTTATTGTTTGGTTGATCAATACATAATCCTCAGCAGATCAAGGTGATGGACATACTGCTTCTTCCTGCCAATTTCCTCCCATAACAACCACCTTGTGGTCAGTTGGGTGAAAGTGACTGGCCCAATATCAGCTAACACGGTTCCATTGCTAAAAGTGGACTTGGAACCTGGGTCTTGGTCCAACACCTTCTCCACAAAACTACTCTGCCTCTCTACACCACCATGTATGAACCTTCTCTAGCCATTCACTTCCCCTAACGTTGGACTCTTAATGGAATTTTCAAAATTCTGTTTCTATTCTGATATTGTAAACAGCTTCAGATTTCTTTGACGTAAGAAGCATCGTAAAAATATTTCTGGCAAATAAATAAACTAGATCTGTTATCCAAGCATAAAAGCAAAGAGGGTGGGAAGAGCTGAAGAGTCAGGTAGAAGCAGTTGCACACAGTTGAGTGTGGCTGAATTACAGTCGCACAACAACCTTTATGCCTTAATTAATGTAGAGATTCAGAGCATCAAGGAGAAGGCATCCAGCTTTACTTTATCTCTGGGCATTAGACTTTTCTTTCTATAATTTTCTTTTTACTTCTGTATTAGGGAGGAGCAGCTCATTGGTCTTCAGCAAAGGATCGTTACCTTGTCGTGGTGCTGGAGCTTGAGCACCTCAATGATGCCATGAGCAAACCGTGAAGGGCCACCCAAGACGGGAAGGTCATGACAGAGAGGTCAGACTAAATGCGATCCCTGGGGAAGGTAATGGCAACCCACCCCAGTATTCTTGCCATGAAAACTAAATGGATCAGTACAACCAGAGCTATGTCGGTATACCATCGGAAGATGAGACCCCCAGGTCAGAAGATGGTCAAAATGCTACTGGGGAGGAACAGAGGATGAGTTCAACTAGCCCCAGATGTGATGATGCAGCTAGCTCAAAGCCGAAAGGACGGCTAGCGGCCGACGGTGCTGGTGGTAAACGGCGAATCCGATGTTCTAAGGATCAACACGCCATTGGAACCTGGAATGTAAGATCTATGAGCCAGGGCAAATTGGATGTGGTTATTGGTGAGATGTCAAGACTAAAGATAGACATTTTGGGCATCAGTGAACTGAAATGGACTGGAATGGGCCACTTCACATCAAATGACCACCAGATCTACTACTGTGGACAAGAGGACCACAGAAGAAATGGAGTAGCCTTCATAATTAATAGTAAAGTGGCTAAAGCAGTGCTTGGATACAATCCAAAAAACAATAGAATGATCTCAATTCAAATTCAGGGCAAGCCATCTAACATCACAGTGATCCAAATATATGCCCCAACCATAGATGCTGAAGAAGCTGAAGTAGAGCAGTTCTATGAGGATCTGCAGCACCTCCTGGACAACACGCCTAAAAGAGATGTTATTTTCATCACAGGAGACTGGAATGCTAAGGTGGGCAGTCAAATGACACCTGGAATTACAGGTAAACACGGCCTGGGAGAACAAAACGAAGCAGGACATAGGCTGATAGAATGTTGCCAAGACAACTCACTCTGCATAACAAACACTCTCTTCCAACAACCTAAGAGACGGCTTTATACATGGACTTCCCCAGATGGACAACACCGAAATCAGATTGACTACATCCTTTGCAGCCAACGGTGGCGGACATCTATACAGTCAGTAAAGACAAGACCTGGAGCTGACTGTAGTTCCGATCACGAACTTCTTCTTGCACAATTTAGGATCAGACTAAAGAGATTAGGGAAGACCCACAGATCAGCTAGATATGAGCTCACTAATATTGCTAAGGAATATGCAGTGGAGGTGAAGAATAGATTTAAGGGACTGGACTTAGTAGATAGGGTCCCGGAAGAACTCTGGACAGAAGTTCGCAACATTGTTCGGGAGGCGGCAACAAAATACATCCCAAAGAAAGAGAAAACCAAGAAGGCAAAATGGCTGTCTGCTGAGACACTAGAAGTAGCCCAAGAAAGAAGGAAAGCAAAAGGCAACAGTGATAGGGGGAGATATGCCCAATTAAATGCAAAATTCCAGAGGTTAGCCAGAAGAGATAAGGAATTATTTTTAAACAAGCAATGCACGGAAGTGGAAGAAAACAATAGAATAGGAAGGACAAGAGGCCTCTTCCAGAAAATTAGAAACATTGGAGGTAAATTCCAGGCAAAAATGGGTACGATCAAAAACAAAGATGGCAAGGACCTAACAGAAGAAGGAGAGATCAAGAAAAGGTGGCAAGAATCTACGGAAGACCTGTATAGGAAGGATAACAATATCGGGGATAGCTTTGACGGTGTGGTCAGGGAGCTAGAGCCAGACATCCTGAAGAGTGAGGTTGAATGGGCCTTAAGGAGCATTGCTAATAAGGCAGCAGGAGACGACGGCATCCCAGCTGAACTGTTCAAAATCTTTCAAGATGATGCTGTCAAGGTAATGCATGCTATATGCCAGCAAATTTGGAAAACACAAGAATGGCCATCAGAGTGGAAAAAATCAACTTATATCCCCATACCAAAAAAGGGAAACACTAAAGAATGTTCAAACTATTGAACAGTGGCACTCATTTCACATGCCAGTAAGGTAATGCTCAAGATCCTGCAAGGTAGACTCCAGCAATTCATGGAGCGAGAATTGCCAGATGGACAAGCTGGGTTTAGAAAAGGCAGAGGAACTAGGGACCAAATTGCCAATATCTGCTGGATAATGGAAAAAGCCAGGGAGTTTCAGAAAAACATCTATTTCTGTTTTATTGACTATTCTAAAGCCTTTGACTGTGTGGACCATAACAAATTGTGGCAAGTTCTCCGTGGTATGGGGATACCAAGTCATCTTGTCTGCCTCCTGAAGAATCTGTATAACGACCAAGTAGCAACAGTAAGAAAAGACCATGGAACAACGGACTGGTTTAAGATTGGGAAAGGAGTATGGCAGGGCTGTATACTCTCACCCTACCTATTCAACTTGTATGCAGAACACATCATGCGACATGCTGGGCTTGAGGAATCCAAGGCTGGAGTTAAAATTGCTGGAAGAAACATTAACAATCTCAGATATACAGATGATACCACTTTGATGGCTGAAAGCGAAGAGGAACTGAGGAGCCTTATGATGAAGGTGAAAGAAGAAAGTGCAAAAGCTGGCTTGCAGCTAAACCTCAAAAAAACCAAGATTATGGCAACCAGCTTGATTGATAACTGGCAAATAGAGGGAGAAAATGTAGAAGCAGTGAAAGACTTCGTATTTCTGGGTGCGAAGATTACTGCAGATGCTGACTGCAGTCAGGAATCAGAAGATGCTTAATCCTTGGGAGAAGAGCAATGACAAATCTCAATAAAATAGTTAAGAGCAGAGACATCACACTGACAACAAAGGTCCGCATAGTTAAAGCGATGGTGTTCTCCGTAGTAACATATGGCTGCGAGAGCTGGACCATAAGGAAGGCTGAGAGAAGGAAGGTAGATGCTTTTGTACTGTGGTGTTGGAGGAAAATTCTGAGAGTGCCTTGGACTGCAAGAAGATCAAACCGGTCCATCCTCCAGGAAATAAAGCCAGACTGCTCACTTGAGGGAATGATATTAAAGGCAAAACTGAAATACTTTGGCCACATAATGAGAAGACAGGACACCCTGGAGAAGATGCTGATGCTAGGGAGAGTGGAGGGCAAAAGGAAGAGGGGCCGACCAAGGGCAAGGTGGATGGATGATATTCTAGAGGTGACAGACTTGTCCCTGGGGGAGCTGGGGGTGTTGACGACCGACAGGAAGCTCTGGCGTGGGCTGGTCCACGAAGTCACGAAGAGTCAGAAGCAACTAAGAGAATAAACAACAACAAGTTCATTGGTAAAACAGACATGCTCTCACAGCCACGGACAGTCTGAACTGGTACAGCCACAAACATCGTGTTTTCCTACCTCAATACAACTGACTGTGGGGTGGGTTCAACTTATACGTACTTAATGCCAGCCACAAATTAGAAACAGCAATCTTTAAACTGGCTTCTTATTAATGAATGAATGGATTCTAAAGATAGGTCTTTTTGAAGCATCTCAGCATTAAATGGGATTAGGGGCTTCAGATGATCCTTCCTATACCTTAGAAGAGAGTTCATATACAGGCTAGTTCTACCTGGTTCTACAAATGCACCTATTTTGAAATTTCAGCCAGGTCTTTTGCCATACATGGCAATAAATCTCAGCTCTCCAGACAGTCCTATTGTCAGGAATTTGCCTATGGCAGAAGCTCAGAGGCACCGCATGGCTAGATTAGCTCCTTTATAGAAGGCAGGGATTGATTGATTGATTTGTTCAATTCATCAGCTACTTTGATCATGAAAGCAGATCTGGGCAATGTACAGTATACATAACTTTAATGCAAAAGGAAACCGTAATCATCAACAAAAACGATATATATTATATCAGGGAAGGAAATCTCCCAGGATCAATGTGGGGTCATGAATTGCCTGACTCTGTGACCTGCTGAAAAAGGCCACCTTCTTAGGACTTTCCTAAAGAAAAGTAGAGTCTGGATTTAACTTACAGCTGAGTGAAGCCAGACCTAGACCTAGACATATGCTGGTCTTGTTTTGTGCAGGACAGAGAAAGCAGAGCCTGTAACTTTTCTCCAGTGCTTTCTAACCCTCTTCCTGTCTTGATGAATCTGTGTAAAGTTGGCCCTTTTCATCCTGGCCTTGAGATTGGGAGGTACCTGCTCAATATTAACAGAGTTGGTCTGGCCCAGGAACCGCTGATTCCTTACAGGTTTCCTCTATAAGGAGGAGCTCCACATCTACGCACTGCTGCCCATGGAAAGTCCTTTCAGTGCACTCTGTTCTGCAATAAGCACAGCCCTAAGTTAAACAGTCTTACTGTAATGTAGAATAATGTAAAATGTATGTATTTATTCAGGTATTCTACTTATATATTGCCACATAGCAGAAATGTTGCTATAACTGGCAATAAAGCAGATGGTTAATACAGATGATTATAGAGAGTTGAACACGGTTGGGACTCCTTCTGCCTTCATCAATTCTGCTTTGCATTTTTTTTTTAATCCCACTTTGCCTCTTTTGCTTCCTCTTCAGTAAAGCTCTGGCAGGCCAAGGGGGAAAGTCCTGCTGAGGTATCTTCCTTGTCTTTATTCCTGAGTGTGACTGGACAAAACGTATTCTGGAATGCTCCAAATGTTTGGATGCCTCCTGGTAGGGGTGTGCAAAATGGAGCACTGATCTTCAGAACATTCCATTTGCTGCTGGCAAGTTCTGTCCCCACCTCACACCTGAAATGGCCCAATCCAGACAATTCCAGCAGTGGATCCCTGGAACAGCAAGTCGTGTCTGTGTTCCAGACGTAGTTTGGCCCTGGTATTGCAACTTCCTGACCTTTACTAATGACAGAAGAAGGTGACTCAAAAGAGGCTTATCCAGAGTAATGCCCAGACAGCCTCCAGCTGGAAAAGTCCTATCAGCAGCAGTCAAAACACACAATGGAGGTAATTTGCCAGAAAGAAATAGTGGAAAAACATGCTGTGAATGGAAGACAATGAGCTGATGTCATTGACCCTCTGCAAAGTTCAGCAAATGGGATATCAGATAATAAAAGACTCATCCAGGAGAACCTTCACACAAAGATAGGGCAACAAATGTCTTTGTCAACCATCATTTTTGTGGCAAACACTTCTCCCTCACTTCTCCTCCTCCTCCTCCTCTTCCTCTTTGCCTTTCTCAGGAGCTGAAAAGCAAGGACTTCTGAGCAGAAACTGTAGAGAATCACCCGTACTTCCTCTGTGGAAGTATCTGTTGTAAATGGCTGGGGTTTAAAGCTCTGAAGCCCTGAAAGCATCTGGAGAATGTTCTTGCGTAAACAAAATAATCCTTTCAAGTTGATTAAGCCTGGCTGCAGAACAATAAAAACACAAGGATGACATCGTTCCATCTGAAGGACGCTGGGTTTTGAACAACCTTGGATAATATCAGACTACCACAGATCCGGTGCAGGGGTATGCCAGGACTGTTCACCACATGAAAAGAGGCCTGTAGTCCTGTGTTCCAAATGATACAGTAACAAAACACCTGTTAGTTACGTCTCTTTTAGGAACTTGTTAGCACTTTCCACAGTGAAGCGTTTTGAGGCTCCGGGCGCAGCCATTCGTTACAGACTTTGACCCATCTACTCTCCCCTCCAGGAGTCCTGGGAAGTAATTTTGTGCAAGAGGTTACCAATGTGGAATATGCTTTTCAGCAGTTGATTGAACCCTCCATGATCTTGGGAGAAAAGAAATGGAAGTTGATCACCCAGGTATCTAATCAGCAGCTTAGATGGTAGCCTTAACTGATTTTAGACAATTGCTTTAATTGTGTTCAGTTAGCATTATTTCTGTTGTTGCTACCTTCTCTTTTTTTTCCAAGTATCCATTAGACTATAGTTTGTTAAGGTTGCCTCTGCTTACCTAGTCAGGTATTGAAACATCTGCAAGCAAACAACCAAGCTCAGAGAGCACCAAGTTCTCCACAGTCCAACCCTGAGCTACAGATGTTCTCTTCTGTTAAATGTGGTCCACTGCACAACCTGGTTCTCCAAAGCCTGTACTAGGACAGAGGACAGGATGTGAACTTCAAAGGCCCAGAGGTAGTAGTAATTGTGGGTTGCAGAATTTCAGTGGAAATAAAATGGAAAATTTGGAAAAGAAAATGAGAGAAATCCTCTAACCAGCTTCAGCCATGCCACTGCCTGCCCACCATGGCCCCATGTTGACAAGGAAAGAGTCCAGCCCTACAGAAAAATGGCCATTTCTGAATTATGGCAAAGTCAAGGGGCATCACATCATTTTTTAGGACCTCTGTATGACTTGATGGAGATGACACTGGTACTCTAAGATGTTTGGCCCTAGAGGGCCAAAAATGTGAGATTTTTGAAAAGGTATAGCATGCCTTCTCACAAAACAGATCCCATTTATACAAGCTTTACCATGAAAGGCATAACCAGTTACAGAGCAGTAATTTATTGAAATGCTGCTGGCTGCCTAGGGCATGTGAGGGGGGAGGATTTAAAATACAGTCAATACGGCAGCGCAACTGTGCAATCTTAGCCACACCCCTTTTTTACATGGGCCACTCGTGACATGCATCAACAAGGGGAAGATCTTCAACCACATGTTGTCTTGACTGTTTTGGTGCCCTCCCACTCCCTAACTTTGTTCACTTCTTGAGCAGATGGATGTTCTCCAAAGCAAGCCCTGGGCTGCCCATTTGGGGTTCATCATTCTAGAAGGGGGGAGATCCTGCTACAGGCAGGTGTTTTGCTTTACCTCCTGCCTGCTTCCTGTTTTTCATAATTGAAAATAAGTCACAAAGTGAGGTATCTGTGAGACAGTTGGCACCCAGAAACAGCATGCTATCAGTTCCAAGTTACAATATGATGCTATTAGCTTTCTCTTCCCGTGGATGTGTTGACTCACTATTCTACAAGAAGTTTGTGTTTGTTTATGCTTCCCACCCCCACCCCCATCTGTCTTAAATCAAAAAATGCTGAGGTTGATTCTTATTGTCTTTTTACAGAACTGCCCCTCCCAACCATTACAAATCTTTCAGCTTCTTTTTTCTCCTTGGCCCTAAGCGAAAGCCAAGGTGCGACAGTGGCCATGTAATTGCACTAGCCTGAACTTTCAAATAACACATCCTTTGTATTCTTCCCATGTAGGATGGGTCAAATGCCAAGGTTGCAAGGGTTAAGAGTTTTGCTGAACTATTCACTGATACATATGCATAGCTTTTCTCTATAAAAATTCTAGCCAAGCCTATTGGGAAAACAATCAAGCTAAGCAACAGTCCAGGAAAAGTTACAAAATTACCGAAGCTGTTAAATACTGTATAATCAGAAATTTTGGTTTGTTTGCACAGTGTAGTTTAACACCCACCTAAGATTCTGAAATGTGGAGCCTTGAACTCAGATTATGAATGAGATATTCTCTTGATCACCTCTTGTTCTATGCTCCAAGGTGGAGAATGTTATGTTTGATTATATTTCAATCACTAGGATAATTCAAAACTGCTTGGGGTGGAGAAAATGGGGGAAATCAGGTAGGACGCCATATGAGAGCAGCTGGAAACATCTGTATTCTTACATCTGAATCCTACAAATACAGATATTTACTTCTGTTCTTTTCTTTTTACCCAGAGGAATTTTGGGAACCATGCATTCAGAACTGTAAATGATTGTTTATTGTTTACTGTTACATGGGAGCTATTACAGCTTATTCTACAAACCCATGATTCATTGAAAATAAGCTCTTGATCAAGAGGGTGTCTGAAGTAAATCACAGAAGAAAGACCGTTCCCTTCTCCTTCAAATTCCTTCTCACAATCCGTTTGTCATGGAACTTTGGGCTTAATGCCATAGTCCTCATATTCCAGTAAAATAGAAACTCTGTCTAATAGATGTTCTTACATTCATTTCTCATAACCCTTGTTTTCCTCTTGCTCGTTTTCCTTTGCTCCACAACTATATCAAGTTGATGATCACACCATGAGAACCCTGAAGACAGACTGTTAGAACAGCTGGATAGAAGGAAGGTTCTCTCCCAGCTCCAGGATGGACTTGTGGAGACAAGAGTCTTTGTAAAAAACAAATGAACAAACTCATGTCCTAGACAGGTTCTGAGGGAAATCAAGCACAGTAGATTCATGAGAGAGTAAGTCAATATATAAATCACTGCAGTAACGAAGCTTAGGACAATGTCAGTCCAAATACTTTCCTCTTATTTAATTATGTCTAAAATACAGCTGTCAGGATTTTGCCTCAATGGTAAATAATTAATTTGCATTTTTTTCATTTTTGCCCTGGCATCTTTCAACAAAATGTTAATACTTTAATAATGGTTATTTAAAAATAAAATAAAATAAATCCCCAGTTAAACATTTTAAAAATATTAATATTTATTTATTTCATCCTCTTTCTTTCTTCTCTCTCCATTAGAATGTTAATGTTAGTACATTTCTTCTTACTAGATCCTTGGGAACTGTAGCATCTCAAGGGGAAATGGCACTTAGGATCTTGGTTTTGAGCACAGGAGACCCACTTGGAGGAAAGGTGTGATAGAAAGCAGATCCTTCCTTCCTTCCTTCCTTCCTTCCTTCCTTCCTGTTAACTCAGGAAATGTGAATTTGGTAGGCATTATGGTGCTAACTGAGCACATATTTTCTAGCAGATGCCATTGTAAGAGAAAGGAAAAAGTAGGCCAGAGCTGAAGGAAGCCTCTGAATATCCATTCCTGAATCTCTGCAGTAAACAAAAAGGCACAACTCCAACTTATGGGGCAGAAGATAGAACCCTGCATAAACTTGGCTTCTTCCTCAGCTTCACTCCTGAAGAATCCATGAAGGGCTCCATTGTCAAGATTCCTTTTCCCACCGCTGAGACTCTCCTGTGTGGCTGTGTCCCAACTCTCTCGCTGGAGGATCTGCTGGCCAGCTGAGCTGGTAAAATTGGCAGGTGAGCAACCGAGAGGCAAGCACACCTGTGCTTCAAAGCCTTCACCCTAACAAGCCCGTGACATGTTAACAGCCTGTGTTTCTGGAGACCCCCCACACAGGGCTTGTGTAAACCTGCTTACCTCACACGCAGTTGCATCCTCAGGCTAGTAAGGTTGCTTAGCAAGGAAGGAGGGCGGGAGGGTAGAGAGAGAGATTATTGTAGTGTGCGAGGCCATGTTGAGGTCGGTTAGAAGGGGCACTGCCATGCCAGCCCTCTTTATGAACAGGTTTCTTCAGGAACTGGAAACTTTCAGGCTAACTTGGAGTTCCATTGCTTGGAAGACTGGGGTAGATCTGGGCAGGCCAAAAGCAAAATCCCTTTGCTGAAAAACAAACAGTAAGGGATGGGCAGGGTTGCTGAGATGAATATGTTGAATAAAAAAGGGACTGTGACAAATGGTTGGTTGTTTCTCCTCTTCTTTCTCCTCCTCCTCCAATGGATTCCCAGATGCGTTCAGTAATGGTTCTTCTCTGGATCTATGCTTCCTTCTCTCCAAACTAGAACTTCTTCTCCATCTCCTCTAGATCCCTCAAGGGATCTGTCTTTTATCCAAGAAAGGTCAGAACAATCTTCTTCCAGTTTGTGTCTGTTTTGCTTTTATTCATTAGCAGATCTGCTCCGTTCAGTTTCCATGTGGATGTTTGAAAAAAGGCCCTTTAAAAATATGTGGGATTTTTTAAGAATGACCTTACAAAATTACTCTTTCTTTTCCCCATCTTTATCAGTACCAGAGATACTTCATTTGACAAGAAAAATTCCTGCTTTAAGATGATTCCTGATGTAAGGTGGGTCTAGGTCAGTGTTTTTCAACTTTAGCAACTTTAAGATGAGTGGACTTCAACTCCCAGAATTCCCCAGCCAGCCATGCTGGGAGTTGAAGTCCACTCATCTTTCTTCATTTTATAAATGAGGAAAGCTCAGAATCAACAATATATCAACACATTTTGAAAACTTATGAAATAAATGTGCAAAGCGACATAACAAGAGCTGCAGTATTGGTAGGCCCAAAGGACCGTCAGCTACTGGTCTGACCCAGTGCAGCTGGAGCGGATCCTGACTCATTGAGGGTGCCTGCAAGCCTGAACCTTGGCAAGCAGTCAACACGTTCATGTTGGTGGCAATATGAATATCAGCACAGATCTTTCAGAGACAGAGATAACTTCAACATACCCTGTGTTGCTTTAACCATGCTTCACAAAGGCTTTGCCTCCTGAAACCCAGCAGGCATAGGGAAAAGGGCATTTGACTCAGACATTGACTGGGAGGTCTGGGCCGGATGAGGCCTCCTTGGCATTCAAGCTCAACCAATCCCAATCCACCCCCTGTTGAGAATGGCCCACCTAAGGCCACATTACAGATGCACATTTCTCCCTGCCGTTTGTTACTAGAGAAGCCAGAAGCCAGAAGCTGCTGTTTAGTTTGTGTCCACCACCGTTATTTTCCTGTTCAAACTGGTAACTAACTCTTCTGGGGATTTCTTGATGCGGTTTCTCATTGCATGGAGTTGGGAATCCAAGACGCTACTTAACTGAAGAGTGTTGGGTGGGGATCATCTCAGACTTGGAGTCGCTTCACCAGAGCCATATAGGTGTGTGAGTCCATTACAGGCAGTCCTTGCTTAAGAACCACAACTGAGACTGGAATTTCGGTTGCTAAGCTAAGCAGTCATTAAGTGAATCCAACCCAATTTTACAACCTTTTCTGCAGCAGTCACTAAGCAAATCACTGCTGTCACTAAGTGAACGATGTGGTTGTTAAGTGAATCACGCAGTTCCCCATTGATTTCACTTGCCAGAAGCCAGCCAGGAAGGTCGAAAATGGTGATCACATGACCACAGGTTGCTGTAACAGTCATAAAGGCAAACCGGTTGCCAAGCACCCAAATCATGATCACATGACTGTGGGGATGCTGCAATGGTCGTAAGTGTGAGCACCAGTTGTAAGTCGGTTTTTTTAGCACTGTCGTAAGTCTGAACCATCACTAAATGAATGGTCATTAAGTGAGGACTAGCTGTATTCAATAGTTTGCATTAGTGCAGCAATTAAAAACCTCTGTAGTACAGAAAGAGTGACACACACCATCTCTTTGTGTTATTTTCCAGTGCTGGCTGGGGGATTCTGGGAGTTTGTTTGTTTGTTTGTTTATTCAATTTCTATAGCCGCCCATCTCAGCAAGTGACTCTGGGTGGCTTACAACAATAAAACTATAAAACAGTTAAAACAATTACAATTAAAACAAAATACCAAATAAATGTACATGTGTCATGAGTATGGATGGTGAGCAGGAGGGGGCCCCTATCCAGGGGGGAAAATGCATGCATAGTTTAGAGGCTTTGAACTGTCCTTCAAAGAAACTCAGAGCAGACCCGCCTTGAGTTTTGGGGTTTGTCTGGGTTTCCCATGCTCCTTGAGTTTGGTAAGATTGATGTCCTAACTTAAGCAAAAATCCATGCTGAGACAAGGAATTAGTCTCTGGTATTTATTGACTGCTCTAGTAGACAAAAATCCTACCAAACTGAAGGAGCGTGGGAAACCCAGACAGATAAACCCCCAAAGTCAAGGCGGGTCTGCTCTGAGTTTCTTTGAAGGACAGCTCAAAACCATTAAACTACGCTTGCATTTTCCCCCCTGGATAGGGGCCCCCTCCTGCTCACCATCTGTACTCATGACAACATGGCTGCCAAGTAAGCAATGTGCGGATGTTAATATAACCAAGAAACGGGACCATTCACACACACAGGGCCCCAGGCCCAGGCACATAGCCAGGTCTTCATGGCCTTATGAAAGCCAACAGGGTCGGGGCCATCCTGATCTCTGGAGGGAGAATGTTCCAAAGGGCAGGTGCTAAGGCTGAGAAGGCATGCCTCCTAGTTCCCACCAACTGACACTCCCTGGCCAACAGGACCCGTAGCCTATCCAACCTGCCAGGTCGAATTGGACAGGTAGAAACAACTGGGAGAAGACGGTCCCTTAGGTAGTTGAAGTCCACACATCTTAAAGTTGCCAAGGTTGAGAAACACTGATTTACAGTAGGAACTCAAGGCACTTTTGTGGAGTTGTCCCCCTCCTTTTCTAAAACCCCTGAGGTAGGTTGAGCTGATATAGAAGGACTGGCTCAATGTCTCCCAGGAAGTTAGGAGGAACTTGTCCATCCTTGTCCAACCCCTTCATCACACTGGATCTGACCAAGTTGAAGGGGAAAAGGTATTTTGCCATGGCTGGTTGACTGACAGGCACCTTGAGAGATATCTTACAAACATACAGCAGTAACTCAGATGTTGAGGCAAATGTCTTGTGTGATGGGACCAAGAGGGAAGAGGGCTAACGCAGGAAGATTGATGAGTGAAGCCTTTCTATTTATAGGGATACATTCATCTCTTCCCTTTCACGGCCTCATTCTGAAGTCAGGCCTGTCAGAAGGACCCAATTTACTGATCATTAATTTGCGATAACAGAATATTAGTTGCTATTAATCTGTGGATTCCAGGAATAGGGCAACAGTACTTTTACTATGTTCTGCCAAAGTCTTCAGGCTGGAGCACAGCACATTGTTTGGAAATCTTGATGAAGCAAAGAAGGGTGGAGCTGTTTCAGACAGAAGGTTCTTTATATGAAGTGGGGCAAAATCTCCCTCACTGCAAATTCCCCATCATCACTTCCAGACTGGATCATCCTCCATGGCCTTTAGCATTGCAATGGAATTGAGGGCATGTTTTGAAACATGTAAGAACGAGCTTCACACAGCTGCCATTGTCACTCATTCGTTCATCTCCTGATGGGTTTGGCTCCACATTGCCTGACACAAAATCAGGTGTCAAGGAAAGGAAAGTCGCTGGAAGCAATCTAGACGAAAGAAGGAGTGGGACTTTGATCACGTGGTTGTGGCCACCATCTTGATTCTGCTGATTCCCTCCTCCCCTTCCACCATCCCTTCCATCCCTGCTCCTCCTAACCGTCTTAGATTCTCACATTGCAAGGTTTGGTCCTAATTATTTTACCGTGGAAAGAAGGAAAAATGAAATGGTACTCTGCACGGAGATAATCCAGAAAAACATTGCCCGTCACGTCAATTTGCATGCACTTGTAAGCCCCACTGACTTTCCCAATAACGTTCGCAGACATTTCATCCTATAGTTCAACCCTGTGTTACTGCTTTTTGATCAGCAGGAGGAATTAGTAAAAAAGAGCCTGTCAGTTTTCTTTGAAATGGCTGCTTGTAATTGTCCCCAGATTATTTCATTGTCTGTTTTGTGGACGATGGACCCCTTCCCCTTCTCCTGCTCCTTCTTCTCAAATCTATCCAGCTATCTATTCCACTGCTTAGAAGACCGCTGTCCTCATCTGTCTCTGAAACTCAGCTGGGTTGGGCCTGGTTAATAATTGGATGGGAAACCATGAGAAAACCCAGGGACGCTGGAAACATCCAGGCAGAAGGCAATGATGGCAAACTATTTCTGTGTTGCTGCCAAGAAACTACGAGGTTGTGAAATCAGCGGGAGTAAAGGTTGGCTAGATGAAGCATTTAGTTTCACCCTCAGCATCACCCAACCTGTCTGTTCCAATCAGCTGGAAAGGTCTTGCTCATTATTTCCCTCTGGATTCTGCTCATGGTGGAGCATCTTCTCTGGGGCCGAGGCTCGATTATGGGCCCCCTCTCCCAGAGTGGGGTAGCCCTCCTCTTTTCTTGTTTGAAACAACTTGCTCATCCATGCAAAGTAGCAACTGTTCCAGGCCAGACTGGCTTTTAACACACAGTTTCAATGAACTCTGCTTTCAACTGCTGTATTTCAATATGTTTTGTTCTGTTTTACAGGAATTTACTTTATTATTGAATGCACTTACCAAATTATTTCTGTGGAAGGTGGTGTTGATTCTTGGATGTACAGTAAAGAATGTATTTACCATGCTCTGCAGGCAGTCCTGGCAACCAATTTATCTTTTTAGCATCCTCATTTCTAATCTGCCTTCATCTTCTATCACCCAGCTCCCTTATCTTACTTCCCATTCTCCTCTCAGCTGTTCCCTTTCTCTCCTTCTTCCCCATCAGAACGCACTAATTACTAGACTTTTTCTTTGATTAATCCTCACCCCCCTTTTCACTTCCTCCTCCTGCAAGTCATTAGTTCTTATTACTAGCTTCTTTTCCAATACTGTGTAAATAATTGTAAATAATATAACACTGCACATACCATTCTTCTTCTTCTGCAAGCATCCCACATTTTATTTTAGTCCTGGTAGGTATTGGTATGTTGGCATAGAAGGGGAGAGTTAAAACAGACACTGAGGAAGAGGGAGTATATCTCAGCCAGATTGTCCTGCTAAAGAGGCTGAGCAATGGTCAAAAAGCCAGGGATCTCAAAAGTTTGTGCATTGATTTTTATGGCAGGGGAGGGGGGAAGCTTCTAGTTACAATCATCTAACTTTTATGTATTACAGGTAGCCCTTGACTTACGAACATTTGTTTAGCGACTGTTCAAAGTTACGACAGCGCTGAAAAAAGTGACTTGCCACCAGGCCTTGTACTTACAACCATCACAATGTCCCTGCAGTCATGTGATCAAAATTCAGACACTTGGCAACCGGCATGTATTTACGATGGTTGCAGTGTCCCATGGTCACGTGATCACCATTTGCAACCTTCCCAGCCAGCTTCTAACAAGAAAAGTCAATGGGGGAAGCTGGATTCACTTAACCACCATGGCAAAAAAGGTCATAAAATCAGGTGCTACTCACTTAATGACTGCCTCACTTAGCAACCAAAGTTCTGGTCCCAACTGTGGTCATAAGTCAAGGACTACCTGTAAAATTTATCACAGTGTAGCCTATCACGTGCTGAGGGAAGTCTGGACTGGCCCAGAACTTCAAGGCCTCCAAAGTATCCTTCTTGGGAGAAAGGAGATCTCAAAACCAAGCTGACTGACCTGGCATGGGAAACTTGAGCATATGTTGAGGGTTGGCAGAAGCAGGCTGTGAGTGAGCATAGCAGCCCACCTCTTCCATGTAACTGAAAGCAAGAAATAGTCAAACAAACCAAAGATACAGGCTGAAACTGTTAAGACCAAGCAATTAGAAGTGGTATACAAATTAATATGGAAAGTATGCTGTGTAATGCAAAGTAGTATGCACATTAATATATAAATGTGTTCTCTGTATGGGACCTTTTCTTCTGCTAGTCCTAGCACAAGAATAAAATCATATTAAAATCCCACAATTAAAAAGGACAACAACAATATATATAACATCAAATGGGGAACAAGGCATAAAATTGAACTAATGAAAAGATTACACTTTAGAACATCAAGGAGGACAAGCCTTCCCTCGGGGTCCAAATGAGCCAGGGCAGGCATCAAGCCGGAGCATCGCTACTGAGAAGACCCCATCCCTCAAAAGAAGGGTTTCTCGGCAAGAGTTCAGAGCTCAGGTATGCCCCATGGACATGCTGGCCATTCTTACTCTTTGCTGCCAAGCCAGGAAACGCTTCCCAGTCCAGCCGATGTGATGTCACTGCCTTTGAAAATGATTGTGAGCCAGTTCTCATCTATAACACTCAAACTCCAACGGAAGGCAATGTATGCAGCTCAGGGTTGAACTATTGGGTTCTTGGTGCTCTCTAAGCTTGGTTATGAGACAATACTCTACTCAGGGATCCATCAGGAAGGAAGCCACATCCACACCAAGGCTGGCAGGGCAAGCTATTATGTGTAAACAGCCAGCAGACTCCACTCTCCTCACACCGATGGTGTTACCTTGCCTGGTAATGAAATGTCTTCAGGAAGACAACCAAGCTCAGAGAGCACCAAGAAATCAATTCTCCACCTGGCCAGCCCCATTCAACCCCGCTTTGTGCAAGGTTTCTGGATAATCTTCAAAGGCATCTCCGTGCAGAACGCATTGCCCTTTGTAGTCACAATAGGAGATGATCTGACGGAGACTGGGCCAAGCTATCTTTCCTGAGATAAAGTGCTCATCGATCTCAGTTGGAACCGAACTTGTGTTTCCTGGGGGTAACTGTGACTCCAGAGGCTGAGATAGACTGAGAGGGAGCATTGATGAGACACCTTAACGTAGAACAAGGCTCCAAGGGCCGCAGGGCGTATAGCAAGTGATAACTTACTTGTGGAATCAAGGTCTTTGGACAGCAGAGCGGAGGGAGTTAGGGAATGGAATGGAAAGGATGCCATTTTGCTCCTGATTTTGGCCAAATTCTAGGGGGGGAAACATACCGGCAAACAAGATCAATTTTGTGGAGGCCACAAAAATGAACTTGGTAGCTGTTGCTGAGCTTTGGATTAGAGAGAATATAGATCGTCCTAGAAGTCAATTCAAGTGATGCAACAGCCCAGCTGATAACTGATGCGACCTCAAGAGATCCCTCCACTTTTTCAGGTCTGGGGAAAGCCACATTATTTTGGGCTTGGGACCCCTTAGAAATTGGCTGCCATAACGAACATGACCAGACCCCAAACAACAATTTACCAGAATCAGACGGGTGAGGTTTCTGCTCTCACTCCAGTTTAGCTTTGTCTTTTCCTGGGCTGGAGAACACACTTCCAAATAGTGCTGCGAGCTGCAGCCATCTCAGGAATGTCCTGCAGACGCAAAATGAAGTGGAACACGTACCATGGAAAGGTCCTACCGACACAGTGGTGCCCAGGAACGCCGTGCTGCTTATCTTCGGTTTAAGCCAACATGAATAGACTGGGGATAAGAAGAGACTGAAGCGAAGTCAATTTTGGTAAATCCTATTTTAAAGTACTTTGCTACCAAATTGCCCTTTTAAAGGTTTTTTTCCTATAATTGAGGCATTCTCTAACAGTTCAGAGGTGAAAGGAAGAAATCTTTATTGGTGTGGGGGAATTCTGTTGCTTTTATTTGTAGATGAGACAGGCAGACAGAGGTACTTACGTTTGTGGGGACAGCAAGTCAGCAAACATCCGTCGCTTCCTCCCATAGTCATGAATCAGAGACCTGTTACATGGGCGCATGACGAAAGGAAAGCTGAGTTGAGCCTTTGGAACTGAACGTGCTCTAGGAAAGCTCTGTGAGTCAATGGCAATTTTGTAGACTTAGTTCTGTGTGGTCCAACGTCACGCACAGTTGTCTTACTGGAAGCGGGTGCACTTCTGCAGTGTGATTTATGGGGCTTAAACCGTGGTGAGAATGTAATCATCTGGTGCGCTGCCCTGTAAGTGAATGCAATGAAGTTTTGGAAGGAGAGGAAGGGGAGGAAGAGGAGAAGGGCATGGGGGGGGGGAGGACAAGTAGAAATGTGTAAAATGCATGGTGAAAAAAGCTGAGACACTCCCTCCCCACACACATGGAATTGAATTTTGGCATGATCAAGCGTAGTGCAGGCAAATGTTATGCTTAGCAGTTCTATTTATATATCTGAAGAGCATCACTGTACAAAGTTATTGTATAATTTTTCAGAATTTTATTATTACCTTTCCTGTTTCCTCTTCACATAATGGCCCACAGTCCATTCATTATGTCTTTCAGAGGTGGTTTTGCCACTCCAGCAGATTGTAATTTATTGGAGACGTTCTAAAAAGTAGTAGGTCAACAGTCTTACAGAACAAAACTGATTTATAAGGTGAGGAAGTCTTTCTGGAGACGATGGGGTGAACGCTAACAAGGAGCAACACTGTGCTTTTTCTCTCTGCACATGCTTGGCCAGAAGAAGGTTGGCTGAGACGGGAGGCCGGGGCAGTAGAACCACTAATCTCCCAAGGTCTAGGAGTGACATGGCCTCCCCTGAACAAGATCAGAGGTAGAGTTGGGACATAAAGCATCTCCGGTATATAGAAGGGTCCAGAGTAGGGAGGTCTGGAGAAAACAACTTCTCCTGTAGAACTGAAAGCCACCCACAAGTCCTTGAGTTTGTGTGTCATGGGCACGGACAGAGAGAAGTGCACGTTGGGCTGTTTCCATGAATGCAGTCTGGCTTAGAAAAGGGGCTGACTTCTGCAAACCATGCCATTTTTCAGTATGGGTTGGACTGGGTTGCTTTATATTCCTCAAAGGGACTCTCAGGGTTAAACATTTGCTGGATGTAGGTCTGTGATCCCTGTTTATTGGGCTCCTTCCTAGAGGTCCCAAATTACAGACAGGGGAGGAAGAGTTTTTCCTTCTTCTTTTTAATACAATGCAATGTTCAGAGAGGAGATTGTGATTTTAGCAGGCCTTTGATGCAAATCTCTTAGAGGAGAAGTTCTCCTGGATTCAGTGGCTCTTAGTCACAGAGAAACGTGTGATAGTTTATCTAAGATTCCAACCGTGGTATTTATGGGGGACAAGAAGGCTGAAAGTGCCCACCCGCTCCCCGCCATGATATTATACCTTTTTCTATATATAGTGATTGTATTAAAGATTATAATTACAACAGTAAAAACTAATGCAAAATGCAAACTAAAAAAAGATAGAGAAATAAAAAAGAAAGAGTAGAAGGTCCAGAAAAGAAAGTAGAAATAGAAATAGAAATGAAAGAAAAGTAAGAATATAGTAAAGAAAAATAAAAGAAACATATAAAGAAGTGACTTCCCACCTTTATCACAAGTATAAATAATTTTAGTAACTTATCACCTCCTCTTAAAATACAACAAATGATCTCTTCTTCTATATCCCATCTCTTATCTATAAACAAATCCACAAAGCATCGTCATTTCAGTCCTGGTGTCAGCAAAAGTCCATATAGGGTTACCAGCAATAACAACATATCTATTTTAACCTTGATCAAATAAACCAACTTTATATTCCTTCCTTTTACTTCTAACAATCTTAATCTTTAGTCCATTCAAATAACGTTGTAGAACTGCATTTCTTTTCATTTTTTCTTTGTCTCTTCTCACAAGATTCTTCAAAACTTTAACAAGTCTCTTTTGTAAATCCAATATAGGAAGATTATCCAGGTCACTGTCTTGCTTTATTGTTTGTATATTGCTTTTAATTATTAAGACATCAGCCAGTTTCTTTGTCCAGTGTAACATCTTTTTCCATGTCATTCTTACAGCCTGCCATTCGTAAATCCACTTTCAACTCACTCTCGATCTTACCAGGTAGAACTTGTTCCTCTTCCATAACATCTTTTAGACACAGCCTTTCATAGAGGCAGATGTCTCTGTTGGCACTCTTAAAATTAACTTCTGGGTCCATTGTTCAAAAATATCCTTCAATATGTCCAAAGTTAGAATATTTTGCTACATTCTGTAATTGTAAGTCAAGTTTATGTGTTCTTCTTCTTTAATTGTAATCTTTAGTTCCTTCAAGTTCTCTCTAGTGTCCAATTTTTTAAATCTTAGGTGTTTTTTTTAAAAAAAATTCAGAACAAAAGCATTTTTCCACAGGAAGGATTCCTTATAATTAATTCCAAAATTTTATTTCAAATTTATCTGGACCCTTAGTCCAGCTGTAACTTTCTAAAATCAAAGTTCTAATCACCCTTTTGCTGTTTATTCCACGTATGTATGTATGTATATTTAAGTTCCTAAACTTGTAATTAAAACTTCCTTTCCTAAGGATTGAAGGAAACTCAACCAGTGCTGTCAAACTTGTCAATCCAAAGGTTCCTAATAGCTGAGAAGCAGTTAAAAAGCAATTTCCGAAAGTGGTTAGAAAGGGAAGTATGTGTCAGGCCCAACCCAAGATTGACAAAGAGTCAATGCAGCCAAACGCAAGTTCTTTATTTGCTCACACCATATAGACAGAATCTTGCCAGAGTCAAGCAACTCTACCTCACCTGAGGGGAAATAACTTGGGAAGGCTCTAGGGCGGGGCTATTCTGAACCTGTTAGTTTCCCCACATTCCATTTCTGGACTTCGTTTTCTTTTATCTTGCCCTCCTTGGAATGTGTTCCTGTCATGAGTGCCGTTGAGCTAAAGTCATCAGCGCAATGGCACACATGACAATGACAAGGAAATAGGTGAAGGGGTACAAGTTAAGTAGCCATCAACCCACAACGACTAACGGCCAACAAACAATAGCCAAACGGATCACGGAGCCACCCAAGCCATCAGCGGCAATACAACGGGGATCGCCCAGCTGAAAGCAATCAGCAGAGGAATGGAAACCTGATGATGGGCGATCCCGGAAACCCTCACCCACCGGCAGGGCAACGCATGGGACAAAGGGGGGTGACGTGACCGTGAGCGAGGGGGCGCTGACCGGCGCGGGGTATTTAAACCCCGCACCGGCGCGCTCCTGTCACTCTCAGCTTTTTTCTACCAACGCTGTACCTGCCCTGCAATAAACCAGAGCCTGATTCGCAAACCAGTGTCTGAATGTTATTCAGGGGGAGGCAGCGCATGACATAAAGCTGAGAGTCATAAACTCAGCCTCGCCGAGCCCCACCGGACGACAACGAGCCGCGGGAGGAGTAGACGGCGAGAAGACCAGCAAGATGAGGCCGGAACGGCGCGGGCAAGGAGGGCGAGCCGCGCGGCAAGAGACAGAGGAGGACCGACCAAGGCCAGAGGCACCGCGGACTCCCGGAGCCATGGACGCCCACCCCACCCGACCCGAGCCTCAGCTCCAACCCCAAGGGGAGATGGCGACGGAGGCAACCCGACCGCGGGAGGGAGCAGCACGACTTCCGAAACCAGCGGAGGACCCCGCGCCCCACATCGCACCCCAGCAACGGGCGTGGAGCGACAGCCCCACGGCGCTCAACACGGAGGAGGACGACGGAGACACCCATCAGACGGCGGAGGAAGCGGACCCGCGGCAGAGGGACGACGAACCCCGCCGGCAACCCACCCCCGAGGACGCGCCAACGGAACCGGCCCCAGCGGCGGCGCGGGCTGTGGACGAGGAGGCACGAGCTGAACTCGCGGCCATGCGGGCTCAGCTGACGGAACTCCGGACCATGCTCCAGGCGCTTATGCCCCCCGCGCCACCCAACGACGTCCCCGCACAAGCCCACACCCCGAGCGAAGCATCGAACCCACACGGGCCAGCGGAGGGCCAGCAGACGGCACAGGCGGCCGACACCACACCCCGAGAAGCGAGAGGCGGGGCCGCACAAAACGCCCGGGCCCCAAAGGACTTCCCCATCTTCTTCGATGGGACCCCCACAAAACTCTCGTTTTTTGTGACCAACGCTAGGGAGTTCATGGGGAGGCACGGACACTCCTATGACTCCGAGGCCGACAAGATCGCCGCCGTGGCGATCAAACTCCAAGACAGGGCGGCGGACTGGTACGTCCAACTGTACGAGTCCAGCTCCCCCGCCCTCGCCACCTTCCCTGCTTTCATCAAAGAGATGAAAAACTACTTCGAAGACCCCCTAGCCAAAGTACGGGCGAAAAGCGCACTCCAAAGACTTAAACAGGGCACCCGCACGGTCCCTGACTACGCCCTGGAGTTCAAAGCCCTCGCGGGGAAGGTCAGCGACTGGTCCGAGACCACCCTGCTGGAAATCTTCAAAAGGGGGCTCAACCGCGACGTTCTCCAATGGGCCCTCTACCGCGACGACCCAGAAACGTTACACGGGTGGATCCACCTCGCGGGGAAAGCCGAACACGCGCACCGCACCTTCCTCATGACAACCACGGAAGACACAAACGATGCCGGGAAAAAGGTACCCGCACCACACGGGGGGATGGCCGGCCCCATATACCCAAAAAAGAAGTTCAACCGGGAGCCCTGCAGGAGGTGTGGCAAATTAGGGCACAAGACGGCGGATTGCTTCGCCAACCGACCGCCGACCAGCGCGCCCAAGCCCACCCCGAAAATTAGCCCCAAACCACCCAACCCGGGGCCGCCGCCTCACCGCCGAATGACCGTGGCCACAGCGACACCGAAAGGGCTGGGACGCTTACTGGGGGGAAGAGGACAATACCGACCCCGACCAGCCGGCGGGAAATGCTCCCCGCCTGCTCTGAGACGCGTGGCGAGGCAGGCGGTGGGACAGCAACGCGGACCACCTCAACGAAACGACAAAAGCTCAGTAATATTGGCAGCAATTCAACTCTCTGCCGGCAACGGAGCCACCACGGCCGCGGCACTAGTGGACTCGGGGTGCTCAAAAAACCTCATCCACCCCGACCTAGTCGCCAAACTCGACCTCCGCTGCTTCCCCCTCCCCACGCCGCTGGCATTCCACCAGCTGGACGGCTCTACAGCGGGAGGGAAACCAGCCACGCTACAAACCGAGCCGGTCACCCTGCAAATGGGCACTCACACCGAGCGCACATCGTTCGTAGTCACGCACATCGGACGGCCCATTGCAGTCCTGGGGATGCCATGGCTCGCGACAAACAACCCGCGGATCAACTGGGCGACCCGCACCTTCACATTCGGCGACGGCGAGTATCGAGCACCAGTCCCAGCTGGCAGAAGCAACCCCACGGTAGGACGAGCGGAGGCGACCACACAAGACAACGCCGCTACCACAGCAGACCTACCAGAACAATACGCCGACTTCTCCGAGGTCTTCGGAGAGGCAGAGGCTGACCAACTACCCCCCCACCGCAAGACGGATTGCCGGATCGACCTACTGCCCGACGTCCCCTTACCTCGACCAAAGATCTATTCGATGACCCCGAAGGAGATGGCAACCCTCCGGGAGTTCATCGATAAAAACCTAGACAGGGGATTCATAGAGCCAGCATGCTCACCGGTCGGAGCCCCCGTCTTATTCCGGGAGAAGAAAGACGGGACCCTACGGCTCTGCACCGACTACCGGGGCCTAAACGCGGCTTCCCTGTCCAACAAATACCCCTTACCCCTGGTGAAGGACATGCTCGCCCACCTGTCCACGGGCAAAGTCTTTTCCAAATTGGACCTTCGCGAGGCGTACTATCGCATCCGAATCAGGGAGGGGGACGAATGGAAGACGGCGTTTAACTGCCCCCTAGGCGCTTTCCAGTACAAGGTACTGCCCTTCGGACTCGCGGGGGCCCCTGGGGTGTTCATGCAGCTCATCAATGAGGTACTGCATGAACATCTGTTTAAAGGGGTCCTGGTCTACATCGACGACGTCCTTATTTACACAAAAACGCACGAGGAACATGTAACCCTAGTCAGGCAAGTCCTCGACAAGCTCAGAAGGGCGCAGCTCTATGCAAAGCCTACAAAGTGCGAGTTTCACAAAGAGCGCCTAGACTATCTGGGGTATCGAATCTCCGGGGACGGCATCGAAATGGACCCCGCAAAAGTCGAAGCGGTGCTAAACTGGGAGCGGCCCCGCAACAGACGGCAACTACAGAGCTTCCTGGGATTCGCGAATTTCTACAGGTCATTCGCCCGGGGGTTCGCTGAGATAGCCCTCCCCTTAACGGACCTCCTCAAAACCAAAGGGGTGGGGGACACCCGACGCGCCAAGAACCCAGGCACAGTGCTGAATTGGACTCCCACGTGCCAGACCGCATTCAACAAGCTGAAAGCGCTGTTCACTACGGAGCCAATCCTCGCGCACCCGGACCCAGAACGGCCGTTCGTGGTCCAAGCCGACGCCTCAGACTTCTCCCTGGGAGCCATCCTGCTACAGAAAGACCCCACGGGACTCCTGAAACCATGCGCCTACCTGTCAAGGAAGTTCTCCGAGACAGAGAGGCGATGGCACGTCTGGGAGAAAGAAGCCTTCGCGGTGAAATCGGCACTAGAGACTTGGCGACACCTACTCGAGGGAGCCACCCAACCATTCGAGGTCTGGACGGACCACCGGAACCTCGAGGCCCTACGAACGCCTAGACGCCTTAGCCCAAAACAGGTCCGATGGGCCCAATTCTTCAGCCGCTTTGATTTCCAGCTGAAGTTCATGCCGGGCAAGAAGAACTTCCTGGCCGACGCCCTCTCCCGACTGCCCCAAGACGAAGAGCCCGCCCCAGACACCATTGGGACGGTCCTATCCGCCTCGCAACTGGGGATGGCCGTGACCACCCGAAGCGGCGCACGGAGGCAGCTCGACTCTACGGCGCAGCCGACGGCGGGACAACCGGCGACGGAAAGAAGCCAACCGCAACTACCAGGGGGAATGCGCACGGACCTCGCTGCCGCCCTCAAAACCGACCCCTGGTTCCTGGCGAACCCCAACAAGGTAACAATGGCGCAAGACCTGGCATGGGGGGAAGGCAGAATCTACGTCCCGGACTCGCAACGCCAGGCGATCTTGCATAGGTCACACGACGCCAAGCAAGCGGGACACTTTGGGTTCCTCAAGACCCTACACCTAACACGGCGTCAATTCTGGTGGCCCGCGCTCAGGCGAGACGTAAAAACCTACGTGGCGTCCTGCCCAACGTGCGCTAGGGCCAAACGGGCACCAGGCAAACCCGCGGGGCTATTGCAACGGGTGGCAGAACCCTCCCGCCCATGGGAGGAAATCTCTATGGATTTTATAGTGGACCTCCCACCCAGCCAGAAGAAAACGGCCATTTGGGTGGTGAAGGACTACTTCTCAAAGCAGGCCCACTTCATCCCCTGCACATCGGTCCCATCCTCACAACAGCTAGCCAAACTCTTCCTCATCCACGTGTACAGGCTACACGGATGTCCCGCACGTGTGGTGACCGACAGGGGCACACAGTTCACCTCCAAATTCTGGCGGGCCTTCCTGAAGCTGACGGGGACCCAACAGGCCCTATCTACGGCTTGGCACCCTCAGACGGACGGAGCCACTGAGGTTCTTAATGCCACCTTAGAGCAATTTATACGATCTTATACCAACTACCACCAAGACGACTGGGCTGAACTGCTCCCGTTCGCCGAAGTCGCATACAACAACGCCGTCCACACGAGCACGGGGAAAACTCCGTTCGAAGTAGTCTCGGGGCGCGACTTCGTCCCCATACCGGAGCTACCTCAACCCCCGGAACCCCAGGTGGACGCTAGCGACTGGGGACGGAAGATCGCAGAAGCATGGCCAGTAATCACGGCGGCGCTGAAGGAGGCACAGGCTGCCTACAAAGAGCAGGCCGACAAGCACCGGCGCCAACAACCGACGTTCCAGGCGGGGGATATGGCCTATCTATCCACCAAGTTCCTAAAGTCAACCCAACCCTCGAAAAAACTGGGGCCTAAGTACATCGGGCCGTTCCGAGTCACGCAAATAGTGAACCCGGTAGCAATACGCCTGGACCTGCCACACAACCTCCGGAGACTCCACCCGGTGTTCCACACCAGCCTCCTAAAACCGGCAACCACCTCCCGATGGCACCCAAGCACGCCACAGCCCGCACCGCTAATGATCGACGGGCAACACCACTTCGAGATAAGGGACATTCTCGACTCCCGCAAGCAACGAGGAACTCTACACTACCTGGTCAGGTGGAAACACTTCCCCCACCCGGAATGGGTGGCGGCGCACAACGTTAACGCGCCTGACCTGACCAGAGAATTTCACTGGGCATACCCCGACAAACCGCAACCAAGGTCAGCAAAACTAAACCCCCCCCCGCAGGCCCCCCCCCCGCCTCCCGTGCCCCAAGGGAAAGGGCCCCCCCCAAGCCCGTGACTTGGGTGGACCTTCCCCCCCCCGGGACTCACTCCCCCCGCCCCGGGCCCACGGGGTGGTGACAAACGATCGCCAGCACCCTCCCCCCGCCCCCCGGCCGCGGGGGAGTGGCAAGCAAGTCAACAGGGCAACCTGGGGGCAACGCCCAGGAGCCACAACAAAGGCGACGCACTCTAAATAAGAAAAGAAGGGCCCTACCTGGAGCTGAGAAGCATCCGACCAGCCACGCCTCTCGCCTCGCCGAACTGAGCCAAACAAACAGGGTGTGGCTGGAGCATGCGCACGCCAGGTCAGGACCCGAGCATGCGCACCATGGACACACCCTGGGAAGGCACGTGGTAGAGGGAGGAGCGAAGGGAGGGGCAACAACTACTCCGGCGGGAACTTTGAAAAAAAAAAAAAAATGTGGCGTTTTGACAGCTCCACGGGGAAAACCCAGAAAACCGGGGGAGAACACTATTCGAAAAGGGGGCAGTATGTCATGAGTGCCGTTGAGCTAAAGTCATCAGCGCAATGGCACACATGACAATGACAAGGAAATAGGTGAAGGGGTACAAGTTAAGTAGCCATCAACCCACAACGACTAACGGCCAACAAACAATAGCCAAACGGATCACGGAGCCACCCAAGCCATCAGCGGCAATACAACGGGGATCGCCCAGCTGAAAGCAATCAGCAGAGGAATGGAAACCTGATGATGGGCGATCCCGGAAACCCTCACCCACCGGCAGGGCAACGCATGGGACAAAGGGGGGTGACGTGACCGTGAGCGAGGGGGCGCTGACCGGCGCGGGGTATTTAAACCCCGCACCGGCGCGCTCCTGTCACTCTCAGCTTTTTTCTACCAACGCTGTACCTGCCCTGCAATAAACCAGAGCCTGATTCGCAAACCAGTGTCTGAATGTTATTCAGGGGGAGGCAGCGCATGACAGTTCCCTCCTTCTTGAGGACCAGCAGCATTACTGAAATCCAGCACATCACCTCCCCCTTCAGAGGGAGTTTCCATAACAGTAGGCAAACTTAGTGTCCTTTCAAAGGCACTGACTGTGGTTTGAGCAAGATGGCTCTTCCCTCATCTCCTAGAGCTCTAAACCCACCAAAGGCCACTACCTTGCGGTCTGCGCACGAGGAGCAGCTGTCTGGAGCTCTTGTGGGCAATCTCAGGTCCTCTCCTTGTCCAGAGAGGAATTATTGAAGAGTCGATCCACTTGCTGGCTCTTCATTCCACCGTGGCGTAGCTCTGCTTTTCATGGAGCCATCTCTGGTCTGCCATTTCTTCCTCTGGAAGTCTACCAGCCACGAGATTGTATCGAAAGAGCACCTCTATTTCTGGATAACTCCCTCGCTCTTCAGAGGAAGGGACCACTTTGGTACCAAGTCCTGCTCAGAGCAGGGGTCCTTTTTCACAAGGATTGTTACCAGGCCAAGAGTCCCCTCCCACCTCCTATCCCTACATGTGTGATTTCTGTTTCCAAAGTAAAATCTTGGCAGCTGCATTCTGTTCTTTTCAGCCCATTCTTCTAGCTTCTTGAGATTGTTTTGAATTTATTTCTGTCTTTCACAGCATTCACACCAGATCCAATTTGGTCCCATTTGCAGATCTCATAAGCATCCCTCCCCGTCTTCATCCAAGTAAAACATATAGAAGAATAGAGGATCCAGGACTGCACCTTGCTGCAGCCCAAGGAACTACTGAGCATTCTCTGAATTGTGAGTGACATGCTAAAAAATTATCGCTATAAAGAATTTCAAGGAATTGTCCAGTGTGCTGGCTGGGGAATTCTGGGAGTTGAAGTCCACACATCTTAAACTTGCCAAGGTTGAGAAACCCTGCCTTAATATAAAGGGCAGATGGGGAAGCAGAAACCAGAAGCCAGTTCCTGAGCACACCTGAGACAGAGCAGGACTTTCAGCCCTAAAGGAAATCCCCTCTTCACCCCCTTCTGACCCAATCCAGCCAGCCCTCTTCTCTCCCTCGGGATAAAACAGGAAGTGGGCCACCACCCAGTCTTCTTCCTTGAACAGAAAAGGGACCAGCTGCTCAGTGATGCAAATGAGGACAATGGGGTTGGAGCATTTGATCTCTCCTGGATGTGCCTGAAATTAAAGCAGAAATAACATTACCCTAATTCATGTGTTGGAGCTAAGCCTGGAAAAATGCACTCCTGGGCCTAAGAAGGGAGACTGGCAACGGATACATGCCTAGAAGCCGCTTCCTCCTGGACGCACACCTAACTGATCCTCAGCCACAAAGCAGCTTCCTCGAGCTTGGTGTTCAAAGGGATGCTTGTCTTGGACTGACCACCAAAAGAGTCACTTAGATGATGAGTTGGAGAGCTACTTAGAAACATTGTCAGGTTTCTGTTAAATTTTCATTTGCAAACACAGTTTCTCGAGGTCAACATAAGAAACTTCCACCAAGGACATTCTGCTGCCAGCTCTCTCACCTAGCTTGGCCACCAAATTGGCCCAAGGAAAGCCAAGTCAATTGTTTGAGAAAGTCAGGGAGCACCACTGGTCCTGTCAATTCAAGAAGGGTCCATTGAAGGCTTCAGGGAAACACTGGTCAAGAAGTTGGACAAATTGTTGATTGTCGGGCACAGCAAATCATACCCAGAAGCTTCTTCGCAGGGGTACCCTTCGATGCATGGACTGGGTGCCAGGTTAACACACTTTAGTTCACTATGTCAAGTTCCTACCTAGCCCCCATAAATGCAGAGTTCCCAGAAAACAAGTAGGGGGTCCTCAGTGACCCCTCAACATTGCTTATAATAAGCAAACTTCTCTGGAATCCTGGGTCAGCTTGCTAAACCATGTCTAAGTTTCAATCTCTTCCCACAGTGTACAGTGGATTTCAGGTGAAAGCTAGGCTGGTGCCCAATCAGGACTAGGGAACCTGGATTCAGATCCACCCTCCCTAGTGACCTTGGGCCAGTCATTCTCTTTTGGCCCAAACTATTTTGTAAATACAGATTATTAATCTCATGAAAATTTCCTTGAGCTTCTGGAAAAAAGGTTGGGATAAAGTAAATGCATAAATTCACTCCAGGGAATCTCAGCTGAAATGAGGGAACAATGGTTCTCCATCATGGCTCCAACACTGTGGACATTAGATTAGCCCTCACCACAGAGGTCTCCAGAAAGTGATCAAGACTGAATTATTCCAGAAGGTTTTTGGTCGCTGAATGTCACGTTGCCTTTGGTTTGTTTAATGATAGGCTGTTGTGCAACTGTGTAAGGATTATTGTATTACCATGTTGTACGTTAAGTAAGGTACTAAGATACTGAGATGATTGTGGTGCTGCCGCTGTGAATGTTTTGTCATTTATTATTTGCACCACTGCTTTGAGGTTTATATTTTCCAGGTAATCCTTGTGGTGGTATATTTTTAGATGAACCGTGGGCATTGAAATGGCTGTTAGCTGCCGTGAGTTGGAATGCGATTGGCGGAATGCAAATTTGATAAATGGATAAAGAGTTCCAGTGCCATTCTTGTGGTGAATAAGAGGCAGATGCATCATAAATAGATCTCTGCAGACAGAAACTTTCGCATCGAATCATTCGGCAGCCAGCCTGGCTGTTTGCGGTGTCCCTGCTGGGTCAGCCATCTGTCAATAGGTCTTTTTTCTTTTCTATCTCCCTTCTCATCTACTGATATATTTTTCTCCCTCCTTGTCACGCGGCTGCTACCCTCAGAGGCTGTTCACTGAAATTTTCCAATGAATTTAACCTCCTCTCAACATTATAAGGGCAGGGAAAAAGAAAAGCCAGGCAGTGCTTTTCCCGCAGTGCGTGTGTTTGCTTGTTTCATTAATTTTGTATTCCTAAGAACCAAAATCCAGGGGGAAAAAAGATGTCTGAAATGATTTCCTGTCTTCCTTTATCACCATTTAGATAAATCCATGTATTTTTCACAACTCTCCATCTTGCCCTAAAGTCTAGCCCTCATCGAAAGGAAGGAAGGAAGGAAGGAATCCAAATCATGCACTAACTGGACAGCTTATATTCCATATCTATTGCCTTTGTCTCTCTCTGAGGATTAAGCTGCACACCACATTAAATATGTAGCATATCTGCCCTTTTTCTAGCCTCCACCCACCAACTTGCTTAGGTGCCAGTGGATGTTTTTCCCCCTTTTTTTTTTAAAAGACATTGTGGATTTTGTGAAGCAAGTGTGGAAGGAGGCTTAGGTCTCCCCTCTTCTTTCAAGTCAGCTTCGGTTCCACTTGGTTATAATCATGGATATAAAAGAGGGATCAAGTTTCATTCTTTGCATTTAACTTGTTTCACATTTTAGCTTCCTTCCTTATTTTATTTTATTTTATTTTATTTTATTATTTATTTTCCATCCTGCCTTTATTATTTTTATAAATAGCTCAAGGTGGCGAACCTACCTAATACTCCCTCCTCCTCCTATTTTCCCCACAACAGGAGACATTTTACCATACCGGCTGCTTCCTCGCTTCATGCATTTCATCCCGTTTCCATAAGTGTTGAACCCTGTCTGTCTATAAGCCTTTTGGGTGCAGAGAGCTGTTTTTGCTCTGTTCCTTGGCAAAAAGCGGTACATGCTGATGTCACCTTATGATTATCAAACAGCAGTAAGGGTAGATTTTTTTTAAAGGCAGCAGTAATAAAATAAGAACAGACTGATGAAAACTCTGCCTTTCAGCCATCAGAGAGAACTTTTCCTTACCCTGAATCTATTTCAGAGAAAAGGTGTGCAGTTCCATTTCAGCTGCCTCTCCTATATAGGGACCAATTTATTCCAGTTTTGGAGATCAGGCTACTCTTGCATTATATTAATTCACCCCAAGTTCATCATTTGGGAGCTTCCATCTATAAATTTCAGGGCAGGTGAAGCTCTCTCACTGTGTGGAATTCCTTTGGCCACCTTACCCTCTTCTGTCCCTCAAAATCATGAGGATGAATGGCCACTCAATTAACTAGAAAGGCTTGAGAAACAGAGGTTAAGCCATGGGCACTGAAAACTGGGGTGTGAGGGTCAACATGTGGGAAATCATGCATGTGGTTAGTTACTCTTGCCTTGAGCTAGGAATGGATTAGTATCTTCACCCAAAGCTTGCAGAACTTGAGGGAGAAGATGTACTTTCTTCTTCTGCAGCTTTCCAGTGAGGGATGGTGCAAGGCTACTGTTAGTGTAGTTGGGCTGGAGAACAGAGTGGGTCCCACCAAGGTCAAGTTATTAAATAAATCTAATGCTCTGTGATAAAGGAAACAAGTGCAACATTTTATCAGATGTTGAGGAGATCTTTCCCTCCTCTCTGTTGTAATTCTGACTAGACTTTGCTAGAGGTCATCAGCACTGACTCTGGGATTTCTTAGACTGGCTAGAAAAAAATGGCTTCCAGGAGTTGCACTGTCACAACAGTCTTCTTTTACTTCACAGGACGTGGCCTAATATTCAGAAAGACCATACTTCCCTTGATCATTTCAGCAAGTTTGGGACTCAGTCCCCAGGGAAAGTCTGCTTAAGATTTTAGATGATTTTAAATGGTTACACCCACTTAACTTTTGGCTCTCTTTCTGCTTTTCATTAGAGGTTCTGTGTTCCAAATGAAAGGATAAATTTGTGTGTTACTACCCAGATCATTTTCAGTTTTTGAATGCCTACTGGTTTCAAACTCGAGATGTCATAAACAAAAATGGCTATCAGATATGTGCATGCGTATTTCCAATCACTGAGAATTTTCTGGGATCAATTTAACACCTTAGACTGGTTTTCTGGGTTCACACAGCCATCAATAAATTAACCATACAGTCTGGGTCTGCACAACATGCTAAGCTAAAATATGGTTGGCTAGTTTGTGGTTCAGTGTGTCAGGGGAACACAAGGATTGTGTGTCTGTGATCTATGGTTTATTGGACCACTTTCATTGGTTGATTGGAGGATGTATTAGTGCTCCCTAATATATGTCTCTCCCATCAGTTTTCTAGGCAAATTCTTTGTGACGTGAGGCTTTGGTCAGATTTTTGTCGGGGCATACGGTTTCCATATCACTGCCAAGAAAGCTGCTGAGATGAATTCATGAAGTCACCAGAAATTGAGCTTAATTCAAATAGGTCTTTAACCTTTGTGACCTACCCTCATAATTCTGTTTAGAGATACAGTATATGAGAACCAAGTTTTGGAGTTAAAGAAGTTAAATGAAATTTTAGCCAGATACAATAATCACGGCATTACTACCAAACACATCAGCCCATGGAGAATTCCCTTCCTTGTCTTTTAACTAAAAGATGGTAACTTTTCATCCTGCAGTTCAACGTGTTCTTTCCAGAGCTCATAATAGGGAAGCTGAAAGATGCACATTGAGCCAGCATTTGTGCAGCCCTTGGTCAAATTTTGTAGCGGAAACAATGCTTTTTTAAATTATGTACAACTTTTAATGAAAGGAGGCTGGGCTGTGCAGATAAATCATGTGCAGCCAAACCCTTCAGGCAAAGGCTGATTGCTTGTTCCAGCGATGAAGCACACAGGTTTTCTTCAATGGCTTCAGGCACTATGAATTCAGCTTCACAGGGCAACCCTCTGCCTTGAAAACAATGCTTCCTTTGTTAGATAACCATCTTAATTGATGCCGTACGTGTGGTGGAGTCAATACAAGGTGAGGCTCTTCAGCCTTCGACAAGTTCGAAACCAGTGTAAACAACAGCACCTAAATCATTTTTTAAGGCAGGGCTGCGTGACTTCTTGGGGATATTCAAGGAAGCAGTTTAGGGCTGAGATTTAAATTAATAAGAAAACAACCCCAAGGAATATTCACTTGGACAGTGCTAAACATCTGCTGGTGCTTCTTCAGAAATCCCTTCCATTCAGGGGATACATCCCCCCTGCTCTCTGACTAACCTAGAAAAATACCGCATCTGAATCTAACAAAATCTGAAAATATCCACCCCCAAGTCATATAACTTTTGGCTTGTTTGTTGTTGTTTATTCGTTTAGTCGCTTCCGACTCTTCATGACTTCATGGACCAGCCCACGCCAGAGCTTCCTGTCGGTCGTCAACACCCCCAGCTCCCCCAGGGACAAGTCCGTCACCTCTAGAATATCATCCATCCACCTTGCCCTTGGTCGGCCCCTCTTCCTTTTGCCCTCCACTCTCCCCAGCATCAGCATCTCCTCCAGGGTGTCCTGTCTTCTCATTATGTGGCCAAAGTATTTCAGTTCTGCCTTTAATATTGTTCCCTCAAGGGAGCAGTCTGGCTTTATTTCCTGGAGGATGGACCGGTTTGATCTTCTTGCAGTCCAAGGCACTCTCAGAATTTTCCTCCAATACCACAGTTCAAAAGCATGTATCTTCCTTCGCTCAGCCTTCCTTATGGTCCAGCTCTCGCAGCCATATGTTACTACGGGGAACACCATTGCTTTAACTATGCGGGCCTTTGTTGTCAGTGTGATGTCTCTGCTCTTAACTATTTTATCGAGATTTGTCATTGCTCTTCTCCCAAGGATTAAGCGTCTTCTGATTTCCTGACTGCAGTCAGCATCTGCAGTAATCTTTGCACCTAGAAATACAAAGTCTTTCACTGCTTCTACATTTTCTCCCTCTATTTGCCAGTTATCAATCAAGCTGGTTGCCATAATCTTGGTTTTTTTGAGGTTTAGCTGCAAGCCAGCTTTTGCACTTTCTTCTTTCACCTTCATCATAAGGCTCCTCAGTTCCTCTTCGCTTTCAGCCATCAAAGTGGTATCATCTGCATATCTGAGATTGTTAATGTTTCTTCCAGCGATTTTAACTCCAGCCTTGGATTCCTCAAGCCCAGCTTGTCACATGATGTGTTCTGCGTACAAGTTGAATAGGTAGGGTGAGAGTATACAGCCCTGCCGTACTCCTTTCCCAATCTTAAACCAGTCTGTTTTTCCATGGTCTGTTCTTACTGTTGCTACTTGGTCGTTATACAGATTCTTCAGGAGGCAGACAAGATGACTTGGTATCCCCATACCGCTAAGAACTTGCCACAGTTTGTTATGGTCCACACAGTCAAAGGCTTTAGAATAGTCAACAAAACAGAAATAAATGTTTTTCTGAAACTCCCTGGCTTTTTCCAGTATCCAGCAGATATTGGCAATTTGGTCCCTAGTTCCTCTGCCTTTCCTAAACCCAGCTTGTACATCTGGCAATTCTCGCTCCATGAAATGCTGGAGTCTACCTTGCAGGATCTTGAGCATTACCTTACTGGCATGTGAAATGAGTGCCACTGTTCAATAGTTTGAACATTCTTTAGTGTTTCCCTTTTTTGGTATGGGGATATAAGTTGATTTTTTCCAATCTGATGGCCATTCTTGTGTTTTCCAAATTTGCTGGCATATCGCATGCATTACCTTGACAGCATCATCTTGCAAGATTTTGAACAGTTCAGCTGGGATGCCGTTGTCTCCTGCTGCCTTGTTATTAGCAATTCTTCTCAAGGCCCATTCAACCTCACTCTTCAGGATGTCTGGCTCTAGCTCACTGACCACACTGTGAAAGCTATCCCCGATATTGTTATCCTTCCTATACAGGTCTTCCGTATATTCTTGCCACCTTTTCTTGATCTCTTCTTCTTCTGTTAGGTCCTTGCCATCTTTGTTTTTGATCATACCCATTTTTGCCTGGAATTTACCTCCGATGTTTCTAATTTTGTGGAAGAGGTCTCTTGTCCTTCCTATTCTATTGTCTTCTTCCATTTCCACACATTGCTTGTTTAAAAATAATTCCTTATCTCCTCTGGCTAACCTCTGGACTTTTGTATTTAATTGGGCATATCCCCCCCTATCACTGTTGCCTTTTGCTTTCCTTCTTTCTTGGGCTACTTCTAGTGTCTCAGCAGACAGCCATTTTGCCTTCTTGGTTTTCTCTTTCTTTGGGATGTATTTTGTTGCCGCCTCCTGAACAATGTTGTGAACTTCTGGGACCCTATCTACTAAGTCCAGTCCCTTAAATCTATTCTTCACCTCCACTGCATATTCCTTAGGAATATTAGTGAGCTCATATCTAGCTGATCTGTGGGTCTTCCCTAATCTCTTTAGTCTGATCCTAAATTGTGCAAGAAGAAGTTCGTGATCTGAACTACGGTCAGCTCCATGTCTTGTTTTTACTGACTGTACAGATGTCCGCCACTGTTGGCTGCAAAGGATGTAGTCAATCTGATTTCGGTGTTGTCCATCTGGTGAAGTCCATGTATAAAGCCGTCTCTTAGGTTGTTCGAAGAGAGTGTTTGTTATGCAGAGTGAGTTGTCTTGGCAACATTCTATCAGCCTATGTCCTGCTTCGTTTTGTTCTCCCAGGCCATGCTTACCTATAATTCCAGGTGTCATTTGACTGCCCACCTTAGCATTCCAGTCTCCTGTGATGAAAATAACATCTCTTTTAGGCGTGTTGTCTAGTAGGTGCTGCAGATCCTCATAGAACTGCTCTACTTCAGCTTCTTCAGCATCTGTGGTTGGGGCATATATTTGGATCACTGTGATGTTAGATGGCTTGCCCTGAATTCGAATTGAGATCATTCTATCGTTTTTTGGATTGTATCCAAGCACTGCTTTAGCCACTTGACTATTAATTATGAAGGCTACTCCATTTCTTCTGTGGTCCTCTTGTCCACAGTAGTAGATCTGGTGGTCATTTGATGTGAAGTGGCCCATTCCAGTCCATTTCAGTTCACTGATGCCGAAAATGTCTCTCTTTAATCTTGACATCTCACCAATAACCACATCCAATTTGCCCTGGCTCATAGATCTTACATTCCAGGTTCCAATGGCGTGTTGATCCTTAGAACATCGGATTCGCCGTTCCCACCAGCACCGTCGGCCGCTAGCCATCCTTTCGGCTTTGAGCTAGCTGCGTCATCACGTCTGGGGCTAGTTGAACTCATCCTCTGTTCCTCCCCAGTAGTGTTCTGACCATCTTCCGACCTGGGGGTCTCATCTTCCGATGGTATACTGATCCATTTAGTTTTCACGGCAAGAATACTGGGGTGGGTTGCCATTACCTTCCCCAGGGATCGCATTTAGTCTGACCTCTCTGTCATGACCTTCCCATCTTGGGTGGCCCTTCACGGTTTAGCTCATGGCATCATTGAGGTGCTCAAGCTCCAGCACCATGACAAGGTAATGATCCTTTGCTGAAGAACTTTTGGCTTAAGATTCATTAATTAAATTACATATTTAAACCAGACTTATCAGGTCCACTAACAATTATCCCTACCTGCTAACACATGTGGTGGCAGATAAAACTGCAAATAATAAGCTACAATAATACTATGATGAACTTTGAACCTTTCAGAAAGAAGCTCAGGACTCTGGGGCTTTGGTGGGACAACCTGTGGACAAGGACCAGAAAGGGGAAGAAGCAAGTCAGCGGGCAGCTAAGCAAGAGACACTTGGTGTCTGGATCTGAATTTAATACAGGTAGTCCTCACTTAACAACCATTTGTTTAGTGATGGTTCGGACTTACAACAGTGCTGAGAAAAATGATGCCTCACACTTACAACCATCACAGCATCCCCATGGTCATGTGATCATGATTTGGGCACTTGGCAACTGGTTCACATTTATGACTGTCGCAGCATCCCGTGGTCATGTGGTCACCATTTTTGACCTTCCCAGACAGCTTCTGGCAAGCAAAATCAATGGGGAAACCATGTGATTCACTTAATGACCACATGGTTTGCTTGCCGCCCACAGTGATTCGCTTAACAGCCGCTGCAAAAAGGTCATAAAATTGGGACAGATTCTCTTAATGACCACTTTGCTTAGCAACCAAAATTCTAATTGTGGTTGTTAAGTGAGGACTACCTGTAGATGATGAACTGCTGGCACCGCTGGGTTGCACCTCACAAG
This sequence comes from Candoia aspera, assembly GCF_035149785.1. Taxonomy (NCBI): domain Eukaryota; kingdom Metazoa; phylum Chordata; class Lepidosauria; order Squamata; family Candoiidae; genus Candoia; species Candoia aspera. The sequence goes on from NC_086159.1 coordinate 83,184,417, forward strand.
ATCCAGTAAAAATAAGTTGGGGGAGGGGGAAAAGCCAATGTATGATGTGCTTCATGACATGCTTCATCAGGCAAGCTTTAAATTGAATACTTTTGAGGGGTGGAGATGAAAAACCTGAAGGGAAGACCTCAGATAAACATCTATGCTCCATAGAAGGTGGGACTAATGCTGAAATGGGCTTTTTAAACCACTCAAAATGAGAAAGAACATTCGCTCATAAAGTTCATACCCTTCATTGTTTATATACTATGCTGAACGTGCAGGAAATAGTAAAAGTAGGCATATAGGATTTAACTGGTAAAACAGAGACTTGTTGGGTGATTCCTGCAACTGGGATACAACAGTCAAAGGTACCATTTGTGCCAAAGGAACAGACTGAGGTTTAGCCAAACCCATATCTTGAACTTTTAATAAACTCTTATCAATGATAGGTAGAATCTCATGGCAGGAGAAACCAATTGCTACAGGAGCTCGAAATGGGTTGGAGCTCCTAAAGAAAGAATACAAATGGGGGGGGGGGATCTGAAGAAGTCAATTTAGCTGCAGAAAACTTAATGAAGATCTGGAGCAAACAAAAATAGGAGATGGAAAGAGGGAATAATACAAACAGGTTCCCTGGAATCATGGTCTCAGAATCCCCCTTATTCAAATGGATGGTGGGTTCCTCTTAAACAGCCGTCTCCAAGCAGAAGCTGGACAGGTCTCTATCAAGGAGGTTTTATCTTGGATTTTTGCACTGAGCAGAAGCATGGACTCAACAGCAGGAATGCCCCCCTTCCAACTCCAGGATTCTATGATCCTCATGCTTAATGTAAGAGAGAAATAATATTAATGATATTTTATTTTAGTGACATTTGAGTGTAAACTAAGTGAAATCGATGACAGTTTTTGCCCTGGCTTCATTCAGTTGCTTTTGGAGGGCAGTTCCCCCTGAACACCACATCTCAAAGGCAGGTGTAGCCCTAAGTGCAAAAAGTGTTGGGCATCCTGGCTACCAAGCAACTGCCATGTAGCTCTAGCGGTTGATGCTTACTTGGTGAGCAAGAAATTATCTCTGCTCTCGCAACACTAAACAAGGCAGCGAGAATGATAACGTCTATCTTCACACCCTTATCTTCTGTGGCAAAGGCTAATGGGCAGAAATTGGCATCCAGGCCCTAACCCTATGGGTTCTCATCTCCCGGTACATGTATGAGACCAAGGCCATCTTCAGGGCAAGGGAGGTCAAAAAAGTCAGGATGGTGGCTGCAACTACAGACCCTTTTAATGTGCATATTAAAAAGAGGTGGGGCTCTGACCATGCGGTTGCGGCCACAGTCTTGATTTTTGACACCCACCCCCCTTGCATAACGTTCCAGTTGCACCCTCACTGTAGGAGGAACTTGTAAATGGTTAAGCCCTCTGCCCCATCAGCAGCTGCACAACATAGAAGAATTGCTATATGGATTAATTAAAATATAATTGATAGGTACATTAATAATAATGTTACTCATTGAGGGCCAGTTTTAATTCAGGGGCTGGCTGCGGTCTTAGATGTATTTCTTTTTCCCTCCACCACCTTTTTAGTTTTTTTTAATGTTTAATTTATTTAAAATAGCATTTTTCCTGACACTTATTGGTTACCCATGTTTACGTTACCTTTATGTTTTTCAAAATGTCAAAACAGCACCTCAGCTGACATCTTGATAATGTGCAAATCAATTTAAGCAATATTAAGGTTGGTTTGAGCAATTGGATTAAAGGCCTTCCAAGTATTTGTAGCCATAACTGGACGTGCAGATGGCTTAAAGGGGATTTTCCAATATTTCTGCTTCATGCTCCAGCTGAAAAAGGAAAAAAAATATGAAAGATCAGAATAAAAAATTATCTTTGTTTCTCCAACTCCTTCCTTCTCAAGAACTTCCTCTGTACTTCCTGCAGAGTTGAAATAGAGTTTGTGGTCTCTGTGGGGCTGAAGCTTCTCCTTGGCTTATGGAATTTTGTTAAGTCCCATGAGTTTGGTAATAGTTAACATGACCAGTCCAAGTCACTGTTGCCTCCCTCCCTCCCTCCCTTCCTCCTCCCTTCCTCCCTTCCTTTTTTTCTCCTCCCTCCCTCCCTCCCTCTCTTCCTCTGTCCCTCCTTTCCTCCTTTCCTCCTCCCTCCCTTCCTCCCTTCCTTCCTCTTTTTCTCCTCCATCCCTCCCTCTCTTTCTCTTCCTCCCTCCCTCCCTTCCTCCTCCCTTCCTCCCTTCCTTCCTCTTTTTCTCCTCCCTCCCTCCCTCTCTTTCTCTTCCTCCCTCCCTCCCTCCCTCTCTTCCTCTGTCCCTCCTTTCCTCCTTTCCTCCTCCCTCCCTTCCTTCCTCTTTTTCTCCTCCATCCCTCCCTCTCTTTCTCTTCCTCCCTCCCTCCCTTCCTCCCTTCCTTCCTCTTTTTCTCCTTCCTTCCTTCCTTTGCAACCACTATGAAAAAGATAAGCCTGGGACTTCCATACCCATGGTGTGCCTGGTTAGGTTGCAATGCCATCAAAAAGTTGCATGCATGATGTGAACCAGAGTGATTCCTGAAGCCTGGTGATTTACCCATCCTATCAAGAGGTTTCTTCATCCCATGTTGGTGAATTAACATGCTACAAAAATTTAGATGTGTGCAGTCCTGTGGCAAAGACTGATCACTGCAGGTGTATTTTTCTTGGGAAGGACATTTGCTAGAGAAACAAAAGGAGTTTTTTTTGTTAAGCTTTCTTTGGCAAGCAAGGATGCCGTCCTAGGGGAAGACTTTATTTAGAAACATTATTTTACCTCTCTGTTAGCTGAGAGACTTCTTGGGAAAAAGACCTTTGGAGGTTAAACATTCATAATGGTGTGTGCCTCTGTTATTAAAATAAGAGAAATTATTCAATTACCGAGGTCAGTCAGTGGATCTGATAAGCTGAAATTAATATATACAAACATATTTGGAGAACCTTATAATACAGTTTGTCTTTCTCCGTGTGCTTACTGTTTTGTTATTGTGGACAGAACAGGCCAATAGTTCAAGAGAGAGAGAGAGAGGAGAGATTAATTTTAACCTGGGTAACTCCAAATGGCAACCAGCTGTCCCTTTTTCCCCCTAATTTTTGTTGACTTTCCTTTGGGATCCAGTATAATCCCAAAATGAAATCCCCAAAGGGCCATAAGCTGACCATTAATGAATGTTCATAGCTTTTGTGAGCTCCAAGAAGAACATAAACAATATTAATGGTATTTACTACAGATTGTCCAAGTAAGCACCACCTCACCCCCAGCCTGCTCTAGAAGCATTCAGATGTGCTGGTTTTCTAGAGAAAGACTTTGGTGCTTTTTGACAGGAAGAAAAAGGACATAAATAGGAATAAATGAAGAGGCTGGAGATGCAGAAGGACCTTCTAAGGAGTTTATGGATTGCTATGAGAAGCCCTTTATCTATATGGATGTGGCCAAGAGATAGTCTAAAGGATATCTGAACTGAAGGATGGAGTGTGCACAGGATAATTTTTGGTTGCTTTATTTGAGTATCTGCAATACCATCACAGATTTCATTCCAGGAGAAAGGGAATTTCCCTCAAAGATAATAGAAGCATGTATTGCATATCTAATTCAGAGACACACCTTGCAGCTACATGCCCACATACAAAGGCCAATCTAGAGTCCAACTGTCAACTTTAATGAGCACAATTATAAACTAATGGTGTATCCTTAACAGCCCTATTTTGTTTCTAGTCTCCTTTTGTCTGTGAACTAGTTTCACAGATAATCCGGATGCCCAGAATTTCTCTTTAACAAATGATTACACATTTGTTCTCTTTTTTTAATACTTCTGTTGCCTATACTTGAGTCATTAAATCTTTTGAAGTCCTTTTCTGGAATCCTATGTGGTCTGGGACCCCTTCTTGAGGCTAGATGCTCATTGTATCTCCAAGGTGAGATCTTAAGACCTTGGCTTAGGGGAGAGTTCTGGAGTTCATGTTTTCTTTGTGATTCTTATTTAGCATGATCTCCACTTTATTCTTGGAATTAGCTTATGTTACCAGCACTTTGCTCTTCTTTTAGTTGCTACATAATCTAAAGTGATTCATTTCAATCTTCAGCTGAGTATTTTGCTTGCCATGATTATATCTGCAAACTTCTTTTTGATCGATGGGGTGTCTGAAGAACCTGTCCAGAATATGTAAACCCTAATTGTAAGGAATTTTTGCCAGTAAAGTCCCCTCATGAAATGGCCATTCCCTTGTCTTTCTTTGACAAGAGGCCCAGGATGAGGTTCATCTAGATTTCAAACATTCAACCACCTAAAAGTTGCCTCAAGGGGCATGCCAGAAAAGACATGCTAGATGTTCAAAAGTTTTGAAGAACATGGCTCTAGAATTGCACAGTGAAGATTCAGGAAGGGCTGGGATAGTTTTTTCAGTCACAACCCACAATGAGATTAGACAACAAGCTTGGTTACATCTGCCACGTTAGCCAGATTACATCTGCCATCTCCCCACAGATGCTGCTTAAGTAACCATCCAAGGCAAATCAGCTCCTTCCAACCTCAGCTACTGAGTTGTCTTTGCTCTCTAAGCTCAAATAAAAGATAGGCCAACTCCTAGCAGCTCCTCCTATCCATTCATTCCCACATTCACCTCCATCCATCTCTTTCCTGACTGTGGGTCCCCTGCCTTCCAAGTGTCCTGGTCCTGAAGAAACACCAACTGCTCCTCCTTGTCAAAATCTGTGCAGGCAGCCCTGACAATTGGGCAGGCTCAGCTTAGTTTTAGAACTGAGATGATTTTTCCAAAAATAGCCTGTTACACATAGCTATTTCCCTGAACTCCACGACAATAATAAAAATTATCCTGTGCACACTCCATCCTTCAGTTCAGATATCCTTTAGACTATCTCTTGGCCACATCCATATAGATAAAGGACTTCTCATAGTAATCCATAAACTCCTTGGAAGATCCTTCTACATCTCCAGCCTCTTCATTTATTCCTATTTATGTCCTTGATCAAGATGCTCCTACTGCACACATCTGGATGGGGGTGGGGTCTTTAAAATGCATCCCCCCCTAATTTGTATCCTCAGGGGACATCCATTCTAAAAGACATTAGGTATCCTATCCCTTTTTGGATTAAGATGTCTTGATCCAGAGGCCCCAGGGATAGCTTTAACCACAGTCCGTCTCAGAGAGATCTTAATATTTCCTTGGAAGTTGTTTTCAAGCACCTGTCTTCATAAAGGAACACAGAAATATTTTGTTATTGTGGGCAGCTTGTTTCATCCCTCCACAGGGGAGACAGGCAATATAATCTCAGATTGGCCCACAGATCACCTCTTGTTTCTGGAAATTATTCCTGCAACTTTTGACTGAATGTCAGTTTTTTGTTCCATTGCCAAAACAACAACCACCTTGTGTTGCTCAGATGTAATACTCTAATAGAGTATTTCTCAACCTTGGCAACTTTAAGATGTGTGGACTTCAACTCCAAGAATTCCACAGCCAGCATGAACTGATGAATTCAAGCTGGCTGGGGAAATCTGGGAGTTGAAGTCCACGTGCCTTAAAGTTGCCAAGGTTGGGAAACACTGCTCTGCTCTAATACTGTAAGAAGGAAAACTATTCTAGTTTCCAAATTGTCCTCCTCTTGTTGCCCAGAAGTAATATTTTTCCTTCAAGGAATAGGTGATGGCTATTAATGAATCATTTCCTCAATATTTGTTGATTATAAGGTATAAATGGCCAACACAGCTGCCTAGCTGCAAACCCAACATCAAAAGCAAGTGATAAATTGCATCTGACATCAGAGTTCTAGATCTGCAAAAGACTGTTGTATCAAAGATGAAATGTACACCAGGAGTCAACTTCATGTTTTAAAAGAAATCAGATAAAGAACAGATAAACCAAAAATAAAGAAGATGCCTGAGTTGCAATTTATGATTGCTTTGTTTAAAAGAGCTTACACTTATTACAAATTGAGCAATCTGTTCAGTTTACACCTTATTAAGTCTCATTTGAATAATTTCATGTTTCCATTCTGCAGAGAGTGATCAATCATCCCAGGTTCTTATAACAAAAGAGGAAAATGCAGTGGCTTTTCCTTCCTCCTCGCAGTCTGAGCCAAGCAGACTGGTTGGGACATGAAACTGCCTAGGTTGCATGCAGGCGGTGATCCAAAACGATGGGACTAACTTTGAGTGCTCACAGGAGCATTGGGCTTCATCAGCAGCCCCTGTAAGTCAACACTACTTCCGCTAAGAGCACATTCAAACTCTGTTTCTGATGCTGACTAGGGAAGGGCAAGCTAGAATAGACCCAAGTGGCCATCCATGCCCAAGAGGGAGGGGAGTTGTCAGACTCAGAGGAAAATCCACCAAGCAAAAGTCAAAGGAAGAAAGGCCTCTGCCATGCAGCTCAAGGAAAGGACCAGCCCACTACTGGCAGTGCTCGTCTCACTTGTGAACGACAGAGTGGTCAGGAGAGTCTGGTATCACCTGATCTGGTAAACCCATTTTATTAAAAGGCATAATCCCACAAAAGCTTCTGCCTTTTAATAAAAGGTGTTAGTCTGCGAAGGGGCTACAGAATCCTGATCTTTGGCTACCATTGACTAACACAGCTCTCCTCCTACAAGGTCTACAGCAAGACAGAGATGTATCAGTTGGCTTGGTACAACCCTGCAATTTGCCGGGTGGGTGTGTGGGAATGGGAGGGAACCTCTTCCCAGCTTTCATTCATTATTCATTTAAGATCTCAGTTGATTTTTATTTAATCATAACTCAGTTGATTTTTATTTAATCATAACTCAGTTGATGTTAAGTGAGAGAGAGTGCTCAGATAATAGAATGAGTGACTGGAAAGGACAATGTAAGCCCAGTGCATATTTAGCCTTGACCTCACGATCATGTAATGGAGGCCCTTCAAGATTCCCACATGGTTGAGGTGAAGTGCGCGACATCATTTAGGGCTCTCATTTTCCAGGACAGTCCCAATATAAGGGTTCTCCCTCCCACCTCCGTTGAACATGGATGAATAGGAACTTCTGCTCTTGAGAAGATTGTTGGGACTCCCAGAGAGTGTCCTAGGCATGAGGACCACCTGGATACAGCCAGGCTGAGAGCTTGGATTCCAACTGACCTGACTTTGTTGTTGATGACTCACTGATACCAAAGGAAGGGGAAGGCTCTAAAGAACAGGACAGCATGGCTCAAAGCCAAACAGTTTGTTAATGTGATTGCTAAAAAGATATTTTCTGAAGCCAAAAGAGCAAAACCTAGAAGGAAACACAATGCTTTATTTAAACGTAGGGAGAAAGTGGAGCTTAGTGGAATTTTTGTTTTATTTATGTGGTGCCTTGGTTATGGTTTTCTCTGAAATACATTTGCTTGGATGCAGACATTCCCAGAAGACGGGAGGTGAAACGTCCCAGAAGCTAAAACTTCTCGGAGAGCTTTCCCTCCTCTTTCCTTAGCTCTCCTTACCTTGGCTTGGTACAAGTTACAGTTGAAAAGTTTGTGTTTGCAGTTCTTCTGACCACAACAGTGAGTCTGGGCAAAACTCAAGATGCTGATTGGCTTTCTTCAGGCATGAGAAGGAGATACAATTCCAGGAGATAAACAACAGTAAAATCATGTTCCTGAAAACGGTGGCAGCTGTAGCTTTATTTACTAAAAAAAGTGGGAATTGGACTGGTATTGTGGACAGACAAGAGTCCCGTGCTGTGGGTGGGTATGTGAATGGGAAAATCATTATAGCACCAAGCTGCAGGGGCAGGCCTTAGGAAATGCTCTCAAGCACCTTTCTGGAATCAAATCGGGTTGCACAAAGCTTTGAATGAGAGATTTGTTTTGCAGAGCTTCAATCCAGTCAAAGCAGACTTGCAAACTCACTCCGAAGCAGTGAGTCAAATCAGGACCTTTGCAGATTTGATGGCTTTTCTGTGGCTTTGAAGATTTTGACAATGTTGTAACTTCTTCTCCACATATGGAGAATCCTGATGGAAGCTGAGGGGTGTAACAAGGTGGAGGACCTTGACAGAAGCACCCAGCCAAAGAATCTGATCACCTCATTAATCTGCCTATCACAGCTCTCTGAGGCGTAAGGCCATTCTTGCGTTGAGTTCCCTTCCCTTCCCTTCCTCTGCTCTCAGCTTCTGAACTGGGGCTACCGGCTTCCACATGGCTCTCTTGTGCTCATGGACTGCTCTGCTTCCAGGCTAGTTGGACCACTGGGAGCTCAGCAACACTCTGAAAAAGCTGCCTTTCACTCTCTTGATGGTCAGTGAGTAGGGAAAAGGTTCTAAAAACAGGGCTGGGGAACCAAGGTGCTTTCCTATCATTTGCCCATCTCTGTTGCCCAAGATCTCACTCTTTTGTCAGCAAACCATTTCTCTCATCCAACCAATTCTTGCTGGTCATGACGGGCCCTTCCTAGGAAAGATGAAGCTTGACTTGCTGGTACCCCAGAAGACCCAAGGATCAGAATCAGGAAAGCTAAGCTCCCCACAAGGGCAAATCAGTGGTCATCAATGAGGTCAGGGTACTCTGCCCAGACTGGCACCATATCAAAGCCAGGGTTGAGGGGGCTTTTTCTAAGGAAAAAGGACTAACCAACTTGCCAACCACTTATCAGAAGCAGGAAATTCAAGCCATCTTGCTAAGGCCAGTCAGATTTCACAAGGATCAAGTCTTCCCAATGTGCCATGGATTATTTGATTCTGTTTAGTTCTAAATCTAGGTCACCTTCCAGATTTATTCACCCAACTTTTCTATGGACCCTTTGTTCTCTGTTGGAGGCCATTTTTTCCTTATCTCTGATATCTTTGTCCTAAAAGAGGTGTGTGTGTGTGTGTTATTCTGAATATATATTAGAGAAAAAGAGTATGCAACTGAAACTTGGCAGGGTTACAATTCTCCAAAAGGTGACTTTCTCCACTATTTTCATCCTGTTCTGCCAAAAAGTAAAGCAGCTTGAGCGTTCTGTGCATTTAGTCTCCCAGCCGTGGGAAGCCCTTGGTGTGAGCAGGTACCCATGGACAGGGTCCCTCTTCGATATAACCACAGGACTGAGGGGCTTGCTCAGGGATGAGATATCAAGAGCAGGACCAGAAATGGCACGGTTTCCTTCCAGCAGCAACATCGTAGCATCCTCCGTGTGGGCACAGTTTGGACTCCAGGAACAGATGCTGCCTGGCTTGGGAAGTGCTCTGCATTCTCATGCTCAGAAGGACATTCAGCTGGATTTTCAACTCCTGAGTGTTTGGCTTTATGCTTTCTTCTTCCCCTGTCCTGAGCAGCGACCTCAGATTGGACTGGAGACTTTGCACTTTCAAGCTTTATTAGGATAACATGTGAAGAAATCCTGATGTCAACTTTTTTCACTGTGGAGGCACATCTCTCTACCTATTTATGGAGATTGCCTGGGGTTTGGGAAGTGAAAGGTGGTTTGGGAATCACCATACACACACACACACACACACGCAGCTAACAAGGAAGCTAAACTCTGTACAGGGGGTTGCCCTGCAGAAGAGAGTGAATGTGGGAAACAAGCAGGCAGGGACATCTGCTGGGGACAGGGGCAGTCAAGATGGAGAGTGGGATGCTGCAACTGCAGCTGTCATTATGAGGGGGGTTTTCCACACACACACCCAGACCTCTTTTAACAGAACTGAGTAGATTCCACAGTTCCAGGTATTGTCAAACAGTGTCACAGCTGGATAGAAATATATCAGATGATGCTATCCATCAATCCTCATGTTAACTGGCCAGTGTCAATCTTTCCAGCCATTGCCATTACGATTCCTATTTCAATCAAGCGTGTTTGAATTGACTTGCCAAATGTCATTTGTTCTACTTTTAAGTTGCCTTGTCTGTAGCTGCTGCAGCACAGAAAACAGAATCAAGAGGGGGTATTGTCATACCAAACATAACTCCCTTATTAATATGCCATTCTTTGATTCCTGATAGCACTTGACAGACTGACAGGCAATCCCATTAATTAAGGTTGTCAAAAAAAAAAAATCTTCAGCAAGATGTGCCAAAAAGCAAGCAAGAGAATTGTTTGATTGGGGTCAGAAGCAAATATACAGATAGAACTCTTTTAAAGGATTTGGAAAGACTGGGGGAAAAGTGCTTTACTTTTATAGGGAAATTTAGAAGAGAATAATGAAATGCTTTTCCCTAAACAGTGATGTAGACAAAATTAGAAGAAATGTGCTCTTCCTAAAACACAAAGGCACTTCTGTATTCCTAGGATATCTGCAAGAGGACTCAAATGGCCATGACTGTGTGATGAAGCCCCATTCCTCTTCTATGTGCCTTGCGCATGTGATTTGGGTTAAAACATGGAGTGGGCGGGCTTAAGTGACACGGTTGTGGATGCCATCTTGCCTTTTTTGGTCCACTGATTTCCCCTCTGAAGCCACAGTTCATCTGGAAACAAAGTCGCTACGTAGAGCCTGGGGTGGGCCACATTACCATCAGGGGGAGTTCTGGCTTTGCTACATCTCAGTTCCCAGGTCTGAGTTTTGGGTCCTGCAAGTGGCACGCTGGCTTTGCAGCTTCTCATCTCCCCCTCAGTAGGCAAGGCATTTTCTCCCTTTTCTTGGACAAGAGAGGAACACATGCAGAGTGTCACATTGCTGGGATGGCTTTCCCTTCCCACCACTTCTTTCCCTTTTCTACAAAGTGAGGAGACTTTTGTTGTTGCAAGGTATGAAGCCACTTGATGGGCAGTGGTTAAATTGCCAAACTGTGCTTTGAGGAACATAAACACAGTTTCCAGACATGGACATTTTTGGGTGGGCAACATGGGAATCAAATGAACCACAAAATAGGAAACAAAAGGTGGATAAGTGTAGTCTAGCCAGCCAAGGCAATTCTGATTTGGAACAGCTCATGTGTTGTTTTATCAGATAAAGAGAGTAGATGTATCAACAGGATTTAACCTGAAGGACATTCAATCAGAATATAAATTTAACATCAGTACACTTAGTTTGTGAAAGAAATTTTGTGAACAAGCTATCCTAATAACCAGAGAAAGATTGCAGGGAAGCTTTGCGGAATGAGAAGGACATAGGATGGCTGAATACAAGAAAGCAAGAAAAACCAGGGAAAGATACCTCAGTCAAGAACATTAACAAGAACAGGACAAGAATGAGAATTGTTATTAAGATCAGAGAAATCACAGGATATTTTATAATTAAGGTAAGACTGCTCAAGAGCAAAAATGAAAGAGATCTAGCAGAGGCAGATGAAGTCAAAGGAAGATGGAAAAACCATTCCAACCCCTTTAGAAATGAGGTTCTAAAATGAAATATTTGCAGAGAAAGAATATATTCGGGCTCCACTGGAAATTGAGGCACAAGAGTTAGTAAACCAGTTGAATGAGGGGAATTATTTCCAGGAAATCTGAGATGCTATTGTTTATGCTTCCTACAACCCTAGTCCACGTAGTGCAAGTCTCCACAAGCATCACAAAGGTGTATTTATGTGATAACTGGTTTTCTAATGTATTAGTAATTGAGTAGTTATAAATCATCACCTCAGAAGAAAGGGAAAGGCAAATAATATGGCAAAGAATTTTGTAAATTGTAAATTGAATTATAAATTGGCAAGCAGTTTTAATTAACTTGATGAAGAGTACTTGAACACAAGCTGTCTCAGACTGTATAATTAATTGAAATATTCATCATGATTTCATGTTTTCAGTTTTGGTGAGGGACTGAGAAGTCATGGTATTTTGAATACTGGTTTAAAAATATGGTTTCTTCTCTACCACATGAGATCTTCTAAGATCTTTAAGTCTTAGATACTTCATCTGAAAACTGGGGAAACATTTTAACCCCGATTATACAATTTATCACAAACTCACTAAAAACCTTTTTTTTTTCAGGAGAAAATAGGTATGTTTCCATGAAGTACAAGAAAAAGTTAATTGATTGAATCCTTTTGAGATTTTTAACTGAAGCAATATTTCATAAGGAAATGTGCAAAATTGTGACAGATTTCTTAGAATTCTCCATCCATCTGAAGTCCATGAGAAAAGGGGGATGTTTTTCCTTGTTAATCATACAATACCTTAACTGAAGATAATGTTGTCTGGCGTAGAAGAGAAGATGAATGGATATTAGAATTGATTCCTCCTTCACTTTTCAGAAGTAGTTGTCTATGCAACAGCTTTTAGCCTTTGCAAGGGAAGAGAATTTGAACCAGCTCAGTAGCAATGTCAGCTCTAGGTGGCAGTTGCAGGGTTGCATAAATAATGGCCAGATAGTCCTTGGCATTTCCAAGCATTCATCATAGATAATCACAATTAAACACTCCTTTTAAAGGAGTATGTCTTTAAGCACTTCTATTGACACTCTTATCATCTCAGCCCCCTTAGACAGATTGATTGTAAATATTTGCATCCCATCATATAATCATAGATCTAGAATACAGGTAGGGAAAACTTACCTTGAATCTAATTGAACAATAATAACAGCCTCTTAAAGAGCCTACTTTGTAGTAGGGATGGGACCAAAAAGAGTGTTTTTCCCTCCTGCAGCAGTGAATCTTCTCAGTGTCACCCAACAGATACCGTTGGAGGCCTTTTGAGGGCCAGCCCTTGGTAGCTTCCTGTGACCTGCTGGCCAGATCCTTTGTGAGTGTCATTTGCCATAACCTAGACTCTGCCTGTTCCAGCAGTTCAATGTGTGTGCAGATTCCTTTTGATGAACTTCAGTTTTTAAGGTCTGATGATCTAGACAAGGTACTTGGGAAGGAATGATCAACTGGATCCAAGAGGTCATAGACTCCTCTTTCCATTAAAGGAGACTCTGGTGAGGCCGTTTCTGAAGAAACCACCACTGAACCATTGCTTGCTTGCTTGAATTACAATGCTGTTTTTATCTTCATCTTTGATTATTATTAGTGTAACTGTTGCTGTTAAAGTTTGTTGTTCTTGTTAAGATGGTTTTCATTTAGCAGCAGAAAATGATCACAAGTCTTTGTTCAGCATTAAAAAACAGGAACTTGGCACAGATTCTTTCACAATTACAGAGGTTCTTCTTTCAGTTGCAAACATATGATTTTGAACTGCATTATCAGTCTGGAAATAAACGCATGCTGGCTGATGCAGGGTTACAGTCATCTATTAGAGCTCAAAAGGATTCGGATGGAGAAATGGATGAGGCTCACGTCCATGGGTTAAGGAAATTAGGTCCTGTCTCAGATCAGTTGTGGGAATGAACTGTTTTGACAAGGAAAGTGGATACAACCTTGCCAGTCACGTTGGAGTTAATGGAAAAGAAAACTGATTTGAGGAAAATACTATGTCCATTGGATTTGTATTTTAGAGGAGTCTTAATTCTAGAGTCTTTGAGTTAGAAAATGTTGTAACACATTCATGAGATATTGAAAAGGTAAATGACAGATGTTTACTGCAATTTATTGACCAGGTCCTTATGAAGATGTTGAGATGTGTCTAAGGGACCATGTGGTATATCAGAAGAACTGGTACTATTATATCAAGCAACCATTACTATTTCTTAGACTGTTAACCTACAGTGGGAACCTCTCTGTTCAAAGAGGAAAACTGCACCTAGACTGCTAAAATACAGGTAACAACTAGATAGCAGCAGAGCTTTAGAGGTTAATGTATGTCACTGCTGCCATCCTGTGGGCTTCTGGAATTTTGCATGTCAAATTTGGTATGCCTGTGTTTGAGTATTAAGGAAGTCACTGTACCCCTAAGACTGTTTTTTCATTAGGCAGAAAATTGTAAGCAACATAATTTCAGTGTTGGACATATCACTGGAAAACTGCAAGCCATTTTTTGGTAAGACACAGTAATCCACAAACTGTTAATGAGACAGATAATGGCCCACAATTTAATTGTAAAGTTCAACAGTTACACATACACATGATGCTTGTTTAGCATCAGGGGTGTCTGCAGGGAGGGGGTAAAAATGAAGGTGGGGGCTACAGCTATGTGATCGAAGCCCCCCCCCCCGTTTTATGTATACCATGATATATGATGCATCATACATTGCAGTCACCATCTTGACTTTTCCGACCCCTTGCAGACACCATTGTCTGTCATGAGTAAGGATGGCGAGCAGGGGGCTCCCACCCAGACTGTCAAGCACATGCGTAGCACTGAGGAACTGTTCAGCCATTCAAAGAGACACAGATCGGGACCGCCTTAACCTTTGGGGTTTATATGGCTGGGTTTTCCCACGCTTCCTCAGTTTGTTAGGATTCTTGTTAAGTACTACTAATAAATATTAGAGACCAAGTCATTGTCTCAGTGTGTTTCCTGGTAATCTGGACATTGTCTAGCATAATTGAGTCAGAGATCCATCGCCTTAGAACAGATTTTGTCTCATGCAGAATTGCTTTTATATAGGAAACTTCATATTTATTTGTCTATTTTCAGTGCCTATGAACAGAGGCTAGTTAGCAAAGATGAAAAACACAGGGGCAAGGCAGTTACAGGTCGTGTTCACTTTATGAGCACAGAAGGGACTGGAAAATTGTTGTTAAGCAGTGCAATCATTAAGTGAGTCACCACATAACCAGACCCAATCCTAAAACTATTTTTATGACAGTCATTAAGTGAATCACTGTGGTTGTTAAGTGAATCTAACTTCCCCAATGGACGTTTTTTGCCAGAAACTGGCAAAAAAGGTCGCGAATCATGTGACTTCAGGGTGCTGCGACTGGTCATAAATGCAAGCTGGCTGCCAAGTACCTGAATTGTGATCACATGACCGCAGGGATGGTGTGGCGGTTTGCAATGGTCATAAGTGTGAGTACAGGTGAGCACTTTTTCCGAGACCTTCGTAACTTTGGACCATCATTAAATGAATGGTTGTTAAGTGAGGACCACCTGTATCACTGTTACATATGAATGAGGGAATATTCAGTGGGAAGTCTTGGGGTACGGAAGCCCTTTCTTTTGAAGTGATGGTGGGATGTTGCACGGAGCAGCACCCCAAAGCAGTTGCAATTAACATCTTCCCCAGCATGTCCAAGGGAAGCACAAAGCCCTGAAGGGCTGCTGGTTGGTAAGAGAAGAGTGGGGAGCCGCGTGGCATGCTGAAAAGAGGAGACTTGGCATTTGCTGTATTTATTAAGTTATTAAGGACTCTTAGCAGTTTACAAGATAAAACTACACAAGGATCAATACACAGTTAGCAAAAAGTATAAAGACCCACAAACTAATGACAAGACAGGATACAATAAAATTAACCAAACCAAATTCTAACCAAACTGAGATGCCCAAATGCCCTCTGGAAGAGCTCATTCGGGGCAGTTCCCCGTAGGCAGACAGGACGGGGGCCACCAGATGTCCACTGCTAAGGGGTAGCTCAGACTGTGATAACACCACAGACTAAAGTTCCCCACGTCAACAGACTACGTTACATTATTTTTAGCATTTTGGGAATATTGCTATTGATTTTATATTCCTTCCACTGCGAAACAGTTAGGTATCTTCTTCCCCTACGGCTGGAATTAAGAGGATTAGTCCATGAAAGAGTTAATGCAGGAAATATTCAAGGATCTTGCTTATAATTACAGATTATCTCTCACTTGAGGCATCGTGTTGCGCTGATGTTGTGCTTCTCCTCATTTTTTCAAGTAAGATGAAATGATTACTCTTTTCCTGCTAAGTTTACAGTTTGGCAATTTGGGGTGGAAAATTCTAACATGCCAAAGGCACGCAAAGGGCCTAACTGGTGCAGCACATCAGAACTTGGACTGGTTACTGGGTTTCTATCCAACTTTTTGCTACATCCAGCTGTGCATAATATTATGAAAGGAAGACAAACCAGAATGCTCTTCTCCACGGACAGGGGCCTTGCAACAAGCCTCCTTTGTTCTTCATGGCTGAAAGGCAACAAAGGAGAGGGCAGGAGGAGAAAGGACATTTGCAGCAATGTCTGGTTAGGGCGTCTGCCATCAGCAGCAAGAAGGAAAAGAAGCCGGTCTTGGGGACAAGGAGCAGGAGAGAGCACAGAGGGTGAAGCTGGTGGGCCCCTCGGTGTCTCTGCTTGGCCACCCACCATCATGCGGTTGCCATTTCACCACGTCTGCCAGTAGCCCCCGAATCACAAGGCCTGTGAGCAGTAGACAGCGAGGCACAATTCTGAGTACTGGTATGACACATGTCAGAGGATAGAGGGAGAACCTAATGTGGCTTGGGGGTACCAGCTCCTTTCTGAATCATCTTCAAAAGAAATATTTTGTGTCTTGCTTTGCCCAGCTGCTCTCCTTAGCTCACTTTCAGTTTTCACTTGGCCTCTATGTTGTCAGCTTGAGCAGAGACCAAATTTAAGTCCAAGGGGCAGCACAGAGGCCCTGCTGAATTGAGAGTCTTGTCTGCTGACGAGCCAGAAGCCAGGAAGAGCAGCTGGTTTGCCACCGGTCGGGAGGGCTTTGGACCCTTCCAATCTAGACAGGCTCCCTTAGGTGTCCTCAGCAGGGAGTCAAAAAAGTTACTATGGCAGCCACATCTCACATAAAAGCGGGCAGGGCTTTGAGCACATGGTGGCAACTGCCATCTTGACTTTTCTGTGAAGATATTTCTACCCCAGGGTCCCCACTTGGGGGCTCTCAGTTCTTGCAACTTGGCAGGGAGTGAAATCTGGGATCAGTATTATTTCCTTTTGCCAGAAAAATCCCCTGTTCCCTTCCCAGTTATATAATTGCAAAACAAATACCATTCATTTCCTTTACTTCCTTTGCCCCTTTATTTAGGCCACTTACATGTTCATTTTTGTGCCTTACATACAAGATCACTTTCACACCTGCTGATTGTCTGTTCTGGATTTCTGGAAGAAAGAAACGAAGGAAAAGAATGATGAAAAAGGAATAGAGGAAGCCTCAAAATAAAGTAAGAAAAAATAAAACAGCAAAATGGCATTGAAGGAGTGAATAATGAATTATCCAGGGCTCTTAAATCTCATGCCAGACATTCAGAAATGAATATTCCCTCCCTATTTTTAAGTAAAGCATGAGCTCCAAGCTTCAGAAGGTCTTTGCACAACGGTTAACATCAAGGTATCTGGTGGGTTTCCATCTCTGTAATCCAATACGTTGGTTTGGCAAGGACTATCACCCTGTGAAACCAACTAATCAACTTCTCTTGCTACATTTCAAAGGCTCCTGCTCTATGATAGCCTTGAGAAATGTAACAGACTAGGATAAGATCAACTTGATGCTCATTACTACTTCTTTCCAAAATGAGGAAATAAGAGTGCTGGTCCAGAAGAGGTGGGGTAAGCAATCTCCAGCTGTCAGGATCTGTTTGAATGCCCAAACAGAGTAACTGGGACAAGGTTCCTTATTTCTACTGGCTAAGTCTGAGGCAGGCTTGAGAAAGTCTTGTTATGGCGGCTGGATGGCTTTCCGTTGAAATAGTCTCGGTTTCGATTTAGTCTCCTTATTCCAGTTTGACTGAATATACTCTAGACCAGGGATTTTTAACTTTATTGTGCCAAGGGACCCTTGAGAAAAATGGATTTAAATGCATAAAATACATAGATATAGATTTTCTCGCAAAGAAAACCAATTATGCTCAAATACAGTTATCAAAATATTAAAAAATAAAAAACGTAATATAGTAATATATGTAAAGGTAAAGGTAAAGGTTTCCCTTGACGTAAAGTCCAGTCGTGTCCGACTCTAGGGGGCGGTGCTCATCTCCGTTTCAAAGCCTTGGAGCCGGCGTTGTCCATAGGACACTTCCGGGTCATGTGGCCAGCATGACTCACGGAACGCCGTTACCTTCCCGCCGAAGCGGTACCAATTAATCTACTCACATTTGCATGTTTTCGAACTGCTTGGTGTGCAGAAGCTGGGACGAGCAACGGGAGCTCACCCCGCCGCGCGGTTTCGAACCGCCGACCTTCCGATCGACAGCTCAGCGGTTTAACCCGCAGCGCCACCGCATCCCTTAAGTAATATATGTACTCCTTTATTAATCCATCCAATCAGTAACAATTGTTTTAATAGTTTTTAAGGGTTTTGTTTAAATTGTGGGAGCCACCCAGGGTCACATACACGAGATGTGTGGCTATATAAATTTACTAAATAAATAAAGCAAGACAATTCACTCTTTTGGGGCATAATAGTTTTAGGTACTGGCTTTGATTGAAGTTAACAAACATTTTTGGAGTACAGAGACTATACTTTGTTGCCTATGTACATTACTGAATGAAAAGCTAAATTTCAATTAGAGGTTAGTGAAAATAAAGCTGTTTTTTCCCATCTAAGTTCACAGACCCCCTAAATCTATCCATGGGTTTTTAACGTGGGGTCCAGACTTGCAAGATTCTGTTATTGTAGCCAATCTCAATACAAGTTGTGTTAACCTTCTTGTGACGTTGACTTCCTGGTCTGGTCTACTTAGTGGGGCTGACAATTGTAAATTCCCTGCCTGATTGTGTTGTGTTGTATCTCCTCCTCCTCTTCTTATATTCCTGTGAATTAGGGAGGTGTCTGTCTGATCCTCTTCCAAATATTATTTGTCTGTTGTGGACTTCAGACATGTTTCACTCCTTGCCATTTTGGTAATGGGGCCTGCATATCCCTGTCAAAGTCACCTTCCTTACACTCTACATTCTGTCTGGTGATGATCTTGCATTGTTGAAATTTGCAAATTTTGATGCAAGATGAGTGTATTGTAAAAAGCATGAACTCAAGAAAGAAATGAAAGAAAAACAGGGGACACTGTGTGTCCATGAAAGGAGAGTAATGTAATAAATTTGAATGAAGGTGGTCTGATCTTTTTTTTATTAAACCCTTTGAAGAAAATATGTAAACAAGAACAAAAGAGAACAGGACGAAAGAATAAATTAATACAAAGGTGGCCAGTTCTTGTGTGTGGAAGTATTAATGTAAATGCATAAAAGTGAAAGTGTAAGTTTAATTATAAATCGAAAGGTTAATGAGTCCCCCATTGAGGGAGAGGGGCAGTAATATCAATCTAATAAATCTAATAAATAAATAAATGTGTATCAGAAACGTACGCATGAATCGGTGCCTTCTAGATAGCTGTGAATGTAGGAATCCATAGCTTCGGCATAATGGAACTGCTGGAGGTGAGTTGGGGAAAATTGTGCAAAATTCTGAATGAAGGTGATTCATGACTGTAAATAGTTGGGATAACAGCATAGATGTCATGAACGGGTGGGTATGAAACAGTTGAGAGGGTACAGAAAAAGTGATGGGGCCGTTCAGAGACCCAGGAATGAATGAATGTGTGGTAAAAAATGGTCTTGTTTGTTTTAAAAATGTGGTTAAAGCATAAGTCTATTCATGCATTTACTATTGCCTCTTACTATTTCTTACTGACAACAAAGGTCCGCATAGTTAAAGCAATGGCGTTCCCCGTAGTAACATATGGCTGCGAGAGCTGGACCATAAGGAAGGCTGAGAGAAGGAAGATCGATGCTTTGGAACTGTGGTGTTGGAGGAAAATTCTGAGAGTGCCTTGGACTGCCAGAAGATCAAACCAGTCCATCCTCCAGGAAATAAAGCCAGACTGCTCCCTTGAGGGAATGATATGAAAGGCAAAACTGAAATACTTTGGCCACATCATGAGAAGACAGGACACCCTGGAGAAGATGCTGATGCTGGGGAGAGTGGAAGGCAAAAGGAAGAGGGGCCAACCAAGGGCAAGGTGGATGGATGATATTCTAGAGGTGACGGACTCGTCCCTGGGGGAGCTGAGGGTGTTGACGACCAACAGGAAGCTCTGGCGTGGGCTGGTCCACGAAGTCACGAAGAGTCAGAAGCGACTGAACGAATAAACAACATTTCTTACTCCATCGTATTTTTGGGTACTGTTGCTTAGCCTGAAAAGAAATAACATACTAATATATATTATATATTTATGTTAACAAATAGGCAGTTGAGGAATGGGAGGAGAAAAAAAAGATCTGGAAGTTATTTCCAACTTTTCTAGATTTTAAAGGTGAAGTTTTACAAACAGAAAATAGTTGGATGGATAGATGGATAGATAGATGATAGAGGATTGACCCACTGTTGCCTTCCTTTTTCTTTCTTTTCTAACCCTTTATTTCTTTATTGCCAACACTTGGTGTATCTTTGATAGCTTCCTCCCAACTGATTAGGCAATTCATATTTTATTTTCCAGGAGATCGTTTTTTGGAACCCATTAGATAACTGAAGAGATCCCTGAGTAAATAAGATACAGTTCCTGCATGAATAAAATTTGTACTTACTAAGATTTCAGTGGAAGCAATTAATATGAAGAGCTCTGATAAAAACTGAACTCTGGAGCTCTGTCTTCTAATTTTAAGAAATGCTAAAATACACACCAATTATAAACCTGTAAATGTGGAAGTGTAAACTCATCTTCCTTGATGACTATCCTTGCTAAAGAAAATTATTGACATATATCACATTGCTTGAAATAAAATACAAGACAGAAGATAGGAAAACCTCTTAAAATTTAAGTTTAATCCTGGCACTAAACTGATGTATTCTCTAAATCTAAAGATGTAATAAAATTGTGCAACTACAAAGCTAAATCAAATTTCATTTTCACAAAGAGAATGAAAGATGTAAATAGCAAATGAGAAAACTTCCTATAAACTGTTTTTAAATGTTGAGTCTCCTTTGAGCTAAGCTCTGCTCTGATAGTTTCATGGACATGTCCACACCGTGATCTTGACCGTAGCAGAGATGCGGTTTCCTGCTGCCTTCTTGCTGGATTTCTTTAGTTTTTAAGTTTCTAGTCTAGCCTGTAGTCCTGAGTACATTAAAAAAAAAAAAAAAAACAGGCAGAGCATTGATCACACTGTCCTGGTCACCATCTTTGGCTTTTTTATCCCACCCTGTGGACATCCCTTCTTGCCTTACCCGCAAATGAAAACGGGCATATAGTCTGAGCCCAAAAGAGAATGATGATCCAGGATGGAAAGGCTGTCCTAGATAAAGGAGTCCACAGATATAACTGACTCAGAACCAGAAAAGAGCAGGAAAATCAGAAAACATCAAAGCCTTCTCTGGGATATATCCAGTGGCAGTCACCAATACAGAATCATATTTGAAGATAACCAATACGAAAAACACGAACACAAGAAAAAAAATTAAAACTGCCTTAAATTATCCTCTTCTTTTTTCCGTTTTTATAATTCATACTCATTTTGATTTTAAAAAATGACAAAATTATCACTGGTGGGGATTGGATTTTTACATTGTTGTTACAAGGAGGTTGAGCCCCATCTTTCAGTGGGTGGCTCATTCCCCCAACAGCCCACTGCTTCCCTGGAGCCCCATGCTTTAATTACACCCCTGGAGAATGCCTCCTGCGAGCCTTTTTCAGATTAGGATCACAAAAAGCAGAGAGACTGCAGAAAGATGGAGATGTTTATCAGGAAGATAGTAACAGTTCAGCCCAAAATGATAACATACAGGCAGTCCTCGACTTATGACCATTCATTTAGCAACCATTCGAAATTATAACGGCACTGAGAAAAGTTATTTGCAACCGGTCCTTGCGCTTACAACCATTGCAGCATCCCTGCAGTCACATGATCAAAATTCGGGCACTTGGCAACTGGCATGTATTTATGACAGTTGTAGCGTCCCAGGGTCAAGTGATCACCATCTCTGACCTTCCCAGCTGGTTTCCAACAAGCAAAGTCAATGGGGGAAGCCAAATTCACTTAGCAACCCCATGATTCACTTAACAATTGTGGTGATTCCTTTAACAACCAAGGCAGAAAAGGTCATAAAATTGGGTTTGACTTGTTTAATGACTGCCTCATTTAGCGACAGAAGTTCCAGTCCCAATTGTGGTCGTAAGTCAAGGACTACCCGTAATCTTTTGCAGCAGGTTAACTGTGAAGAGTTCTCATTCACTTCCGAGAATTGCTGGAATCTGAACAAAAGGCACTTTTGCATGAAGTCTCTGTGCAAGTTCAAAACAAGCCCCTGGTGTCCATATTTCTGGGGCACTGGCTGTGTCCAAGAGTTTGCAAGTTACTGTGTTTGCTTTTTGTATGGAAGGAAGGAATTTTTGTTCCTCCAGGACTACATTGCCTTAAGACAAGGCAGCAATTCTTTCTTCTCAGCATTACAAAGTCAGCGAAAAAGGTGACCAGAGACTGTCTCTCCACTGCTTTAAGGGACTGGGGACTGGAAGTGGTAGCAATCTGCACATGCTCAAAGTACTCCAATTACTCTCATCACCAATTATTCAAAGCATGATAAAGAGTAACTTTTTAAAAAATATATAGAAAGCAGTCTGGAAAGATCATCACGCAGGACTACTTTCTGGCCTATTTACATTTTCTTTTGGCATGCTTCAAAAGATATTTAAAGAGTATTTTACACTGAAAAGTGGAAACTGGTCTGCAGTTCCACAAGAAGGGAGCAGCGATATGTTGAGGCTTTCAGTGTGAAGCTGACAGTCTTCTGAAAAATGTGCATTTCTTCCAGAAAAGCCCTTCTAGTGAAAGTTGTGGGTGGACAAATTATGCTAAGAGGGCAGCCCCAGACTTCTGCATTTTGCAGCTATTGTGTGTGTGTGTGTTTCATAAATTGTATAATATATAAAATACATACATTTATAAAACAAACAAAAACCCACTGATTTTCTAATTGAGAATTTTTCTACCCAGAAACCTCAGTTATGATGAAAATATTATCAGCTGCCATTTTAAATGACCTGATAATTTGCTATAGCTCTTCCTGGCTTTGACACTCATGACCAGAATTTTGAACTACGGTGGGAAGAGCGTTGGCAACCACTGTAGCTGGTAGAGAGTAAGTGTAACGTGTTTGCTTCCAACTGTGTTCCCGTGGCCACACTTTGTGCTATGTGAACTTTCTGTGATACCTTTAAGGAAGCATTAAACTGGTTTAGACTGGATGCAGCCAAAGACACGATCCTTCCTTTTGTCTATTTTCTTCTAATAGACTTCTTCAAATGAATTCCAATTTATTTATGTGTTTGTTTGTAGTCAGAGACCAACAGTCTGAAAAACAAATTCTCTTAACAAAATGAGTCTCCTATTCATTCACGGTGAGCATGTGAACCTTATGGGGAAGAGCATGCATGGATGACCCATTTTTGTCCTTCCCACTTTTCCCAAAAGCATCGCCACGTCCTTGAACAGGGAGAAATGAGTAGTGATGGAGGAGCCGGATCTGGACCTCTGACACGATTTTGTTAGAATTTAGTCTCTGGGTGGCACCAGGTCTGTTATCGCTCTTCAGTGGCATCCTGGATGTTTCAGAAGGGCAACCCCTACAGAGAACAACCGTCTTCTCTACATCAATACCAGATGGATCTAGAAGGCAATTTTATGTTCTTGTATGAAGAAATCATGCATATTACAGTTGAAGGAAATTTTGTTTATGCAAATGATTATGAATACTTTTAAGTTTTGTGACAAAGATGGTGGAAACAATAGCAGTAAAGGAGGAGGAAGAGGAGGAGGAGGAGGAGGAGGAGGAGGAATCATCTGTGCTTGTTAGCATTCCTTCTGTTCTATATTTTTATTGTTTCTCAATAAAATGGCCCCTGTTTTTAAAGACCACAGACTACTCAGGTTAGGGTAATTTATTTCAATCTGCTGAGTTCAGATTTACCAGTCCACACTGCTGCTGGAAATTAAATTTGGACTCATTAAGGTGTTCCATGATTTGAAAACTCAAGATGGGGAACGGGCAAGGTCCATTTCTTCCCAGACATATGCTATGAATAAGTTTGTATACTAAAGTTCCTGCCCACATACACTTCTGGTTACAAGGAAAGAAGATTTGTTGGCTATTCCTCTGTGTGGATTTTTTTGGGAGCTGGTGGGTGGGTTACTAAAATGACTGGTCTCCCTTGAAGGCCCCTCTAATTGATTCTCCAGCCCTGCCAAATGCATCTCCACAAGGCTGTGCGCGGCCTGCTTGGAAGCCCATGGGCTATGCGAGCGTTACACGTGTTCCAAGTCTGTGTGGTCAGCCACTTCATTACTCATGAAGACAGTGAGATCTGAATCTCTCAGTGGACACTTGCTGTCTAAACTTTGCTCCGTTTGTTTGCTTTTCTTTCGGCCATGTTGCAAGCCAGAAGATTTTGTTGGAGATACATGGAGGGTTTCTCTAGAAAGAACAAGGCAGTTCTAGGGTTTCTTTTAAAATCGTTATATTTCAGTGCTTCCTTTCACCCCACTTTTTTTTTTTGCTTGGCACAAAGTTTGGGGGAAGTGAAGCTAAACGTACTCTCTGTTTATTTAATACATAAAATTAATACATAAAATAACAACGAACATAAATTTTAAAAAAAGAAAAGGTACTTCCTGCAATGTATGAAAGCTTCTGAAAATAGTTTCAAATCTTCAGCCAAAGTTAATACAGCCATATACCAGGAATTTCCATGAAAGCATGTGTGTTTGGGTGTATGTACCAGTAAAACTGTGTAAATAAATACAGCACCTTTTGCGCCAAAGATTTGCTGTCTCATAGCTGGTCAATTGCCATGGCTACCACCCACCTCTTTCTCCTCACTGGAAAAGATAGGGACATGCTTTCTGAATAGATTTTGTAGGAAAAGCTGCCCTTTCTTCTTCAAAATCTATGTGGAATACTGGATTGAGAGCAAATTGGGGTGGCCTCCAAACATCTATCCAAGATGTCCACATTATGCATGCTGGTGGAGACTCCAAGAAGAAGGACAACCAAATCCTAGGAGCCTCAAGTAGTCCTGCCGAAAAAGGGCACTCTGGTTTGCCTGGGATCTGAATCCAGGGATCCACTTTATGAGCCGAATTCAGAAAAAGGACCACAGGAAATATATTTGGAAAAATAATTTCAAAAATTTGTCCCAGCGTGCATGGACCACTTCCAACTCCCATGTTGTAAAACTCCACTATTCATTCTGATTTTGTGTTTGTTTGCTGTTGTTGGAGGGATGAAATGTCCTTTCTGTTTCTCCTGAGATTTAGTCATAGACAGACAGAGAAGCCATTTTAATCATGTGAATCTCGGCTTGTCACGTCAGGGCACGGTTGTATAGTCTGGGTGGTAGGAATAAAAGGAGGCTTCGCTGATGGTCCATCACATCGGCTCTCAGAACAACCTTCCTACTGTGTGCCAACTTTCTATAGCAATCAAGGAAGGTTGCTTTATTTATTTATTTGTTCATTTATATTTCAAATTTCGTCACCGCCCACCTCACTCTAAGCAACTCTGGGCGGTTTGCACTGTTTCTTACTGAGGTCAGTCCTAATATATAAGCATATTACTGTGCATTCTTGAATGGGCACCTGTTCAGGGACAGAGAGTGAATGCGTGCTTCAGCTCCCAACTGGGTCCCCGTGCAGTTGGTCTTCTCTTCACTTGTAACCCTCTCGCGCCGCAAGTCCAGGCTTCCAGCCATATTCTCACTGTCAAAGCCCAAGCCAAGGCAGGACGTATGCAAGACCCCACATGCAGTTTCTCAAGTGTTTCATCCAAAAGGAAGGATGAGAAACTCTCTGACATGAAAGCTGAAAAATTGCTGCCGGTCAGAGTGGAGAACCTTCAGCAGGACTGCGGGGAGCAGAGTTCTAACTGAGAGGACGGCACTTCCAATATCACTGGCTTGGCCTTAGAAGAAAACTGGTTTTTGGGAGCTGGGCAACAAATGATTGATTGCATGAAGGAATGGGGGAAGCTCAATCTCCTTTTTCCTATTCTGTAAAAGGGTTTCACTTACATTTGCATAAAAAGCATTGTGAGATTCATTCCACTCACTAGGCAGCGGCTGCAGTAGCCAAAGAGAGAATAGGTATTTGGCCAAAGGGATAAGCAGAAGATAAAATTAGTCCCATTGGCCAAGCCCACGGGGACAGCCAGGAAGTTGCAGCAATATATATAGTATGCAAAGAGATGGGATTTAAACAGCCTTTTAAAGAGGGATTCCCCCCGCCCCCGATCCTTATCAAGGTTCAGCTCTTGACCCCAACTTCCATCCCAACACCCATCCAGCACAGCCAAATATAAAGTAGTAACACAAGGGGGAAATGGGGTGAATAAGCAAGACATTATTCAACCTTGAATCCACTGAATCTGATCCTGGGCTTCATCAGTTCCACGTACTGTACCCCAGATCATACTAGGGACTCAACAATGTTTATAGAGGATAGCCTTTTTCCTTCTGGCTAGAGAGAAAATCTAGTTATTCTGCTCATGCTTGTTAGTTTGAGAGGATTAAAAAGAATTAGAGAGGATTAAAGAGTCCCAAGCCAAAATCTGTTGGGCTTGCCCTTCTCTTTGGATGGGCTGTCTCTGAAAGTTGTCTCTCTTCTAGGATGCAAAAAGTGCAAGTGGATCTTCAACGTCTTGATGATCTACAGAGATGGACTGGGTGTAGCCAAGTCCAATCTGAATTCAGCTGACTTTCAATGGTGAATTGACACAAGGCCCTTCAGAAGCAGATCAGCTGTCGAGTCATACCCTTCCATAGTTCGGTTACTCTTTTGGAAATGTGTAAGGAAACAGAAGTACAGAGTGGCTGTGGAAAGGGATACTTCCTGCCCTAGCAGCCCATGGAAGAATAACACTGGGATGGTGAAGGGGTACAGAAAGAGGAGCCAAGGAGTTTTGTGATTGCACTTAATAACTTCTAGTTGGGGTTAATTATTTTAACAGGGCTTGTTGGTCTTTGGAGGGAGAGAGTTGAATTAATAAGACAGCGGATTGTTCTAGATTTCTGGGGTTTTCTCAGGATCAAGAAGAGCAAAAATGCTCTTGGAGTTCATGGGATCCAAGAGTATGGCGCTGGATGCTTGCTTGGAAAATGCTAGACTTATAATGTTTGTCTACCCAGATTACCTGGCATTTTAGGAGCTTGGATGCCAATCAAGACACATGCCAGTGCTTGAAGCTATTTTCTATCATGGCTCCCTTAACCTTGTACCAGTTTTTCTGATTAGTGTTTGTGGATTTTATTTTGTTTTGTTTTTTTTGCCATTGGCCCATTTTCGATGCCTGCAAACAATGCCGAGAAATAAACACATATCCAGGATTTATGCTAATTCCCTATAATCTGCCCAAATGATTACAATAAAGAAGGGGGAAGGCTTTCCTTTTCCCTGCCCCCCCAGTGTGAAATCTCCCATTACATCCAAGAAGTACCCCCAGGATCTTGCTGAAACTTTGCAGAATAATATTCACCTACCAAAAATCTCTCATGATGTAACTTCTGCCCTTGCATCTTGTCTGACTCGTCCCTGCGGGAGCTGGGGGTGTTGACGACCAACAGGAGGCTGTGGCGTGGGCTGGTCCACGAAGTCACGACGAGTCGGAAGCGACTGAATGAACAAACGACGACAACCAAAAGCCTCTCATGATGTAACTTCTGCCCTTGCAGAAAATCATTGGAAACTTGCCAGACTTCATCATCTGACTCTCAAGAAAGGTGGTGTTGTCTGCATACTTCATCCAAGGAATAAAGACGTGATTAAGGATTCTCTTTAGAAAATGAAACGGCTGATCCAACAAAAGACTCAGTGACTATTGGTCTGAAATTTGTCTCCCTTCATGAGGGACTCCTATTCCTACAAGTTTCATCCAAGAGTGGTTTGGAAGCCGCAGTTAAAAGAGAAGCAGTGAGGCTCAGCTGGGTTAAGGTTAGGGTTAACCCTAAATTTTAATTGCTTACTCCATGTTCTGGGCTATCTTATTAACCTAACCCTAACTCTTTTCCCATGATCATCTTACTCTGGTTTGCTCTCGGTTAACTACGGACCAATTTCCATGCCTGTCTTTATGTTTACAAGGCTTTACACAGCTCTTTTGCTGTGCGAACCTTCAGAAAGGAGGTCCTGCCGATGTTCCTGTCATGAGGGAAAGGATTCCTGTTGGGGTGCCTGCAATGTGAAATAATCTCTCCTCTCTGACGTAAGGGAGGCTTCCAAGGTGGAGTGTTCTCATTTTAATTAAAGGCTTACTTGTTTTCCTTGGCATTGGCTGTATCTTCTGATTCTGACTACCTTAACCACTCTTGAGACATAATTTTAATTGCTTATTCCATGTTCATGGCTATCTTATTATTAAGCATGTTTGAGAGCTTGATAAAATGGTCCATAGATTTAAATTTTAAAGGTTTAACCCAGTGCTTCTCAACCTTGGGAACTTTAAGATGAATAACAGTGGGTTAACCTATTCCTAATTCTCAGGTACAGGCACCTATGGCCACAGACTGATTGCTGTGAGGGCTTGTTGCCAGCAATGCATGGAAACAAGAGGTGGTAAATGAATATCAGCAGATGCTCCAAACAATTTATTCAAAGCCACTGTCTTTGATTGGGGCAGCACTTTCCAAGGGCAAAGTGCATTGTGATACATATTATATCCATGTTCAGAATAATTGCATGAAAATATGTTTTTGTTTATAAAACATATGAACTAGATGTTGCTCCGAAAGCCTGAAGGTTGGTCCGGACATGCTGTAGACAAGGGAGGGTTAAGTCCTCCTAGTCCAGATTTAAGGCAAATCACGCATTGCTCCCTTGAGATAGCTGATTTTCAGAGTGGGGATCAAAGCTTTTGTCCAGCTTCTTTACATGGTTGACCTCCACCACTATATCAGTCAGATCAAAGTCTAAGCCATGACATAGCTAATTAGCAGTAATTGTCTCAGGGGCATGGAAGCAGATGAGTTCTGATTTCATATTTTTTTTTTTTTTTTTGCCCTTTTAATTTCTCCCCTTCTTCAGTCTTCTCTGCCTGGATGCCATTATTGGGTCAGTTTTGCTGTCACAGTAAATCTAGGTTACTCCCGCAATTGTCTGACTCTGTGGCTTCAGAAGTCTTGTTGAAAGTTTCATTAGTTGTTCTAAACTTCTTTGGTTCAGTTGCTCTGCTGGGTATAGACAGGGTCTCTGTTGTGCTTAAAAATGGGCTGTGGAGCCACACGAACAGGACTTTTCAACAGGTTCTTAGATGCCTCGGGCTTTGGCAAACGTAGCCAGGGTTCCCCCTAATAAACGTCTTGTAGTCAGTCAGACAGTCAATCTGTCAGCGTGAGACCTGTGGCTTTTCCTGAAAAGGAGGGGTTGGGGAAGAAAGCCATTCTGGGGTAGGATAAAATAACCCATGATCTCTGCAGTGGCAGGGGGCTGCTTAGGGTTTACCTCCCAACGCAGTTACCCAGCAGAATCTATGCTTATTTCCTTTTTCTCCTCCGGCTGGAGAACTTAGGAGAGTTCTGTTTCTGGAATGCAGTGAGGTGAGACAGCTTTCGTAGCTGAAGGCTAAAGGATCCCTCGCTCGTGAAGCAAGAGCATTGCCAGGAACAGCAGGCATCCCTTGTCTGAAAGTGTTTTCTAGTGGCCCGGTCACCCACTTTTCCAGCAATTTAAGATAGAAATATCTCCTTGTGAGATGCTGGTCAGAGCGTTATGATGTTATTTAAGGAGAAAGTCACAGGATATTTTAGAACAGAAGGCAAACAGGCTGGGAGAGGGCTCAGGAAGATTCCCCCCCACATTTTAATAGATGTACTAAAATTGGATGTCATTTTTTCTCTGAGGAGGCAGAGTTTAATCCTTCCTTCTGTACTGTGACTCAAAATATATATAACCAGGTAGACTCACCGTAATCCTTTTTATAGATCTGCAGTTTTGCCACTGGATTATCATATTACATGAATTCAAGTCCCTCCCAGGGAAAAAAATACTGCTGGATCCCAAATAGGGCCATTTGGCAGGGGGGGGGAGTCAAAAAATTCAAGGATGCCTTTTTTGACCACCCTCTGCAGATTCCCAAGGCCATTTGTGAGTTTTGCGGATAGCATTTTCTTCTATTAATGGTAATATCTGAGGCAGTTAAGTATTGCTTAGTTTACATCTATTTATGCTTGTGGTTTAATTTCAGGCTGGATTGTCCCCAAAATGTCCATCCATGGCTGGATGCCATAACAAAAACCTAGGAACAGAGATAGATCTTGACATATATGGTTGGCTTAATAGGAAAAGATTTTGCAGGGAAAGCTCAGAACATAAATGAACTTGCTGGTATGTCCTCCTGATAAAATTCTGCCCCTTACAGCCTCTTAGCCATCCAAAGTCCTACCTCGATGATTGTCCTTAGCTTCACAAACACACACCTCACCCAAATTCCCTTCTTTTCCATTAACATCTTCTCAGTTTGAGTCAATTCTCTCCATGGTTGTACACCTGCTGACCTCCGTTTGAATCCGTAATGTTTTCTTGTCCCTGTGCACGATCAAACATTCAGCCACGTGGAATCCCTAGTAAAAAATTAGCAGGAGGAAAAGGTATATAATGCCAGGAAAGGAGAGTGTAATGGGACGTGAGAAACAAGACGAACAACCATTCTGCTTTAGGAAGCTTATCAAATTTTCCATAATTTCCAAGGAATGGAGTATCGTATCACAAAAGCCTTCGGCCTCTGACATTTTTAGAGACAGAAAGAAATTCACTCAAAATTAGGGGTACACAATACATAGGGCAGGGATGGCCTGCTTTAGAAATGTCTTACTTTAAGCTGTACTGGATTTGAGACAGTTTGCTTCAACTTTTTAAGATAAAGAGCTTGACTCCCAGTTTCATGAACACACCCATGTTATTTTCTTGGCAACAGTATGTAAATGGTTAGCCATTATCTTCTCTGAAGATTTTTTTTTTTTACTTTCCAGTCTAGTTTACTTGTCTGGAATTCTCTGGTGGTCTCCCATCCAATATTAATCAGGTCAGGTCCAACCCTGCTTAGCTTCCAAGCCTAATCACTTGTATAGGCGTCAATCCTTTATCCAAATCCAAAGCAAAATTTGGAAAATGGAACTGCATTCCTCCTGTTATTGTTACTATTATTATTATTATTTATTTAGTTTCTATCCCACCTTTATTATTTTCATAAATAACTCAAGGCGGGGAACATACCTAATACTCCTTTCTTCTCCTCTTTTCCTCACATCAACAACCCTGTGAGGCGAGTTGGGCTGAGGGAGAGGGACTGGCCCAAGGTCACCCAGCCGGCTTTCGTGCCTAAGGCGGGACTGGAACTCACAGTCTCCTGGTTTCTAGCCCAGAACCTTAGCCACTAGACCAAACTGTTGTCTAATATGGAGTCTAACTTGTTTATTTTATAACATGAAAATTTTGCAGACCCGTGTGAGAAAAGAAAGCTTGCCAAATTTTGCAGAGTTGGACACACGAGTTTTCAAGCTTCAGTCCTTAAAATTCTTCTGCTTTGAATGGAAAGGGTCTTTAACAACAGCAGAAAATGACTGGTGTGAAGGAAAAGTGTCCTAATCTCGTCTGCCAAGACACCTGAATGTGGCAGAGCTGATGTAGAGGGACAGCTATCGAAAAGATTCCTCTGAATGAGGACAGATTTCCACAATCAGTCACTTAAGCAGAATTGAACTAAAAGGTGAGGTAGTTTTGGGGGGGGGGGAAATCAAATTTTATATTATGCACCAAGCCAAGTCTAACAGCTGCTACCGAGCGAATCTCAGACCACAATTTTTCACAACATACAGTGCCAAAAAATAAGGAAGAAACACATGGAGTGGATTGTAATAAAGAGATCAACATCCAACACTGCAATAAATGTGATTGAATCAGTTACAGAAACATAAGGTTGGAAGGGACCTTAAAGGGGCAGGGATCCTCAGACCATCCCAGAGCAACGGCGATCCAAGCTTTGCTTGAAAACCTCCAGTGATGGAGGATGTTCCACTGCTTCCTACCCAGAAAATTCCTCCTGATTTCAAGTTTGGATTTTTCTCTGTAGAGTTTCTACCACTGGTTCTTGTCCTACCCACGGATATTATAGAGAATAAATCCACACCCTGTTCCCTGTGACAAGTATTGGAAGACTGCTATCGTGTCATCCCTTGGCCTTCTCTTCTTTAGGCTAAAGATTTCCAGCTATTTCAACCATTCCTCAGAGGATTTGGCCTCCAAGCTTCCTACCACCTTTGTTGCTCTTCTCCGCACTCTTTCCAGGTCCTCAGCCTTCTTCTTGTATGTGGTGACCAAAACTGGACACACTACCCCAGGTGTGGTCTGACCAGTGCAGCAGAGAGGAGAATGATCACTTCCTGTGATCCTGACTTTGTTTGTTTGTTTGTTTGTTTGTTTATTTGATTTCTATAGCCGCCCATCTCAGCGAGTGACTCTGGGCGGCTTACAACAATAAAACTATAAAACATTTAAAACAATTACAATTAAAACAGTTAAAATATAAAATAAATACAGAATAAATATACATGGCTGCCAAGTGAGCAATGCATGGATGTTAATACAGCCAAGAGATGGGACCATCCACACGCTCCAGGCCCCAGGCCCTGGCACAAAGCCAGGCCTTCACGGCCTTACGGAAGGCCAGCAGGGTCAGGGCCATCCTGATCTCTGGAGGGAGGATGTTCCAGAGGGCAGGCGCTACGGAAGAGAAGGCAGCCTCCTAGTTCCCGCCAACCGACATGCCCAGGCTGACGGGACCCGCAGCACGCCCAACCTGCCAGACCGAATTGGATGGGCAGAAACAACTGGGAGAAGGTGGTCCCTCAGGTAACCCAGTCCCAAGCCATGAAGGGCTTTAGAGGTGACCACCAGCACCTTGAATTGCACTCGGAAGCACACCGGCAACCAGTGCAGCTCCCATAGCAGCGGTGTTACATGTGTCGAGTACCCGACACCATTTACGATCCGTGCAGCTGCATTCTGCACCAGTTGAAGCTTCCAAATGCTCTTCAAGGGCAGCCCCATGTAGAACACATTACAGTAGTCCAGATGGGAGGTCATCATACCTCTATTGATCCAGTCCAAGACTGCATCGATCCTTTGGCAGCTGCAGCATACTGCTGGATCATGCGTAACTGGAGGTCTACCAGGACCCTCAGAGCCTCCTCACAAGTGCAGCTCTTGGACCTGGTTCCGCCCACCGTGTACCTGCGCATCATGTGGAAGACTCTCCTTTGAGAGAATCCCTGTCCGTCAGCAGATCCAGCTCCTTTCACACTTCCTCTGCCTGGGAATGCTGCATAGTTGTTCCAAAACACCTGCCTTCTGCAAGGACTCAGATTTGCCTCTGTCCAGGAACACATTTCTCTGCATATTCTACAGCATTTCTTTTTACTGTTCTGAGTTTTAATAAGCCTGTTAGAACATGCCAAGGAAAATTGCAAGACATCTCAAGAAAATACCAGCGTAGTGATACAAGTGGAAAGCAACAGGAGGACAGTATCTCAATCCTGGGAAAAGGATCCACAGAATCAAAACAAATGATAATTATGCGAAGAAAAAGGTAGATGCTGGCCTCTCTAAAAAGAGGATGTAAAGATTAATAAAGCCATTGAAATTATCTTTTTAGAAGCAAGTAACTTTTTTTGTAGTACATACTTATTAAGATTTGCTTCATTCTTAGAAGCAAATGAAAAGAAAATCTGAAACCTGGAGGACTTTGTTCCTTAAAGCTGTCATCCGCTTTTCAACAAAAATCTCAGCCTGACTGAAAAAGTGATGGATTGAGACAAGTGAAATGCTTGGTGGTAACATTCGGGAAGCCAGTCCTACACCTGGGCAGACAGAGAGACAGACGGCAGGGGCGTCCGTTGGGTACGGTCAGAAAAGCCGAGGTGGCGGCTACTGCCAGTCAGCGTGAGTTCGGTGCTGGGCCTGACATGATGGGCTGTGTGGAAAGGACAGCAATTTCCCTGTGCGTGAAGGGTCCGTTTTATGCACAGTCCAAAGATGAGAGAGCAGGAGAGAAAGCAAGGGGGGCGGGGGGGGGATACAGTTTCAGCTCCAACTTTCTAGAAACAGAGTTATTTTAAGCAACCTCTCTGGAAACAGAAAAACGTGTGTTCCTGTTTCTGTAAAAGCTCTGGGCACGGCTCCGCCCTCGGCTCGCCTGCGTGGCCCAGGGCGGGAGGAACGGCCAAAGCAAACAGGAGTTCTCCGAGGTGGGTCCCGGGCAGGCGGGCAGGGCAGCCGCGAACGAGCCGGGCCGAAGGGGGCGCGCCGGTCCGCGGGCGGCCGGGCGGCGGGGCCGTCTTTGCGCTCCTTTGGGCGCCCCGTCCTCTTCAGGACGCGCCGGGGCCAGGAGCGGGTCGGTGGACCGGCGGCCCGTGGGAGCGAGGAAGGGGCTCCGGCGGCGGCGACGAGGTGCCGCTCCTTGCGCCCCAAGGGCAGGGCTGCTGGAGGCGCCGGGCGAGGGACGCGGAGACGCCCAGCCCGCTCGTGCAGCGACCGCCTCTCTGCCCGTCCACGGCTGGGCTGTCTTCGCAAGCACGGCTAGCGATTCGGGGGAACCGTGCAGCCAAAGGGCCCTGAACTTCGGCTTCTCGAGCTACACCGAGCACTCCCAGGGATTCAGATCGAGTCGCCTTCATTCTGGAAGAAGCTCAGGGGGGTTGGCGAAGTCCGCGGATCTCCCGGAGGGAGAGAAGCCCACCGACTGCCTCTCCTTCCGCAGCGCGGCTTTAAGACACAGACATTTCCAGGACCACAAAAGCCAGACCCGTCCCTAAGCAATGTTCAGGCATATATATACACATACAGGGACTTCTGCTAAGCGACAAACCGTACTTTGCAACGCCAGTGGGTTCACACAACCATACAAGCTTCAGCATGTTGTGATTCCAGTCAGGGGGAAAGTACCGAAGGTATCTTTTTGCATCTTCACCAGGAGCCTCCTGAGATATTTAGGAGCCCAAGGCCAATGTGGGCTTGACCTATTCTCTCTTTCTCTCACAGACACACACACACAGACACACACACACACACAGACACACACCTGGTTTGCAAAGAAACCTGAAAAACATCCAGCTGGTTAATGAATAGCAAAGGGATACTGTCCTCCTCCAAAGTGCAAAATACTTCAAGTCATTCTCAAAGTATACACAGCCCTGCGTATGGCTTTGCCATTTCCTGGGCCATAGTTTGCCATGGAATGTTTTTCGACTTCCAATCTAGCCTAAAGCATTGGGATCCCCTGGTGGTCTCCCCTCTAAGGACTAACCAGGCCAGCCTCTAATTAACTTCTGATCCACAGCAACATCAGCCACTTGCTAAGACACTATTCACTAAATAAGTGACCATACTGTGGTTTTATTTTGTGCTTTCTTTTCATCTTGGTCTGGACCCCATCTTGGCACCCCACCCTAAAGAGGAGGGGCTTTCCCATCTGGCAATGTATAGCACCAGCCCCCACTGCCATGGTGAGAGCACTCTGCCTGGTGAGCTTTAGCGGCAGTGGCATAAATGTCTCTTGCAACATCCCTGGGGGAAAATGGGGGCTGCAAGATAACCTGACAACCCAAAATTTCTATTCCAGAAGTTGAAAGTCTTAGACTGCAGGTGTCTTCTAAGTCAGTTGCAGGGCGGTTGTTCTTTTTCTGCTTCTCACATACCTTAGTAACCTCACCAGGATATAGCATGTCCAGATGTAATTTCCTACCCAGTGGATTTCAGGTAGTGACTTTGCTTTAGTGGGATGAAGTACAGCAGAAGAATTCAAAGAAAATAGCTCAGCTTACTTTCTAAACTGCCTCATGTTCTTTCTTCAGCCCCTCATTCATGGTTCTTTCTGCTGGATTATTTGAAAGCAGATAATGTGACTTGATGCACTTCTTGCACAACGGCTATTGTTGAGCCCTAAGACCTCTGAACTTTTGTCCTGTAAACAAAAGAGTCCCATAACCCCTGACTATCATCTCCAGCAGACCAAACATAGAAAAAAACAGAGTTTATTTACCACAGTTCCATGTCACAGATGGCATTATGTTCCTTATGTGACCTTCAAGCTGTTTAGAATATGTATTGTCTTTAAAACATGTCCTAATCAATAGATCAGGATAATCTAGGTGCTGTGAATATTCCCCTGGTGTAACAGTTCTTCTGAGGAGCCAGATGCGTAAGTTGCCAAAGGCCTCAGTCTGTCAACCTATTTCTGACCACTGAATGCTGACCTCCATTCTGCTGAGCCAAAGTGTTATGACCAACGAGCAAAGGAAATCAGAATGGGTTGCACTCCTTTCTGACTTTTACAGAAGTGGGTCTTTATTGAGGAGGAAAAAAAAAAAAACTCCTTGATTTTGTGCTTATTTTTACAGCACCACAGCTAAAAGCAGGGGTATCAGTTTTTTCCTTTATCACAAAACTGATTCACAAAACTTTATCACAAAAAGATTCGAATCTTAGTTAAGAGTGGATTGAAGAATCGGTTGTGTGGAACGATTTGTTTTTCCAAAATTGGGGTATTCTGACGTGCTGCAATTGGACAGCAGAACAAGAAATGAAATCACATCTAGTCTTTTGAAGGCCACTCAAATGCCTTTTCCTCCTCTGGAACCCATCTGGGCACTTCCGGGGTGAACCCTAAGCAGATTTCTTCTCTTCTCCCCATTTCAGTTTCCCAGCATCGTCTCCCTTACGAATGTCCACTGAACCGAAAACAATACACCCATGTTTCCATGGCTAGAAAAGGGCTTGAAGGAAAGCAGGTAAATTCTGCCCTCAGTGTTAATGCTTTGAATGACACTGTCACTCCTGAAGGATGGGGCCTGAGCATAATGGCTGTCTGTGTCATTCTGGATGGCAGGCGTTTTTCTAACGTCTACAGGGCTTCACAGGTGAAGACTGAGTGTGTGTGATGACAGTAGGCCAAACCAAGCTCAGTCCCCCTCCTTAAAACTGGCTTCAGGGCAGAATTGCATCCTCTGCCCCTTCTCCTGTCTTTAGCTCATAAAAGGGTAATTCCTGACTACTTACATTAACCAATTGCTTTTTTGGAAAGGTCTCCTTCTGGCGAGCGGTAGCTTCAGGCCTTGTGTCAGAAGTAACCTGGATCATATTCACGTGCATGAAGGGAAGTGGAAAGGCAAAAATCCTGTCTTGTAACGTAATACCTTTCCGTCTTTCAAAGGCAGGGCATTTCAGGCAGAGAACCATCTTCCCTCAACCTCCCATTCCTTAAACAACCCTCAGTTCAGCAGCTTGTGGCCCACTGGCTTCTGATGGGCTGAAATCCCTGTGACTGGAACCACAGTGAAGCCTGCACAATTGGGGCCTTACCAAATTCAGCCCAGCCACTGGCCCTGACTGCAGTCTACCAACATTCGGGCAGTTGAAGCAAACTGGAAGGTTCATAGAAGGACCTGTTGTGGTCCATGGTTGGTGGGTCAGGCTTCCTTGGAGCATGAGTGCAATCTTCAAAGCACTTTAACCGTGGACCAAAGGAGCTGTGGCCTCATCTTACCCACTCCTCCTGCTACTTCTGAAAACTGAAGCACTTTAACAATATAGCAAAACCAAGAAGAAAAGTATTATATTAAAAGACACAAGATTGAGAAGGTCCACTTTATAAAGGTGCTTCAAACGTGTCAGCACAAGGGCTCATTCCACTCAAGGCCATGGCAGAGAAGGCTCCCTCCATGTTGCTGCCTAGCAGCAAACTGTAAACCATGGCGCAGAGAGGGGAATTTGGGGATAAGCTAGGAATGCAAGAAACTCTTCGAGGAAAAAACTGTACATTCACTCCATAAGAGTATAAATTATCTTCTAATTTTGTGCTGGCCAAAATGTCAGTGGTGGAAATGACTTCATAGCAAGTGGACTGAGAAATGGCTCAGAAGCATTTGACACCCATTACTAAGGAGCCAGACTAGTCTGAAATGGTTCTGAGGTGGGAGAGGAGGGGTGTAGATAGGAACGTAGCAGCAGCCTTGCCTTCTCCATCTGTCAGTCACTCCTATGGCTTCCCAAGGAGAGAGAGTCGAATTGGGTCCCAACTCAGGATGAAGACCACATCTGATGTCCTTCGGGACAATTCAGGATTGACTTTTACCCTCCTAAAACAGAGCAAGTAGCTCTGATCTTCCTTGTCCTCATTCAAAAAGTGTGTCTGTGTGAGAGAGAGAGAGAGAAATAAGACCTTTTTAGCATTTGCTCATGCTCATGCTCATGCTCATGCTCATGCTCATGCTCATGCTCATGTTCAGCGGTGATATTGGATTCCATAATTATCTTATATCAAAATGAAGTGATCCATGAAGTCAGACCCAGTTGGTTACTCCAGTTTCCATCTTTGGGATAGATTGAGTGACCACAGGCAGAGCCTTGCTGGTGTGAGGGACAGTAGAGGGGTCCACCAGGAAGATCAAGAAGTGAAGCGGGAAT
This sequence comes from Candoia aspera, assembly GCF_035149785.1. Taxonomy (NCBI): domain Eukaryota; kingdom Metazoa; phylum Chordata; class Lepidosauria; order Squamata; family Candoiidae; genus Candoia; species Candoia aspera. The sequence goes on from NC_086159.1 coordinate 83,222,542, forward strand.
GGCTGGAGCAATTAGTCCCTAGGGTCTAAAGAGAAAGAACGGGAGGTGATGCCTGATTCAGACCAAAGTGGTAGTCCAGCTGGGGAAACAGCAGCGTGGCTATCACTAGACTGGGTGCTCCGAAGGGGCTTCGGAAGAGGCCCCCCCTGCCCTTTGTGCAGAGGTGACCCGACTGTTCCACTTCTCCCTGGAGACTGGAGCAACGTTGCAGAATCACGCTTCTGGGGGAGCAGCTTCGGTAGTGCCAGCTACAGCCTGCCCATACAGAATTCTCCTAGAGAAATTCAGGATAGCTGGCTGCCCAAGGAGGAGGAGAAGGGATCCCACAACCACTTTCACAGTTAGAGAATAAAAGAAGGAAACAGGTCATCTTGAGGGATGCGGGGAGGAGAGAAGGAATACAGGAAGAACACAGGCTGGCAAGAAAAGAATTCTGACCCCACTGGGAGGTTGGCGGGTGAAGGAAGAAAAAACAAATTCCTGGCTTATGATAAACCTGTTGGAGATCTCAGCAAATCAGCATGCCTCATTAGCATGTGAATGAGTCTGCTCTAGGATTGCAATTCTCCCTGTTTCTTGAGGAAGCTGTTTGTCGTCTCTCCTGCTTCCTCTTCCTTCCTCCTTCCACCATCTAAGGAGGCAGCATGCTTTTATAGCTCCCTCCATCTTGGCCACATGCATGGGCCTAGGGAAGGATTTTTCCCCTTTCTGCTTACAGCTCTTAGCAGCAATGAGGGCTAAGAGTTCAATTCAGGTTAGGGAACAGAAGAAAGAAAGAAACATCATTTTTCTACCGAAGATGGATGTAACTGAACCAAATAAATCAATAAGACTCTTTTTCCTTACTTTTTGAACCTACTTTGTCTAAGTGTGTAATTCTTTATGCTTGGGTGGACTAAGTGTGTAAGAGCAATAACCTGTATTTCTCTAACATGCTCATTAAAGCTGTTTTAGATAATACTCTTTTTCTGTGCATGCCTTCTCTTTTGTGTTAAGCTCTGCTCCATTCAGTGGTCCTAGCTGTCCACTAATGGCTTCAAAACCCAACTGGCAAGCATGGGTTCAAGGTATAGGAAAAAAATGCAGTACAAACTCTGCTTTTTGTGATCCATCGCAAAGACCTTAAGGAAGCTTATTGGGGGTGGGGGAATGAGTTGAGGTTTTAAGCTGGCTGAGTGAACTGTCTACTGCTGAAATGAATTTTATGTCTGTTTACAATCTTGTAAGTCTCATCTCCTCCCCACTGAAAAGACCAGCTATACATTGATTTCCTGCAACATTCTGGTTGCCTGTAAACTTAACGGCCTTTTTCTGGTCCCTAAAGTCACTCTATTGCTGAGAGCATCTTCTGCCCACTTTATGAGGCTAAACGGTTTGCTTACCCATCTCCTGTTTTCTATTCGTTCAATAGACAATGAATAGGGATGAAGGATGATTGAGACGTTTTTATCTACTTCCCCAAAGCATTGTTTAATTTTGATACCTTTTGTATCCTGACAGTTTTTTATCAAGTGTTTTGATGTAAACAGCCATGACTCTCTGATTTACTGGCTTTATTTTATCATCATCACTGTTATTTCAGTCATGGAATCTGCTAGCAAATTACTGCCATAGCAGACTTTTTCTGCCTTGCAGTCTTCTCTTTCCCACTCCCCACCTCACCATTTGATTAAAAATAAATCTGAGGAATTCTTTAAATTTAAAAGTCATGGTTCTAGCTCTCCCCCCCCCCCCATTCTATATATGGGGGGTGGGATACTTGGTTATTTCTTCCCTTTTCTTTTTCTCTCTTGTGCCCCAAAGTGTATGTCTTAGCCTGCAACGGACTTGAATTCTGGAAATAAATGTCATGTCCTCCTCCAGACAAAAGATGTGGAATAAGCTCTGCAAAGTTCAGGATTAAAGCTCAGTTGTTCAGATCTCCTAGAGGCCCAAATTCAGACAGTTCTGAGGCAAGAAACTGCCTTTTCAAGGTTGACTGCAGGGATACTGCAATAGGACCACAGGCTGCCCGTGCGGATTAAGTGGCCCATTCTCTGTGTTTATAGAATTAACCAGACTGGCTGTGCTTATACAACGTACCAAGCCACAGAAAATGTAAAACTCGCCAAATTTAGCAGGCAGTGTGAATGCATCTGCCAGCTTTTAATTGGTCTGATTAAATGTGCTGAGTTAACACCACTGTGGGTGCTTATCTGATTCAACTGGGGTGGGACAGTGTGTCACAGCAACTCATAAAGGGGATTAATCAGCTAAAGAGGTGGATGTAATCCTAAAAAATTCCAGAGATGCTGAAGGTTAAGCTGACTCCTTGAGTCAGTGGGAATTGCTGACTGTGGAATCAGCTAACCTTACCTCTCCTAAGGTTGAAACAAAACGCTAGAGGGACCCTGAAAAAATGGCCTTGAGCACTTTATCTCTGTAGCTTCATCTTCTCAGCCACAACGGAGTGTGGTAACAAGCAGGAATGTGTTGAAGGTAGGTCAGCCATACTTCAAACTGTTTGTGGTGATATACCATGGTGTATTCTTCCTTGATTTTTTTTTTTTTTTGCTCTGATTTAGGAAAAAGACAAAAAGCAAAGTAGAACAGGAAATGGCAGCCTTCAGCAGCTGGATCAACTATAAAGCTTTGTTTCTCAACCTTGGCCACTTTAAGATGTGTGGACTTCAACTCCCAGAATTCCCCAGCCAGCATAGCATAGCTGGCTGAGGAATTCTGGGAGTTGAAGTCCACACATCTTAAAGTGGCCAAGGTTGAGAAACACTGCTATAAAGTGATTGAGGGTTGGTCAATCATATCAATTGGATTGGCTGTGATGTGGGATTGAGAAGCAGGTCTGCTTGCAGGTGAATGTTTTCCCAGTGTCCTAAAGACTGGCATGTCTGAAGGGCTTAAATGTGGGTTGGGTCTCAACCTGATCCATGTTTTGAGTTTCATTTTGATCACTGCAGACTTTGACTGTCTTGGGAAATCTGCAAAGGATCTCTATTTTGATATCTTGCATCTTTCTTCAACCTCACGCATTAAATTTGGCTTAATGTCTCACCCGAGTTCTAGGTGACTTTATCTTTGCCAGAAAGTTCTATGCAAACTGGAGAATAATTTGTTTGTTTGGAAATGATGAAACTGGAGAAAGTTTATCCTTCATGGGAAAGGATAAAAATGGAAGGGGCGGCAGTAATAATGAAAGACAATATATCATTTGTTCTGTCCGATTAATTAAAAAAAAAGACGGATTTTGTGCATTTAGAACTGGGCAACCAAGTGTAATAAGACACTTTTGTGGTGTGTTTGGTCCCAAATACAAATTAGAAACTTTCTTTTTCTTTTAGCAAAATAAATAAAATACTGGCAGAGTATCCTTATTTGGATATTCTATGGAGCCCAGGAGACCTGAATGGGTAAACTCCCACAGATCTTTGGAGAGCAATGTCGTAATTGATGCATGACTTCATTATAATCCACAAGAATGGGATCATTATTTGATATTGGGGATAGCCAAGAATTGGTACTTTTTTTTTTCTTTTTTGCATCTGCAGAAGATTAGAACCAATCCAGCAAAGATTTAGGAGGATTTGGGCATAGGATGCTTTCATACTAACCCTAGGCATCCATTTGAAGCCATGATGAGACCAAATGATGTCATCATGCAATGATGGCAATTATGAAATTTGTGTCAGTTGTATCATTTGTATGAGGACATCTGGGTAACAGGAAGGGCCTGTGGGTAGTTACTTCCTGGGTCCATGACACAAGAAGGACTCCTCAAGATGTATGTAATACCTTGAGAGGGCCTGTAGAAATATCCCTGTCCTTAGATGTCCAAGTGGTTGCATGCCCTCTAAAGCAATTGCTAAACAAGAATAAGTCAGAGGTCTGCGACCCCTATCTTCTAAATTGGATCCAGCCCCATTTTCTGCCCTCCAGAGTCCCTTAAGTTTGTGCTGCTGAAATTTGGCAGCAAAATGAAGGTTTATAGTGATACACTTCCCCACCTTTTTGACAAGACCCCAAATCAGCATTTTTAATCTCATGGAGACTTTGTGGATCCATTTTGACTGACACTGCCCTCCAGAACCTCAGACACCCAAACCAAAGGATCTAAGAAACTTGGCCCCTCTGATATCTCAGAATCCTCAGTCCACACTCCTGTTCAGGGCGGGAGACCAAATGACAACATGCACATTATGACAGAGCTGCATCATATCCACATCCGCTGCCACACTCAGGGCTCAGCGGAAATGAAGATGCAGGAAAAAGCAACCAGTTTTCCTGAGGAGATGGTACCAAGTGGAATAATGCAGACATATAATAATGTTTCTGGGCAGTATTCATGGGCAGTTATATATTACATGATTTTCCACTTTCAAGATCAATAAGTGACTAATTTATTGAAAGTTTGATCTGGACAGTTAATGCGGTAAATTAATATTTTTATGATGTTAAACAGAAGTTTTATTATGCAAGAATATGCTATTGGTACACCAAAATTTATATCAATCGTTAGGACAAAGATGGAAGAGATCTGAGAAACATTTGTACACTTCCAAAGAAATCTTCTCTTGAATTTTACAGTGTTTTTATAAACTGATCTTTAGATGACATCTGATCCCCTAAAAGGATTATTAGTAGAATAACAAGGTAAAGCTCAATATATGACTCATTTATTATTCTCCTTTTGGAGATACAAGGGATGAAATATCTCAAGAAGATTGGGAAATGATCATCAGTTAGTTCATACTTGCTAGAATCACTGCTAATGAAAGCAAAGTTGAACTGTGTATATTAATTAGGGAATCGTTTTTTATGTTTAACGCTACCACAATTGTTAAAATTAGTAAGGCAGCACAGGAAAACAACAGTTTTCTTGAAAATTTACCAATTTCTGTTAACTTTGGGCATCATAAGATATATTTATTTTCAACTGGTGGCCATAAAAATAAAATGCATAGTAGTATAAGCAGGGACATCTGTGGAATTTGTGAACAAGTCAAGATGGCAGCAGCAACTGTGTGATGGACACCCCACCCCCCACACAGGTCCAGCAACCGTCTTGATTATCCTGATCTCCCTCTGTAATTGCCCATGGCTATGAGTGGATCTACAACTGAATGATGATGATGATGATGATACCTGTATGTGCAATATATACATAATTGCAGTTGTTATGAACACACAATGGAGTTATGTCTCCATCTCCTCCCTTCCAAAATATGTTCAAAATATGGAGATACGGTAGCCACTCCCAGTTGCAAGTGGAAATATTTGCATTCCTGAATCCAGTTCTTTGGTTCTGAGGAAAAGGGAAGAACGTTTGGCCTAAAATGTCCATGGTCTTTGTGACTGGGAAGCTATTTCATGCATAATTATCTGCATCCAGTCACCTTTTATTTATTTTTTCTCCAAAAGAATGCAGTTACTTGTTCCTTATGGGACCTTAGCTTTCAAACCCGAGGGGAATAGGATCTGTTCTTGATCTGAGTGCATGAGAAGGGCTTCCTGTAAAATTTAAGAGCACATCTAGTATTTAAGTCATGTATATTTAAGACAGTGATTTGGTAAACAGATATTTGGTGCGTATGCACTAAGGACAATCTCATGAAGAGCTTTAGTTGATGTTGCAATAATTTGTAGATTCCTAGGATGAAGGGGAGAGGGACGCAGTGGCGCTGCGGGTTAAACCACTGAGCTGGCCGATCAGAAGGTCGGCGGTTCGAATCCGCATGACGGGGTGAGCTCCCGTTGCTAGTCCCAGCTCCTGCCAACCTAGCAGTTCGAAAACATGCAAATGTGAGTAGATTAATAGGCACCGCTTCAGTGGGCAGGTAACGGCATTCCGTGTAGTCCTGCCGGCCACATGACCACGGAAGTGTCTTCGGACAAGCGCCAGCTCTTCGGCTTTGAAACGGAGATGAGCACCACCCCCTAGAGTCGGACACGACTGGACTTAATGTCAAGGGAAACCTTTACCTTTACCTGTGACTTAAATCCATTTCTCTGTGTCTGGCACATGGCAACAACAAAGAATGTCACACCGCTGGCAGATGTTCAGCCTGGGATCAAACTCTGTTCTAAGATCTTTTTCACAAGGTCTATTACCAAGACAGGCACCCACCCCTTCATTTAGTACCTCTGCATTTGTTTTTTGTTTTTCCAAACTGAAGGACTTTGCACGTACCGCTTCTAAATTTCATCCCATTGTTTTCAGTCCATTTCTCTTACAATTCATATAAACATCCTACAAACTCTGCAGAAACTGGGGACATTTCTGTGAGATAATTCACTGTAATGGCAGCTATAACCTACTACCCGCATACTCATCAATCTCCTGGCTTTGGGGGTAAGCAACATTATGCAAAGTGCAGAAAAGGAAAGCAGCGACAAGCAAAAGAAACTGAAAGTCTAAGAGAAGAAAAGGGAAAGGTAGGGGAACTATTTTGCACGAAGAGTCTCAGCTGGCAAGCCACAAGGACGCCCCGCACGTCCTGTGCCCGATACCGCTGACTTCAGAAGAGAGGTTGCAGAGGGCAGGAGGCAATTTTGTAAGCTGGCTCTCATTGTTTGGCCTGTCAATCCAACTTTAAAACAGTACCCCTTATTTTGAGGGCCATGTGTGGGCAAAGACAACAGGCATCTTCCTGACAACAGCCCAGCTGTTTCTGAATTCCTTTTGCTTCATTTTCTTCCTTCTGTTTCATCAGCTTCAGGGGCAAAAAGCCGTGTGAACTAAGCTTTCCCACTGGGTCTGGCATTTAGCTAACCGGTGCGGTGGAAGGCTTTCGTTGTGCTTGGACTACCGTATCTGGATTAGGAGGTTGACTTCTTGCTCAGCCACAATGGAGTCAGTTGAACAATGGGAGCAGCAGCAAAGCAGACCCTAACCTGGGCTTAACATGCAGCTGAGAGCAACCGTTCACATCCACCAGAGATGGAAAATCCCTATTAGTAATCTCTCCCTCCCTGCCAAGACAGGCCCAAACACAGCATGTTGCTAGACGAGGCGAGAGGCTCCGCGTCCATCTGCTGGTGCTGGACACTTCTCCGGTGGACTCTGAGCCAAAGCTGACATTTTGCTGAGGTCATCAGAGGCACTTTTTGGCTCCGCAGCCAAACACCTTGAGCTCTGCCTGTCAATGTGGGGAGGTGGTGTTGACCTAGTCAGGACTAATTACCAAAATGAGTGTTGAAGATAACTGGCTAGAAATGAGACGTCGAGGCCACCAATTAGGAAAAAAGGAGTCTAAATGGCATGAAATCAGAAATCGTGGCTAAAGAGCAGGGAAATGAAGACAGGATGCGGTCCCACCCTGTGTGTTCTCCTTCCTCCCCCCGGTGATATCAAAGAATGGTTGATTAGGGGTGAATCAGATGAAGAAAATGTTTTATGTTCAGCTGGTTTGTTTTGGCTCTGAATCTCTCTATGAGATCTCTGAGACCAGCCTTGATCGCTGCTTGCACTTTTTTAAAACAATGCATTTTTATGAAACATGGCGAGACGCAAGAAAGACGGATTGCATCCAAGCTTCTCTTTGTGAGAAGTCAAGCCAGTTGGATCATCTGCTAGGGCACTAGTCACTGCAAATCTATGGGGACAGATCAACACAAAACCCACCACACATCAAATGGTGTTGCTCTGGGCCTCCTCCCAATCTGATAAGCAGGATAAAATGTTTGGAGTAAGCAGAGAAGGCCATTTTCCAATGGCAATACTCAAACTCCTGGGGTTTGAGTACTGAAGTAATGCTGCTCGTTTGCAAAGGTGCTTGGAAATGTTTATGAAACATCCATTTGCCAGAACAGATGAGAAGGGGAAAGGGAACTCTAATGGGCTCAACACATCCTTCCAGATTTCTGCTCGTCTCATGTAATTTAGTGTTCTCTGGGTTATTTTAGAGTGTGGTTCCACATTCCACAGGACACCTAGTGTTGCCCACATTGGCCTCGGAATCAGTGATACATCTAAAACTAGAGTTATCAAACCCATTAGTACACTGCTTTTTTGAGTAATCTGGTTTCATGATAGATATTTCTCTGAATTTTGCATAATACATTTGAGGGATGTGGAAGTCAAAAGCTGCTTTCTAGCTTCTGGCAAGATAAAAGAAGATTGTGGCATTTTTAATTTGTTTATTTGCTGAATGAAAAAGAAGTGATCAATCAATGCCTAATCTCCTTAGTAAGCTGAAATATTTATCGAACCCACTTGCTGTGCAAGGCATCTCTAGGAGAAATTCAAAGCATCCAATTAGGCTAAAGGCCAGAGTAGCAGAACTATGAACCTGTCCTATGCCTTGACAAGTGGGAGCTCCTAGATGATTTTGGCTCAGAAGCTAAATGGGGCTAGGCTTGATTAGTATTTGGATGGGAGGCCACCAGAGAAATGCAGGGCTGTAGGCTAAACTGAGAAGTTGGGAAACCACTTCTGTATTGAAGCCAAGAAAACCCCATGGAAGTGTCCTTGAGGCCACTAGGAGTTGAAGTCAACTCAAAGAAGACTTGGCTTTTATGATACATATCTCTGTTGTTCCCCTCCTCTTTTTCCCCCACCCCACATGGGGGCAGGGAGTGGCTTTAGGTTCGGTAATGGGCAGACAGAATGACCTTGAGGGACAAGCGGAATAGCTGCTACCAAGACAACAGCCAGATAAAAGAAACCTGAGTCTGGGCCAGAAGTGTAATCCATGTAAGCATCCTAGACAAGACCTTCCCTAGTTCTCATTAAGATAAAGGGAGGGAGGGGGAGCACATTCAAACTTCCAAGATTCTGCTACTGTAATTTTATAATAAAAGTGGCATTAGCATTCTTAACTTTGGTTTTCTAGTCTAGTCTACCCTGAAGAGGTGACAGGTTGTAGGAGTGATTTAGATCTGAAAAACAGAGGAAGACTACGTTTTCCTTCTGCCCAAGCTATGGTCCAGTTCAGGGAATCCCTGAAGGAAAGGCTAAGCTTTGTGAGGTTTAAACCCTTACCGACTTACCTCCCAAATCTTCTCTCCTTGGACTGTAGTCCATGAATGCTTGAGCCTTAATACATTTGTTAGTTTTTACTATACCACAAATTTGTCTTTTTTATCCCCTTTTAGGTACAATGCCAGTTTATTTAATTTAACTTTTGGCGTTTAGTACTATTTTTAAAAAAAAAATTAAAGGGCAAAAAACACTCTATGAGAACATATGAAAATTATAATTTTTTAGAGATGGAGAAGTTTACAAAAAAGTTTAATGTAATCATAGGAAATATTTCATTATGATCAAGCTTCTGAGGTCCGTAGTCTATAGGGCAGTTGGGGAATTCTGGGAGTTGAAGTCCATACATCTTCAAGTTGCTAGGTTGAGAAACATTGCTATAGGGTATGATTCTCATTATCAGTTCCTAAAAAGGACTCATGATGGAGAGGCAATTGACAGATGCCAGAGGAAACGTGAGAACCCATTTGTCACCTAATAGCTGTGATTCTCTCCAGAAATGGACGAGGGATTTAGAAAAGGAAGGACATTCCAATGTTACAACTTGTTAGACTTCATGGCTGCATTTCCATGAGAATTCTTGATAAGAACATCCATGAGCACAATGATGTGATTCCCAAAGATTTCCAACCAAGCCCTCATTTGTACTAAGCTGTGATATAGGATGGTGCCGTTGCTGCCTTCACAACAGCTCACTCTAAGGTTTTTTCTTTAGCAGAAGGCGGGCAAGATAGAGTTAAGGTTCTTCTCAACTTGTACATCTTGAAGACATGGACAGAGAATGTGGAGAAACGATGGTCACCACAGAGTTGCTCAATCCTTTCCCCCACCTTCCCAGTTGAGTAAATTGGGCATACTGGGACTGGCACCATGGTTAAGTGAGGTGATAAGGGTGACCAGAAAACTTACAAAAGAGTTTGGAGGAAATAGGGAGCTCCATCCTTTAATACTGCAAGGGAATGACAGTGCAGGTTGTGAGTTGCCTTCTCCACCTGTCTGTCTGGTGGATTCCAGAATAGCCAGTAGAGTAGAGGCCACCAATCAAAGTAATAAAAGCAGTAGCGAGAATGGCCACACAAAACTTCTTGTTGGCAGGAACGGTGGAGAGCCATCACTGATGACAGAACCATCAACACCCAGATGATAGGACCTGACTCCCTTTCCTAATTTTAATCAACCTTCTGTGGAGCACTAGTTCTACCTTGCTTTTTAAAACATGGTCTTTCAAGAGGGTGCTAAACATGTGTTTATGAAGAGCTTGCATAGGATTTGAGAAGAGCTTCAGGAAGGACCGGCAAGGCCTTATGTGGGCAGATGCCACTGTGTTAGCAATGTCTGGTCTCTCCTGCATTAGCCCATGGCAAAAGGTTTGAGAGTTGCAACTCCTTGCTCTGCACCCCCAGCAGAAGGATTCTCAACCACCCTTGAACTCCTGTCCATGGCTTTTCCTTGTATATCACTAGTTTTGGAGATCGACCTCACTCCCATTACTTCTGGTACTCCTCCTCCTACAGGTGGGTCACTGTATGGGGAATAGGAAAGAAATGCCAGCTGAGTTTTCTCATCTGAATGACTTTCTCTTCCCATCAGAGACTGATGAAGAAGTAGACTGTGGGGGAGGGGAAAGGAACAGCTGGGCCTTACGATGGCAGGGGGAGGGCAGGGAAGTTCATGGATCAGCCGATTTTGCACCAAGCAGATTCTGAGCTTCTCACTGGTCTGAGCGCAGCGTAATCACATTGCCCTCGCTGTGATAACAGTCTTCCAGCTCATTGGTTCCAATGTGTTTTCTCCTTAAGTTGCTGCAGCCAGAGCCATAGAGACGCTGCTTGAAGATGTTGCTACTGTCAGAATGCTTAGGGATGCATTGATGCCTCCCTGGGCAAATGAAACGCCTTTGCCTTGGATCATTCTTAGTAGACTTGGATGAGCAAGATCGGTGCCTCTCAACCTTGGCAGCTTGAAGATGTGTGCATGCTGGCTGGGGAATTCTGGGAGTTGAAGTCCAAACATCTTCAAGCTGCCGTGGTTGAGAGGCACCGATCTAGATGTTCAAGCATCATTCAGAGTATCAAACCTTTTCTCAACCTTTATGCAATGAAAAAGTGCCAAGATTAATGTTTTCATGAAATTTCCCATCTCCACCCCATTTTGGCTCCATAGGACTATCCTTTCGTTTTTTTGCAAATTATATACATGTGTAAGCAGTATTTTGCCCTACAAAAAGAGGTGTTTTTTTCCTGTCTCTGCTTTGTGAAATGGAAACGAGCACTGATATTTAAGGTACTTCCTTGCAGACATGATTTCTTCCCCCTCCTGAGACACATTTTCAAACTGGGTCCTGGTTACCGGTGCCACCACCCTCCTCCAAACCCAGAGAAGCCCAGAGGAGTTTTTTTCTAGGTGGTCAACTGGGGAGTGCAAAGGTCAGCATCTGGCCAAGCATCCTCTCTTGGCCCATTCTCATCCTTCTTCTGTTGATTTCCTTGGCTACTTCAGAACAATTCAGCTGGTGGCCACAAAAGGGTCTTTATCGCTACTTCTCTGCTCCTTTTAAAAGGGATGGATAAAGGCTGGCAGGGAACCGTGGTGCCTTAAGCTCAACAGAGGGCAAGGGAAGAGTTTGACGTGAGAATGCCTGCCAAGGAGAAACCATCGTCCTAACGGTCAGCATTTGGGCTGCAAAGTGGTCTTTGCAGAGGTTTCAAGTATCCCACAGTGGAGGCAGAATTTAGTTGGCTCTGCTGTCCGGTGGAAGTAAAGGTGTCCAAAGAGGCTGGCACAATGCTGATCTGGTGCAAACGTTGCCCTTAGAACAGAAATTGCAAGATGAGACAAACCACTTCCTGCCCAACATGCTGAAGTCTACAAGGATCATCTGTCTCTTCAGGCCTGGGAGGAAATTTGAGGAGAAAGAAACAGCGGAATCTGAAGGACATCAAATACACGGTGTCCTGAACCAGGACACTCCAGTGCGCATTTCTATTCCATATTCTACCAGGTAATGAAAGCGGAAAAGGCTTGGGGAGGTTAACATTGCAGGTGAGCTTATGCTTTGCCTCTTCTCAACAACAGCCCCAGAGAAATGCAGGAGGTGAGGTTGAAAGTGGAGGGAACCCCAAAATATTTCTGAAAAGGCTCCTGTCCTCTCTTCAGATCAGCTGAGCCTGAGCTGGGGTGGTTGTCCTGGGGCTGAGCTTCAGACATGGCTGGGCTTGCACCCTCGTTCATTACCACAACAGTGTAATGAGGTCACCCTCCTGGTGCCGTGCCAAGCCCAGAGCGACTGCCCAGTTTTTCTCCTGCTAAAGCCACCCCTGGGACCAAGTCGGATCACAGCATTGGCCCACGACCTCTTTCCCACGTGCGTGATTTTGGCAAGGTCCTCTCTGTGTGCACAGTATATGCTTTCTATCTTCCAGCTGGTGATTCTGCCAAAAAGAATATTTAAAAATACCTGGCAGTGCCGTACGCTCTTCAGCTAATTGCAGGAGAAACAGAATGGGTCACTGTGTGTAATTCTGCTCTCCCCACAGAAGCTGAGAGCTGGAGGGGGCATCTTTGGCAAGGGAGGGCCATTCGGTTGGCTCTGCATCCTGAACTTTCACGGGCAGGTTTCAAGCTATTTTTGTAGCAAACACAATAAAAAGTCTAGGTGGTTTTTTGTCTGTGTGTGCCTTCAAATCAGTGTTGACTCCTGGCAACTACCTGGACAAGTCCCTGCAGCTTTCTTGGCAAGATTTCAGAAGTGGTTTGCCATTGCCTGCTTCCCAGGGCTGAGAGAGAGTGACTGGCCCAAGGTCATCCAGCTGGCATTGTGCCCAAGGCAGGACTAGAACTCACAGTCTCCTGGTTTCTAGCCTGAAGCCTTGACCACTACGCCAAACTGGCCTTGTAGCAGCAGATAAATATTTAACATGTTTTTTATGGACAAACCTTGAACACTTCATCAGGTGCATGGGTGTATGGGCTTTGCAGAGCTGTCCACCACAGGGGTCAACCAAGTCAAGATGGTGGGTGCAATCAAAGTGAAAAGGAGGCAGAGCTTTGATTGCACAGTCATGGCCACCATCTTGACTTTCTTTCTTTCTTTCTTTCTTTCTTTCTTTCTTTATTTATTTATTTTTCACATTTCTATTACCACCCACCTCCCCTCAAAAGGTGGACTCTGGGCAGTTTATAATAAAATTCTCCTTAAAACCTCAACATCATAAAATCACTGAAATCAACACCTACAATACTAAATAATAAATAATTTTAAATATTTATTTATTAAATATTAAATATTTATTTTATTTACATTTCAAATCTCCATCACTGCCCATCTCCCCTGAAAAGGGGACTCTGGGATGTGATATGGAATATGGAATCCAAGTGGGAAATTTCCATTCGGTAGGGAGAACTCTACATCACCAGCCACCCCCTGTTGCCCTTCCCATCCCAGGCGAGGCGGCAGAACCAGGTCTTCAAACCCTTCCGGAAGGTCGGGAGCGAAGGGGCCTGCCTCACCTCGGGGCAGGTTCCAAAAATCCTTTGCTACCATTAAGTGGTCTTTCTAGGTTTTGCAGCCCAGATACAGTATGCCTCATTTAATATGTAGTGAAAAGATTACATTTAATATTTCACATTTAGTTTCTAGCAGTTTCTGATGGTACAATCATAATTCAGTTATGTCTTTTCACATAGATGGGTAACTGGTACAATTAGTCACTACTGCAACACAGGAGTTATGGCTTATTTGGGTTAGAATAGAATCATGCCCTGAAATAATGAAGCTGCAGTTCTTCCTGTCGCGGAGCAAAGTTCATGTCCTTGCTGTGAACTTATCTCTCAGCCGAGATGTCTATCTGATCTGTGAAAAGCAGGATCATGTTCTCAAGAAATTCTAAACTAACTCAATGTTTTAAAGTTTAAGCAGAGACAAAACATCACAAAGATTTCCCGGCATGCCCATTTTTGGCAGAAAATGCATCTCTGAATAGGTTTTTTTCTAGTACAGACATTTCCTCCAATGAACTTCAAATAAAGTATTTTCTCATTTAGAAACATGTCAGAAAACTCTAGTGTTTTGAGTTCTCCTATATATTTGGCAGGACCAACTTCAGAATATTTGACTGATTACAAATGTACAAATGTGTACAACTCTGAAAGCAACAGTCACTCCCTGTTTCTCCTCTCTCTTGCCACTTGGAGGGACCCCCCTTCCCAGCTTTCTCGGGCGAGAGCAGGAACAGCAAAGCCATCCACAGCTTCATAGAGCGGCATGGCCATCAGGTTCCCGCTTCCACTGGGAAAGCAGAGGCGCTGGCAGCAACTCCATCAGGCCCCACAAAGGAGGGGAAGGGGAACAGAACCCTCTCGCGTTCAGCATTCTTTGGACCTTCCCGTCCTGATATGATTTGGATTGGAAACCTAACCTTGAAATGTTCCCTCTGGTCATTCTTCTGGTAGCAAGTGGGGGGCTTAATGTGAGTGAAGAAAAATGCTCTTTTCCTTCTCCTTTCTTTAAAGAAAATTCATCAAAAGCAGCATTAATGACTGGTGTGGCTCTGCCCAACATCTCTTAAATTAGAAGTTCCAAAGCAGGTTTTTTTTTCCACAGTTCCTTCTCTTGATCTTGGATGTCTATAGTTCCTCTGCCTTGTAGGACAAGAAAAATAAGAAATGCTGCCCTGTTTTATTAGGCTACTGCTCACCTTGCTTAGAATTTGGGTAGCGGGACCACCTATCTTGAAGAAGGATGTTCATGGAGGATTCCTGAGCCAAGATCGCCCTCTATTGGCAGTGAAAGCAAATAACATTGGGGGACGGTGTAAAGCAGAATCCTCTTTCAAGGGTCAATATTCACTGGAATGAAAGTTTTCACACTGAGTAGGTTCTTACTTATTTACAGAAGGTCCCTCAATGAGAAAATAAATAACAGCAATCTGTTTTTTCTGAAATACAGCTACACACTATGGTTTTTTCCTGCTGTGACAGTGGTGAGTGTTTGAATGATGGATATGCTGGAACATTCAGCTATACAGTTCAAAGAAGTCAATCAGCAGGCCGGTCCACCATCCAAGGTGAACAAAGCATCTGCCCTAGAATATTTACCCAAGAGGGATTGCTTGGCATGTCATCCTGGCAGGAACTTTTATTATGGGCTGTAGATGCATCAAATGCAGAAATATGCTCTTCAGATGGCTGAAATGCCCATCCCCGGTTTTCTCCACCAGGCAAGGGGCTGCTCCTTCTGTTCTGTGCAGCTGTAGAAGGTGCCCCCAGAGGCAGCTGATGCCTTCTTTGCCCTGGTCTAGAACACTGAATAAATCTGTCAATATTGGTTTCAGCTTCTTCTTTTTCCAATCTTCAGCTCAGTTTTTCTCAATGAGGTTTTCAAAAGAACAGTTACATAAAAATGCATACATATTTTGCAGTAATATACCTATGCCTGTTTCTAACTAATGTAGGAGTGTTTGTGCAGTTTTACGCATACATTTTTTTAATTGGCAAATTGCACTGCATAATTCAGAAAAGTGCAGATTTAAAAGACTGGGCAATTTGTTTCTAAAGATGTTCAGGTTACCTTCGTGTCCTCCAGAGACGTCAGGGGGATGATACAGAAAGAGATCTAATTTTAAGGGAGAAACAACATGTGTTAAGAATCTCTTCTGACTTTGTCCTCAACAAGCTCAGGGGTGAGATTATGTTTTCTAAATTCTTCACCCTGGACTGAATACACAGCGGTTGGGTACAGAGAACAGGACAGTGGCACAGGTATTGCTCCAGAAAACATTGAATCCCTGCCATAGAACCCTTACACACACACACACATGCACACTCACAGGTGTAAGCAAGTGCACATGAACACATACATCCCTATACACCACATATACATGTATACTTTTTTCCACATAGCATCACTCTCAAGATTACTTTACCCTATTTAGACAGCCTTGCTGATTTAATTTAAACTCCTCAGGAAAATGCATGAACCTTCCCGAACTGGTTTTGTGGAACTCCACAGCTAATTGTCCCGTAGGATGGAGGTTCAGTCATGTGCACAGGGGTGCTTTTTGCAGAACCTGTATGTGTGTGTGTGTGTGTGTTTCCCCAGAAGGGATCAGGTTTTGCAGATGTCTCCTGCAGGATTGCAGCCAAAGACCATATTTACCATATTTCAGTAAACATGGGCAAGTACCAACTGTGGAAACAATGCTGTGCCAGCTAAAAATAAATCTTAGAAACTGCTAAAATCTTGCAATAGCATTTGTGTGGGAGGGGATGGTAAATATCATTATAATGCCCATAGACCAATCAGAGTTTTTACATAATGAACAAAACAGTTTTAAACATTCATTTTAAGATACTTCTTACCCCAGGTTCTTTGGAATCATCCAGTAAATCCTTTTGGCTGGAACACCTGGATTCAAATGAAGTTTCAGCCTTGGACAAGCCATGATCCACAGCAAAACCTTTGGCTGTCACCTGCGACGGGGGGAGGGAGGGACACAGGATGGCTGCTATCCTGGCTTTTTTGAACATACCCTGTGGACACCCCTGAATGGATGGATGGATGATGGACTGGCAATTTCAGTCTGTTTGTCATCAAAATAATCCCAAAGATGTGGTATAATTTTGAATAAAGCCATTCAAAATTAGAAAATCCATATTCAGCACCATAACAAAGGCAAGACAATGAATAGTAGCCTTTTCCTTTGTGAGGAGACACACACACACACACACACACACACACAGAAAGCATTTAGAGATTTTGGAGTCCCCAGTGTCTCTGGGTGGGAACGTCGATATCATCAAACAAGTAGTATTTACTTGAGGTAAGTGTCCTCAAAGTAAGTTAACTAACAAAAAATGAATGGTACCAATCAAAGCGAATATTTGTAGCTCAGGGTTGAACTGTGGAGTCCTTGCTGCTCTCTGAGCCTTGTTTTCTTGCAGACGTTTCATTGCCAGACTAGGCAACATCTTCAGCGCAAAGGGGGAGTGGGCCTTGCTCTCAGTTTATATCCGGTGGCTTGCCCTGCTTGTGTTGGTGGGGGTGTTGTTCTCTCCTTGGGGGTTCCTTGACTGGGCTGTTGTTTGCTGCTTGGTTGACTGCCAGAGTTAACAGTTCCTTGATTGGGGTGTATTGTGCTGTTTCATTGTTCATCTGGTGTTAATCCTAGTGTTGATTTTTGCATATCTGGGTGTTGATTGCTGGCAAGGGAGTGTACTGTCTTTTGGCTTTTCTATTGTCTCTTTTGAAAGGTATGTAAATGTTGTTTGCCTCTATGTGTCTGTTGATGGCTGCTTTGTCTGAGTGCCAGGCTTCCAGGAATTCTCTGGCATTTTTGGATTTGTCTTGGTTTAGGGTGCTCACAGTTTCCCAGTTGAAACTATGGTTGAGTCTGTCCATGTGCTGTGAGATTAAGGAGTTCTCACTGTGTCTTCTGACTGCCAGTTGGTGTTCGTGGATGCACTCTGCTAGACTTCTGCCTGTCTGTCCTACATAGTGGCTGTTACAGTCTTTGCATTGTATGTTATAAATAACTCCTGTTTTTTCTTCTTGGGCTATTGTGTCAGCACCTGATCATTCGAGCATTCACACAATCACAGTCAGGATTCCTTTAACTGTTTAAATGAAGCGTAATGAACGGTACAGAAGGCAAGCTGCGAATAAAGATTTCCCGCTCAAACCTAACTCAAAAACTACATTCTCTTAGTTAGTCCCCTTACCCATGAAACCATTTCACCCCCCCTCCCATCCAGATGGTATTCCTGGCATATCTCAACCCCGTGTCCTTGATGTCCTCCATAGCCATAATAAACCACTTCACACTCCAACTTCACTCCCCCTCCCATCTGGCGACACGGATTCCATTCCTTGGAGAAGGAAATGATGGGAGATGCTCTGATAAGGGTTTCTGTGAAACCTTTGATGGGGGGCATCTGACATATTTTGGGCTGCTTAATATGTTTTGAAGAGCTTTAGTTTGTTTATATGCTATGGTGATGCCATGCGGTTGTAACAGTCTCTGTTGGTTTCTGAGATGTTTCTGATGTATGGCAGTGCCAAGTCTTGTCCAGTGTTTCCAGTTCGGTCTCGCCTAGCCTCCAGGTGCCAGTCCAGTTGGGTCGGTGTTCCAGATTGCGGACTCTCGCCTTCAGTTCCAGCCTTGCCACACTTCCTAGAATCATCCAGTCCCACAGCTCTGGTCAGCGAATCCTGCCCTGCGGTTCTGCCACGGTGTGATCCTGCAACCTTGCCTGGTCTTCCATTGTTGCCTGGGTGGTCTTGATCGGAAACAGTCTTACCCCATCTCTCACATGGACTTATTGTTGTAAATAGTTGTCTTAATAAAGAGTAGTTTTGATAATAATCCTGTCTGGCCACCTCATAGTCTGAACAGGACAGTTTGAAGACTATTAGCAGTGAAAAAATTATTGCGTAGGCAGAAATTGATAACTTGTTCTCCTACTTCAACTTTATTTTTTAAAAAGAAGATAAACTTAGAAAAAGAAAAGGACAGCTAGGTAGTCGCATAGTCTTGTCTAAATAACATTGCATTTGTTTGGCTTAAAATGGCCATTTCCCCTAATGTAGAGAAACTATAGGGCAATTAAATGGAGAACTCAAAATCATATTTTTAATAAAGCAATCATTTTCTGATCTGTTTGGACCCCAAAGCCCAGTGATTTTAGGGTAGAATGTGAAGCCAATTTAGTGGCCTGCTAGAACCACTGAAGTGGAACAGAGCTTATAATGCAGCTGAGAAGCTGCACAGAAAAAGAAAATTATCTTAGATAGCTTCAATGAGCATGCCAGAGAAACACAGATTATTGCTCTTACACATTCAGCCCTCCCAAGCATAAAGAATCACACGCTTAGACATATTAGGTTAAGATAAGTAAAAGAATTCTTACTGACTTTACTGTTGCTTCTGTTACATCCGTCTTGGTGAAAAGATGAAGTTCCTTTGTTCTTCTTTCCTTTCTAAATACTTAGTTTTGCCCTAAACTCTCAGCCCTACAGCTGCCAAGAGCTGCATGGAAGAAAGGGGAATTCCAGGCCCACCACATGGTGCCCCGAATGGAGGAGAGCAGCACACATCCGTGTGCTTGCTTCTGGTGGAGAAGAAGGAAGAGAGAAAGAGGGAGTTGGAGTGGCAAAAAACAGCTTCCTCAGAGTTGCATTGTGGGACAACTTAATTTACATGTTAATTCACATGCAAATGAGGCATGCTGGATTTGCCAGAACTTCTAACAGAATGTAGGTTAGGCTGACCATATTTCCTTGAGACAAAAATGGGACACTGGGATGGCAAAACAGGGCAGGGCTGGGTGACAGGCTAGATCGGCAGGCAGGAACTTCCCCGGTTTTCTCGGGCTGGGAATCTTTGGATTCCTCCGTTTGTGAGAGGCAAGGCTGGGCTGGAGAGTCTAGTGAACGGGTGTCCCCAACAAGCCGTTCCTCCTCTGGCCGTGCTTTTATGTTCTTTTCTTCCCCCCATTTCAAGGCAGGAGCCAATCGGCTCGCCCTTTGATCACCGCCTATCAGCTGATCCTGTTTTTTTCTTTTTAGGTTTCCTGGCGGGTTGAGCTCTATGGCTTTTTTCCCGCCATTTCTGCTGAGCTCCCCCTCCTTCCACCCAAAGTCAGACTGCATTCTGACAGGTTTGTGGGAATTTTCAAATTTTTAAGTAAGGTTTTTAAGAAAATGGGACAAAATGGACATTTATATTAAAACAACGGGATCTGGAAATGTTAAAAAAATGGGACTGTCCCATTCAAAACGGGATGTATGGTCAGCCTAATGTAGGTGGAATCACCACCTCATCCATATACAGGTAGTCCTTGGGTCACAACAGCAACTGGGACTGGAATTTCCATTGCTAAGCAATGCAATCATAAAGTGCGACATCACAGGACCACATTGCTTAGCAGCGGCAATCTCAGCAGTCCCCATTGCTGTCATTAAGTAAGGATCACAAGTCATTAACCAAGGACCTCATGTGACCGCAACTTGTGACTTCCTGCTGGTTTCCAACAAGCAAAGTCAGTGGGGAACCCAGTAAGAAGTTGCATGTCCCAGTCACAACAAGCCTTTCCTTAGGTGGCTCACAAGCAGGCCAGCAGGCAGGTGAGTGCTATGGAGTGTGGCCAGGCAGGGGGTGGGTGCAAATGTGCAAATGTGGGCAGGTGTCTGTGGGGGGTGGTGGTGCTGCGGCCTAGCACAAGTGCAACCAGGGGGTGCTGCAGGGGGTGGGTAGGCAGGGGGCGGGTGCTGCGGCCTAGCGCAAGGACGGCCGGACAGAGGGGTGCTGTGGTGCAGCATGAGTGTGGGCAGGGAGGGTGTGCTATGGCATGGTACAAGCATGGGCAGGCAGGTGTGTGCTAGAGAGTGCTGGCAGGGGGCTGCTGTGGAGGGCATGCACTACAAAGTACAAGATCTCTGGGATCTTGTACTCCATAGCGGGGTTCCTTGGAAGAAAAAGCAGTGGGAGCAACTTGCAGGAGCAACTGGCAACCTTCCCTGTTGGCCTCCTCATTGACTTTGCATGTAGGAAGCCAGCAGGGAAGGTTGCAAATGGAAATCACGTGACCATGGGACTCTGCAGCCATCATAAGGGCGAGCTGGTTGCCAAGTGCCCAAATCATGATCACATGACTGCGGGGACACCATGACAGCTGCAACTTCATGGACCAGTTGTAAGTCCCCCTCATTCAGTGCCGTCAGAACTTGGAACAGTTGTTGAACAAGTGGTTGTAACTTGAGGACTGCCTGTAGATATATGTAACTGTTAGCGACAGAAAAGTATTTTCAAATAAGTCCCTTCAGATTTAGTGCTTAATCTTACTTTGAAAGGACCACACACAAGGATTTGAGTTCTAGGGAAATTCTGCTCAATTTGATCCCAGAAATCAATTAATCACGAAGAGTAATTAGTCCCGCTTACAAATAATGGAGGACCTGTCTTATTTTGGATATTAGCTTTTCAGTCCATCCTTACCCACCTCCAGTGGAAAATCCAGTCTGTAGATCTTGTTCCAAAGTAGCTGCCATCCAAGCAGAAAGGTAAATAGCTTACTGTTGGCCAAAACCACCACCCCTTCCAAAGGGCATGGTTGAACCCAGCTCCACTGCTACAGCCCAGTTCCAAACGAGGGAGAGAAATGCCTGGATGCTGCTCAGGAAGTACAACTGTGGGTGGAAAAGCAGCTTGGGCCACCTAAACAGGATTGGTCCTGGAGGAAGACACGGTCTGTGAACAGAGAAGACGTGGATGGCTAAGCACACAAATGATCCCAGAAAATTCTGGAATCCCATTTTGGGCCTCCTCTCTTTAGAGATGGTGCCTAAAGACCCCTAATCACTTTTGCTTTATTGCATCAAAACAGATTTACCTCCTTAGAAATAATCCCCAGGAACCACATCTCTGTGAACATTCCTCAGAATTACTAACATTTACCAATGCAAGTGTTTTGATTTGGGCAGAGTTCAAAACTCTTGTCATAATTTCCCGTGGCCATTTGGCACCATCCAGGGCAGGGCCTTTGGGGGAGGCTTCACAGGGCTTGAATCAGCCCCTCCCCTCCAAATGGGAAGCAGGCCTCCCCCTCCCGCTCCCCTTCCCCCTTTGGAAGCCGAGGGGGCTCCTAGGCAGCTGCTGCTGGCGTTCCCAAGCTGGCACTCTGGAAGCCACACCTTATGTCCAAGGGCTACATGAGGTCGGGAAGCAGGTTTTCAGGAAAGGAGGGTGTCCTGGCTCCTGACCATTGACATCCTGCAGGCCCCGAGAGACGCCTGGCGGATGTTTTTCCCTCCAGCCAGGTCCTATGGCCCATCCCTGGTCTGGCAAGTGTGATACCTTATTCAGGGCAGCTAACCCATGCCACTCATCCACAGTATCACCATCTGGCCCGGACTGAGCTTCATTTGTTCTGGCTGTTTTCCACTGCAAAGAAGGGCCAAGGCTGATTCAACACTTCCAGCTCTTCTCCCGCATTCAAGAAAAAGAGGAACGGAGTTGAATGCCCGTTGCCTACAACAGCTGAGCAGCCCTCACTGACTTTCAGAACCAGCAGCCTGCTCACAATTCCATTCACCAAAGGAAAGCACTTCTGAACAATGGAAAGGAAAAGAGCACGCTCCGTTCTTCTTCTGCACATTTTTTTGCCTCAAAATAGTCGCACATTCAGGAAATCAACCATATGTCAGATAGTTTAACATGAAAATGAAAAAGGAGAGTAGCATAAATCTTCTGCATACAGCGTAACAGAATTTGGCTAGAAGACCGGTCAGCTTAACGTTACACACTTATGCTCTATGCAGAAGATATGTAAAGTTAAGCTGTTTGGTTTTCTAGCCAGATTCTGGTGTCTCTAGCATTTCTTTCATGCCCTGTCTGGCTCTGCTCATGGAGTTCTAGTGAATTTAGCAACAGCTTAGGTTGCTGTTTTGCAGAGACACTGTTGTGTCTTTCCACCTCTTCCCTGGGAAGATGGCAAATCTTATTATGTTCCCCCCACCGCCCCAAATGTAACAATTAAGACCAGTTGTGAATTGACCAGAGAATGAGAAAAAGAATAATCTCACGGACACACTGAGGAGATTTCAATTGTCTTGATGTTTCAGTAATTTTAGAATACAAAGTTGTCTGATAATGCTGAGTGAAGTAGAAACTTTAACACATTTTGCTGAATCTGCAGCCTTTAGACCAGCCTTTCTCAACTTTTTGACCCTGGAGGAACCCTTCAAATATGCTTCAGTCCTCGGGGACCCCCTGCACATTCAGGCTCAAGTATAGGCCAGAAGTTACAAAATTATTCTATTTGTTTCACATGTAGGCCTGTCTATGTGCGTGAACAGTGTTCTTAAACTAAAGATAAAGAACAAAACTTACCTCTTCAATGTGAAGTTGCCCAAATTTGAAACAGCTTCTTAAATAAATTGTGACCTCCTGGGAACCCGAGGGTTCCACAGAACCTGGCTGAGAACCCCTGCTTTAGATGTTTTCAGGCATATCCATCTTCAGCAAGCAAAAGCATTATTCAAGCTGAAGGTCTGCATAAAACAACGTCCTGATGCTCCGCTTGTATCATAGACTCATGAAGTCAGAGCAAGGGAGTGCAGGACTGGGGAATGTGTGTTTCGGTTGGGAATCTGTTATGAATAGCAAACCACTTTTTCTCACTGCAGCTTCTTTCTTCCAAGACTTCTTTGCAGAACCGGCAAATCTTGACGGTGAATCCAGTTTTGCCGCAAACCTCTTTGCTCATGAAAAATGCTCGAAAGGCCATCTGCATATGCTCAGCAACTCTGAATAACCATGGAAAAGCCGCCAAACATTTCAACAAGTGGAAGAGGTTGTAGGCCCTCTTCAAGCAGACATTTACTGAAATTAGAGTGCTGATGGGCAGCATGGGTGAAGAAATAGGCATTTTCAGAAGGAAAACACCCACCGTTTTGATTTTTGACCAGAGAAATGTATCAGAGCTTGTGGCAACAGGGCCAAAGAGGAGAAGTGAGCTTGATGGGCAGACAATGGCAGAGGGGGGCAAACTTGCAGAGATTTGGAACAAAACATGGCACAACCTGTTTATCGCCTTGAATGCGAAAGAAGTGACTCCTTTTTCATTCTGAAGTCTTAAAGCAGAAACGGTGGACATGGCATTCAGCTATTCTAGAAGTTGATTCCACATCTCCAGAAGTTCTTATCCCAGGAACCAAGACCCATGTTCTTGGCCTACTGCAACGATGGAAGTCAAAGCTACGTTTTGACCAGTTTTGAGTAGCCACCAGACTTCCCTCCTCAAGCAATGAAACTCTGTAAGACCCCAGATAACCAGTCAGCACCATGCAACTTAGTTCAGCAGGAAGGCCACAGACAAATGCTTCCTGGGTGGACTGTTATTGTTGGCAGATGCTGGGAAAGCCTTTAGCCCAGGAGAGGTCAAAAAAGTCACACACCAAGCATTTCTATAAAAATAATTTATTTACAGAAAGCAAAAACAAAAACAAAACATTTAAAGGACTTAGCTCCCTTTGGAGCAAGCCTTGCTGAGCTACATTTCCAGCAGAGAGAAAAAGAAGAAGTGAGAAGACAAGTCCGGGCAGCTCCTCCCCTCCCCCCAGGCTATTTGCATGAAGCACGTGAGAGGAGACAATCTAATACAACCCCTTCACCTGGCCAAAATGCTTTGATACAATAGCAGTCTTAATCTATTAGTAGGAAAACCTCAACAGTTATGTCCCGATCCATTTTTTGGATTTTGTTCCCCAGCCATGCATAATGCAGAGCCTACCTCGAACCTGGCAACACACCCAAATTTAATGGACCTACCAGATGTCCTCTAGTCCTTTTGACTGAAATAATAATTAAAAACAAACAAACAACTATCACACTTTAAGGTGGGGAAAGCACCTGGAGGGGGATATATTTCACCTCCATTTGATCAAAATAACCGTGACTGGGGGGGGGGGCAGTTTTGACATTCCTTTACATCAGCATTGACCAGCCCTTGGAGATGCCTGATGATTGGGGACCTACAATTATCAACCCCATATATAAAATGGGAATAAGGTGGACCTGTCAGATTATCAGCCAATTTGCTACTTAGTGCAGTTAAATTTATGCAAGTTGCATTTTTGCTGGAAGCTCTGAGACCAGCTGGTTAGCAAAAAAAGTCATACAAAGAGCAGACTTTGGGACAACTGGCCAAAGGTTAATTCCACAGCATTTGGCTGAGAGGATGGAATGCTAAGCCTGTGGTGGATCATCAGCTCCTCAGCTTTATTTGGGGGCCACAGGCAACACCTGCTTGAGGGTTAGTTGTACCCCTCAGAATCTTTTTATATGCCCACTTAAACAAACAAACAAACAAACCACACACAAACACATGAGTTAAAGCAAGGGAGTATAGTTGCCCCCATTTGTTGAAATCAACTCATTGGTCCAAGCAGGATCTAATCCTAGTTTTTGCTCTCCCAGCAATGACCATGGGATGGCTTCCTGCATTGCTGTGTGCAGAGGATGCAGCCATTCTTTCTCACAGTTGCTTCCTGATGTTTTGAATAAAAGCTTGCTGTAAATTATCTGGAGACCAAAGCCATGGTCTCATTTATGTTAATATGTTTTTCTACTACAGATTAAGGTTACTATGGTAACTAATCATTTGGGCCAGGTGAAGAGGTTGAATTTAATTGTCCCCTTTTCACGTGTTAATGGTTGCATTGCCTAAGGGAGGAACTTGCCTAGACTTGTTTTAGTTTCAGTTTCCCTTCTGTGTAGGCTTGCAGCTGAGAGAAATCTCTCCTCTCAGCAAACAGCCTTTAAATATGTTTGCTTTCTGTAAATAAAATTATTTTTATAGAAATGCCTGGTGTGTGACTTTTCTGATCTCTCCTGGGACAAAGGCTTTCTAGCACTCTGCCAACAATTTAAACATTCAGTGGAATGTGGGTGGCCATGAAATGTTCAGCTACATGGGTGTGGCTTTCCAGACCTTGTCTTCTGGGAAGGCGCAGATTCCATGTGCTATCCAGAGAAAGATGGTCCTGATTCTCAGGTTCTTTCATAGTAAAGCAATTGCCAAGATGGTACACGGTGGCCAGACCTGTAACTACAAGCCTTTTGGAGGCAGTTCAATCTAAATTCCTGTGGGCTGTTTTTGGGATCCTTCAGTGTGTCCATATTGCCACCCTCCAATCCAAAGAAGGTCTCAGGATAAGTAAGACAGACAGATATTTTCTGAGCGGCAGGATAAGAGAATTCCAATAGGTGAGACAACATTCTTTCTGGACTAAAGAAGGAGGAAAACAAAGAAAAAGACTATAAAGGGCTTAAATTTTTAGCAAAAAGCTTAGCAAGAATTGGATGTAAGAAAGTTTAAAACAGATAAAGGGGGCAGTAATTTTGAAAGATTAATTCTTGGTGAAAGCGTTTTTTAAAATATTGGAATTAAACAGACAAATGGACCTGACCTTTGTGGGAATGTTAGTTGTTTAGCATGAAAGAGTGTAGACAAAACAAAGATAAAGATAATATGAGCCAGATTGTGACAGTGACTATAACTACAGAGTGCCATTTGAGATGGAAGTATTAAGGACACAGAAAGACAAAACAGGAAAAAAAGGGGGGGAGACTGCTTTTTACTTTCTCTTTTGTAATTGAGACACTTTCACTTTTGGATTAAGGCATTAGAATGGCAACTAATGGTCCCCCGCGTGGGGGAGATGGGCGGTGATAAAAATATGATAGATAGATAGATAAATAAATAAATAAATAAATAAATAAATAAATAAATAGAAAAGCAGCAAAAAACAGGAGAAGGGAGGAGGGGATCGTTAGAGCAACCTGCAGAAAGAGGAATTACACAGAATTGCTTCAGAAAATGTTTGAGGAGTTGGGTAAAAAGATGTCTGATCAATTAATACTAAACTGACAGCTTTTGAAGAGAGAATGGATGAAAGACTTGTAAAGATGAAAGAGGAGATGAAAGAAGACATTAAGAAGATGGAAAACTCTGTAAAACAAGTGACTGGAGATACAAAATAAATTAATGACAAAGTGGAAATTTGGGGAAGTAAGACAGATGTTATAAATAGAGAGATGGAAAGAGGTTTGGATGATCTGGCATTACTGGAGTTGAGAGAGAAGAAATTTTGCTTGAGATTCAGAGCGATCCCAGAGGATTCTGGTGAAGACATTAGAGAAAAGGTAATTAAAGCTTTATCTTTATCTTTTTTCTTTTTTTGGAATGAGATGAAGAGGATACAGAGGCAGAAATAGATAAAGTTTATAGAATAAATACAAGATTTGCAAAATCACAAAAACTTCCAAAGAATGTCCTGGTGTGCTTTGTCAGGAAGAAGACAAGAGACCAAGTTCTGCAGCAGCATTTTAATACAGGATTGAAGACTGATAATATAGATGTAGTTGTGCTTAAAGAATTTCAGGTTAGAATACTGTGTGAGAGCAAAGAGTACTTCTTTCTAAGACTGATAGACTTAAACAGAAAAAGATTCCATTTCAATGGGACAGACTGGGAGGAGTAATTTTTACTTTCAAATACCAGAGGTTTTGACTGAATTCTGTGCAGAAAGCGAGAGAATTTCTAGAAAAAAATAAAGGAAAACTGGAGACAGTACAAATGGATGAGATGAGAC
Organism: Candoia aspera; assembly: GCF_035149785.1. Lineage (NCBI taxonomy): Eukaryota > Metazoa > Chordata > Lepidosauria > Squamata > Candoiidae > Candoia > Candoia aspera. Next base: position 83,249,664 of record NC_086159.1, read on the forward strand.
TACACAGAAGCCTTTACAGGTGCAACAGGACAGTGAAAGGGGTGATACTGAATTAGGTGCTACAGGGATTGACTTTTCTGCATTTTCAGCCTGATCACAGATTACAAATGCTTAATGTGGAATATAAGTGGAGTAAATGCTCCTCAAAAAAGAAAAAAAATCATTATATGAAAAAATTAAAACAAGACGTAATTTGCTTAGAAGAAACACATATTAGAGAAAAGGATATAAAATATTTCACATTAAAAAATTGGGTGAAGAATTTATCTCAGCAGGAATGAAAGAATGAATGAATGAAAGAAAGAAAGAAAGAAAGAAAGAAAGAGTTGTTTTGTATATAAACCCCAAACTACAACCAGAACTTATATTGCCTGATGAGCATAGTAGATATGTTGGGGTGGAAATTAATTTGCATGGGGTTAAAGGCTCTGATATTGAGAATTTATGCCCCAAATGAGGATAAAGCAATGTTCTAAAAAAGACCTATGGACAGACTAATGGGTTTTTCTTATGAAGATTGATATTTAATGGGAGATTGGAATGGAGTGATCTCCCCTCAAGTAGACAGAATTTCTGAGAAAAATATTAAAATTACACAAAGTCAACTACCAAAAGGTTTTCTTTATTATCTGATGGATAATTTAGAGCTTGTTGATCCATGGAGACATAAAAATGGCAATTAAAAAGAGTATACTTATTTTTCTGAAAGTCAAAGATCTTTTTCAAGAATAGATATGATCTGGATTTCAAAGAATTTGACTACTACATTTCATAAAGTAGAGATATTACCAAATACCTTTTCAGGTCATAATCCAGTGAGTTTGGTTTTTAAACGGAAACCCAGTTCTATTAGATGGAGATTAAATGAAATGCTGTTACTGAAAGAAGCAATAGTGGAGGATTGCAAAAAGAAATTAAAAGAGTTTTTTGAAAATAATTGTAATAAAGGTACAGTTGTAAGAATGGTTTGAGATGCAAGCAAAGCTTTATACAACATAATAGTGAACTTAAAAAGAGGAGGCAAGAGAAAAGACAAGCTATTTTGGATGCGATGAAAAGAAGAGGGGACTGTAATGGAAAGTATCCATCCTACAGGAATATGGTGGTGGTGTTTATATGAGAGAACAGACTTGCCAATAATGAAGGCCACCAGTCAGTATGTGACTTAAAAAGCTCAGCAGGCAGAAACTCTTCTCTAGGCACCTTTTTGGATTTCAAAGAATGTATGATATGTTTAATTTCTGCCAACAATACTGGTGGCCAGGCAGGAAGTATGTCAAAAGTGAGAAGTTCTGGTTTCGGGTTTGAAGAAGGACCCTGATTAGAATTGCTCAACAAATTACCGTAGTATTCCTCGCATTATTGAGGCTGGGATAAGAATGTCAAGAAGGAACTCCTGTTCCTTCAGGATGCCAGGTACAGCTGCAATTCCAAAATGCAGTTGAGTTGGACTCTTGCTGAGATCTAAGGTGGGTATGGTGAAGATGGAAGCACTCTGAGAGCAGGAATCTGACTGAGCAAGGATTGGTGAACTAAAATATGCATATTAAGTGTAACAAAATTGTGATGGAATTGAATTGTGATGGAATGTGTCCAGGGTCGCAACTGGAGGGGGGAGCAAGTGGGGCATGTGCCCCAGGCGCAGTGCTGGGGGGGGGTGCCAAAATGAACACTGGGTTGGGCGCCAAAATGGGCGCGGAATCCATGTTTGCCCTGGGTGACACAGACCCTAGTTGTGGGCCTGAATGTGTCTAGGAAGGAGGTGACGTGATGAACTACAGTAACACAGCAGGTTCTCCAGAAGGAAGGAGCACATTCCAAGGAGGGGGGCCAGACAAGAGACAACGCAGTCCTGAGTTGGGCCGTGGGAAGAGGAAGAGATCTAGGATGGCCCCTCCCTAGAATCTCCCAGGGTACGTCCACTCGGTTGTATAACCTCATACAGGTTGAATCTGGCAAGATTCTGTCTATGCGGTGTGAGCTAATAAAGAACGGAACTCTGGCAGCATTGCTTCTGTGTTGTTCGTGGGCTGGGCCTGACAGAAATGCTGTACATTATATGGCTAGGCAAAGCTCAGCACCTACCTAACTGCATCCTACCAGGAGAAGTTCCAAGCGCGTGTGTGCTGTGTGTGTGTGTGAGCAAGTGCATGCACACCTTGGAAGAAAGGCAAGAGGAAGTGTCCTCAGAGGATCAAACTCACTGACAAAGAGAAGGTAGAGAGGAAGCACAGAGTAAGTTCTCCATCCTCAGTTTCCACCTGGCTCCCCTCTTGTGGTTAGTAAGCCATGAGGTGCTGAGGAGTCAGCACCTTTCAATTTAGGCCTCTTTTAATCCCTTATGTCTTATTCTGAATGTGCATGTATAAAGAAGCCGTTTAGGAAAGAATGCATTTGTGATGTCAGCTGTGGGTGGTGTGATTAAGACACGGCTGTTTAATATTTCATCGGATAATATAACTATGGAAAATACCCAGTGGCTGGCATTTTTTACCCCCAGTCAGCCTAGTTTGATCATCCTTTTTTTAAAAAAATAATTTTATTAGAAGTTTTAAAAGCAAAGGTAAAAACTAATGCAAACTAATATAAAGTAAAGAAGAAAAAGGAAAAAGAAAGAAATCAAAGAGAAAGCTAAAAGTGCAAGAAAGGAAGAAAAAAGAAAAGAAAAATAGAAAAGAGAGAAAAAAGATACAAAGAAGTAGCTTCCGATCTTCTTTACAGCAGTTATAATTATAAATTTACCTCTTTCTTTAAAGTTACATCATGGCTCTCTTCTTTCTATAATCTATCCTTTCTAATCATCCAAACCATAAATCATAAGTTCATTTTTTTTCTGTTTCATGCGAAAAGTCCATCAGGGGTTTCCAGTCAGCAATAAATGTAGTTATCTTTTCTATAATCAGAGAAGTCAGTCTGGCCATCTCAGCAAATTCCATCATCCTCACCAACCATTCCATTCATCCCGTGGGACCAAGGCTGCATTTAAAAAGTGGTACCCTCTAGACTCCAGAAAGCTTACGTTAGCTCCCCAAAGTTGTCACCAACATATCAGCCTTACTTGGACAACAGGCAGTTATGAAATAATGGCTGGAGAGGAATTGGATCAGCTGTATTTAATTTAAATTAAAGTTCAGGGTCCCTGAAATTGTACAAATGTGGTTATTGTCCTGGCCTGCCCAAAACGCCCTTAGACCAAGTGTGGCCAAGTGTGCACAGAAAGTTTGCCCTTCTGGCAGAGCTGACTGATGGACTGGAGGAGGGTTGCCAAAGAGTGTGGGGAGAATGCTTTCCACTGTCCACCTTGGGACACTTCATGGATCAGAAGAGAGAAGCTTCCGGGTTCTCCTGAAGAACCCTGGAAGATGGGTGGGTGCAAAAATATGCTTCTAAGTCCTGAAACTGCTCAGTCCAGTTTGCAGGCTGGTTGCAGGACTGAAGCTTCCTTGGTGTGGGACAATGGTGCCAGAACACCAGTGAGCAGTTGGCTCTGACTAAGGCTCCAGAATCGCTCACTGACTTGCAGTGCCATTAGTGATGTTTCCCCTTGGTGTAGGATGGAAATTGATGCTACTTCTGTACTTAGCTCTTGCAAAATTGTCCAGAAGTGATGTTGATAGACTCTCCTCACCCTGAAAGCTCAGGAAAAGAGCCTGCGTCAGTTCCATGAAGACCCCCCAGAGAGCACCCCACCTGCAAAGTGTCCTTCCTACTCAGACTCCATCCTGCTTTGTTCCTTTTTGATGGCCGAGGTGGAAGTTCTTCTTGGTAAGTGCTTAGAACCCAGAATTAACTGACACGTGTAGGAGGGGGACCTATGGTTTCTGGCAGGAAAGTCATACAAACAGGGAAAGAGTGGAAAGATGTGAGGAGGAGTGGAGGGGGGGTTACGCCCAAGTAGACCTCCAAAAAGCTCAAGATACGTTAGATGCCTGTTCACCAAACCTGTACAGACTGTTCTTCTTCACTCAAATGGGCAAGTTGTTTATGCACCACCATTTTTCTCTTATAATTTATTCTTGTATTCTCCCCCCCACCTCTCTCTCACACACACACTCACACACAGAGAACGCATTCTTGGCTTTTCTACTAGATCATGGCAGCATGAGGTATCCTGGTAGTAAAACTCTAAAATTTGCACCAATAGGGCTTAACCTTTGTGGGGGTAAAAAAAAAGGTGTGATGCTGGCCATGTCAATGGGATGGAAGCTCTGCCCATTCTTGTGTCTGTGCCTCACCAGTCGTGAGGCTGGAGTTCGTTGGTACCTAAAGGTGTTGTTGTTATTGTTGTTGTTGTTGTTTGGGGGAAACTTAATTCTGTGTGCCCTCGACTTTTTACCTTGTGCATGAGTTTGATGAGTAATGTGTGCACATACATGGGCACAGCTCAGAGGAAATGTAGGCTCAGAGGAGTTATAAGCCTACCCTTTTTAAAAACAAAAAAAGGAACATGAGAAAACAGCAAGACCAGCCCAGAAGAGAAAGGATACATGCTGACAACATGAGTCAGAAAGCAAGGGACTTGGGTGAGCTGGGCTGAGCACTTTTCCTTCTGAGATTTCAGCTTCCCTGCCAGAGATGCAGGCAAGACATTTAGAGACGCCCTAATTTTAACAAGGAAAGAGCAGCAGGGTCCTCTGACAGTTCTGGGATTCTACAGATGCAGCCTTCATGTTCACGGGGAGTTGGAAGCACCAAGAAACTAACTCCATAATGTCCATAAGGTGGCAGACTTTTACCGACTTATCCAGGAATCAAGCTTGTTATGAATAGCTGTGCAGTTGCAGGCACTGGAAATCAAATATTTCTGGTTACCTTCAAACATATTCTCTGTACTTTGAGTCAGTTGCATTCCAGCCTGACTTCTGGATTGATTGATTGATCAATTGACTGATTGATTATGTGCCATCAAGTTTTTGTTGCCTCTTAGTGACCGTGTAGATAGATTTTCTTTGGGACGATCTGTCCCTAACCTGGTTCTTCAGGTCTTCCAACAGTGACCCCACCGCCACTGTAACTGTGTCCATCCACCTTGCTGCTGATCCTCCTCTTCTCTCTCATTCCATCTTTCCCAGCATTATATTTTTTGTCCTCCTTTCTGAAATTATCAGTCTGTTTGCTAACAAACTTGAATAGTGTAAGCAGAATTGCCAGAATGAGTTGTTAGGAAACAAGAGAAAGAGAGATCAATATGCATGGATGGGAGAAAACCAAAGTTTGAAGAAGTTTTTTTAAAAAAACTTTTAAACATCTTTAAAAAAAAAAACTAACCTTCAGGAAAATATTCTAGGGATCAACCAGCCCCATCATAGCCTGATGGCAACTGAGTATACAGGGATAGTCTAGAACAGCCTTTCTCAACTTTCTGACCCTGGAGGAACCCTTGAAATATTTTTCAGGCCTGGGGGACCCCCTGCCCATTCAGGCTCAAATAGAGGCCACAGGTTACAAAATTATTATATCCATTGCATGGGTAGGCCTGCCTGTGTGCACTAACAGTGTTCTTAAACTGAAAATAAAGAATGAAACTTTCCTCTTTAATGTGAAGTTGCCCAAATTTGAGATGTTGTTTGTTGTTGTTTATTCGTTTAGTTGCTTCCGACTCTTCGTGACTTCATGGACCAGCCCACGCCAGAGCTTCCTGTCGGTCGTCAACACCCCCAGCTCCCCCAGGGACGAGTCCGTCACCTCTAGAATATCATCCATCCACCTTGCCCTTGGTTGGCCCCTCTTCCTTTTGCCTTCCACTCTCCCTAGCATCAGCATCTTCTCCAGGGTGTCCTGTCTTCTCATTATGTGGCCAAAGTATTTCAGTTTGGCCTTTAATATCATTCCCTCAAGTGAGCAGTCTGGCTTTATTTCCTGGAGGATGGACTGGTTTGATCTTCTGGCAGTCCAAGGCACTCTCAGAATTTTCCTCCAACACCACAGTTCAAAAGCATCGATCTTCCTTCGCTCAGCCTTCCTTATGGTCCAGCTCTCGCAGCCATATGTTACTACGGGGAACACCATTGCTTTAACTATGCAGGCCTTTGTTGTCAGTGTGATGTCTCTGCTCTTAACTATTTGATCGAGATTTGTCATTGCTCTTCTGCCAAGGATTAAGCGTCTTCTGATTTCCTGACTGCAGTCAGCATCTGCAGTAATCTTTGCACCTAGGAATACAAAGTCTTTCACTGCTTCTACATTTTCTCCCTCTATTTGCCAGTTAGCAATCAAGCTGGTTGCCATAATCTTGGTTTTTTTGAGGTTTAGCTGCAAACCAGCTTTTGCACTTTCTTCTTTCACCTTCATCATAAGGCTCCTCAGTTCCTCTTCACTTTCAGCCATCAAAGTGGTATTATCTGCATATCTGAGATTGTTAATGTTTCTTCCAGAGATTTTAACTCCAGCCTTGGATTCCTCAAGGCCAGCTTGTCGCATGATGTGTTCTGCATACAAGTTGAATAGGTAGGGTGAGAGTATACAGCCCTGCCGTACTCCTTTCCCAATCCTAAACCAGTCAGTTGTTCCGTGGTCTGTTCTTACTGTTGCTACTTGGTCGTTATACAGATTCTTCAGGAGGCAGACAAGATGACTTGGTATCCCCATACCGCTAAGAACTTGCCACAATTTGTTATGGTCCACATAGTCAAAGGCTTTAGAATAGTCAATAAAAAAGAAATAGATGTTTTTCTGAAACTCCCTGGCTTTTTCCATTATCCAGCGGATATTGGCAATTTGGTCCCTAGTTCCTCTGCCTTTTCTAAACCCAGCTTGTACATCTGGCAATTCTCGCTCCATGAACTGCTGAAGTCTACCTTGCAGGATCTTGAGCATTACCTTACTGGCATGTGAAATGAGTGCCACTGTTCGATAGTTTGAACATTCTTTAGTGTTTCCCTTTTTTGGTATGGGGATATAAGTTGATTTTTTCCAGTCTGATGGCCATTCTTGTGTTTTCCAAATTTGCTGGCATATAGCATGCATTACCTTGACAGCATCATCTTGCAAGATTTTGAACAGTTCAGCTGGGATGCCGTCGTCTCCTGCTGCCTTGTTATTAGCAATGCTTCTTAAGGCCCATTCAACCTCACTCTTCAGGATGTCTGGCTCTAGCTCACTGACCACACTGTCAAAGCTATCCCCGATATTGTTATCCTTCCTATACAGGTCTTCTGTATATTCTTACCACCTTTTCTTGATCTCTTCTTCTTCTGTTAGGTCCTTGCCATCTTTGTTTTTGATCATACCCATTTTGGCCTGGAATTTACCTCCAATGTTTCTAATTTTCTGGAAGAGGTCTCTTGTCCTTCCTATTCTATTGTCTTCTTCCACTTCCGCGCATTGCTTGTTTAAAAATAATTCCTTATCTCTTCTGGCTAACCTCTGGAATTTTGCATTTAATTGGGCATATCTCCCCCTATCACTGTTGCCTTTTGCTTTCCTTCTTTCTTGGGCTACTTCTAGTGTCTCAGCAGACAGCCATTTTGCCTTCTTGGTTTTCTCTTTCTTTGGGATGTATTTTGTTGCCGCCTCCTGAACAATGCTGCCAACTTCTGTCCAGAGTTCTTCCGGGACCCTATCTACTAAGTCCAGTCCCTTAAATCGATTCTTCACCTCCACTGCATATTCCTTAGGAATATTAGTGAGCTCATATCTAGCTGATCTGTGGGTCTTCCCTAATCTCTTTAGTCTGATCCTAAATTGTGCAAGAAGAAGTTCGTGATCTGAACTACAGTCAGCTCCAGGCCTTGTTTTTACCGACTGTACAGATGTCCGCCACCTTTGGCTGCAAAGGATGTAATCAATCTGATTTCGGTGTTGTCCATCTGGGGAAGTCCATGTAGAAAGCCGTCTCTTAGGTTGTTGGAAGAGAGTGTTTGTTATGCAGAGTGAATTGTCTTGGCAACATTCTATCAGCCTATGTCCTGCTTCATTTTGTTCTCCCAGGCCATACGTACCTGTAATTCGAGGTGTCATTTGACTGCCCACCTTAGCATTCCAGTCTCCTGTGATGAAAATAACATCTCTTTTAGGCGTGTTGTCCAGTAGGTGCTGCAGATCCTCATAGAACTGCTCTACTTCAGCTTCTTCAGCATTTGTGGTTGGGGCGTATATTTGGATCACTGTGATGTTAGATGGCTTGCCCTGAATTCGAATTGAGATCATTCTGTCGTTTTTTGGGTTGTATCCAAGCACTGCTTTAGCCACTTTACTATTAATTATGAAGGCTACTCCATTTCTTCTGTGGTCCTCTTGTCCACAGTAGTAGATCTGGTGGTCATTTGATGTGAAGTGGCCCATTCCAGTCCATTTCAGTTCACTGACGCCCAGAATGTCTATGTTTAATCTTGACATCTCACCAATAACCACATCCAGTTTGCCCTGGCTCATAGATCTTACATTCCAGGTTCCAATGGTGTGTTGATCCTTAGAACATCGGATTCGCCGTTCACCACCAGCACCATCAGCCGCTAGCCGTCCTTTCGGCTTTGAGCTAGCTGGGTCATCACGTCTGGGGCTAGTTGAACTCATCCTCTGTTCCTCCCCAGTAGCATTCTGACCATCTTCCGACCTGAGGGTCTCATCTTCCGATGGCATACCGACATATCTCTGGTTGTACTGATCCATTTAGTTTTCACGGCAAGAATACTGGGGTGGGTTGCCATTACGTTCCCCAGGGATCGCATTTAGTCTGACCTCTCTGTCATGACCTTCCCGTCTTGGGTGGCCCTTCACGGTGTAGCTCATGGCATCATTGAGGTGCTCAAGCTCCAGCACCACGACAAGGTAATGATCCTTTGCTGAAGCAAATTTGAGATAATTTTTCAAATAAATTGTGATCTCCCAGGGAACCCCTAGTGACCTCTTGTGGAACCCGAGGATGCCATAGAACCCTGGCTGAGAAACCCTGGACTAGAATATGGTATGACAGATAAAGAAAACCCTCAAGAACGTGGCTAGCTAGCTGCAGGAAAAAGGAGATGCCATGTTGCAACATGTTATTACTGTGCCTCTTAGAAATTCTTTCAATTTTTAATTTTAGCATTGATCCTTGGTAAGCTCTAAGAATGAATATAAATAATAAAGACAGGCAAAATTCTAAAAGATAGAAACTACAGATGTCTGTTTGTTGTTTATTCGTTTAGTCGCTTCCGACTCTTCGTGACTTCATGGACCAGCCCACGCCAGAGCTTCCTGTCGGTCGTCAACACCCCCAGCTCCCTCAGGGACGATTCCGTCACCTCTAGAATATCATCCATCCACCTTGCCCTTGGTCGGCCCCTCTTCCTTTTGCCTTCCACTCTCCCTAGCATCAGCATCTTCTCCAGGGTGTCCTGTCTTCTCATTATGTGGCCAAAGTATTTCAGTTTGGCCTTTAATATCATTCCCTCAAGTGAGCAGTCTGGCTTTATTTCTTGGAGGATGGACTGGTTTGATCTTCTTGCAGTCCAAGGCACTCTCAGAATTTTCCTCCAACACCACAGTTCAAAAGCATCGATCTTCCTTCGCTCAGCCTTCCTTATGGTCCAGCTCTCGCAGCCATATGTTACTACGGGGAACACCATTGCTTTAACTATGCGGACCTTTGTTGTCAGTGTGATGTCTCTGCTCTTAACTATTTTATCGAGATTTGTCATTGCTCTTCTTCCAAGGATTAAGCGTCTTCTGATTTCCTGACTGCAGTCAGCATCTGCAGTAATCTTCGCACCTAGGAATACAAAGTCTTTCACTGCTTCTACATTTTCTCCCTCTATTTGCCAGTTATCAATCAAGCTGGTTGCCATAATCTTGGTTTTTTTGAGGTTTAGCTGCAAGCCAGCTTTTGCACTTTCTTCTTTCACCTTCATCATAAGGCTCCTCAGTTCCTCTTCGCTTTCAGCCATCAAAGTGGTATCATCTGCATATCTGAGATTGTTAATGTTTCTTCCAGAGATTTTAACTCCAGCCTTGGATTCCTCAAGGCCAGCTTGTCGCATGATGTGTTCTGCGTACAAGTTGAATAGGTAGGGTGAGAGGATACAGCCCTGCCGTACTCCTTTCCCAATCTTAAACCAGTCTGTTGTTCCGTGGTCTGTTCTTACTGTTGCTACTTGGTCGTTATACAGATTCTTCAGGAGGCATACAAGATGACTTGGTATCCCCATACCACTAAGAACTTGCCACAATTTATTATGGTCCACACAGTCAAAGGCTTTAGAATAGTCAATAAAACAGAAATAGATGTTTTTCTGAAACTCCCTGGCTTTTTCCATTATCCAGTGGATATTGGCAATTTGGTCTCTAGTTCCTCTGCCTTTTCTAAACCCAGCTTGTACATCTGGCAATTCTCGCTCCATGAACTGCTGAAGTCTACCTTGCAGGATCTTGAGCATTACCTTACTGGCATGTGAAATGAGTGCCACTGTTCGATAGTTTGAACATTCTTTAGTGTTTCCCTTTTTTGGTATGGGGATATAAGTTGATTTTTTCCAGTCTGATGGCCATTCTTGTGTTTTCCAAATTTGCTGGCATATAGCATGCATTACCTTGACAGCATCATCACGCAAGATTTTGAACAGTTCAGCTGGGATGCCGTCGTCTCCTGTTGCCTTGTTATTAGCAATGCTTCTTAAGGCCCATTCAACCTCACTCTTCAGGATGTCTGGCTCTAGCTCACTGACCACACCATCAAAGCTATCCCCGATATTGTTATCCTTCCTATACAGGTCTTCTGTATATTCTTGCCACCTTTTCTTGATCTCTTCTTCTTCTGTTAGGTCCTTGCCATCTTTGTTTTTGATCATACCCATTTTGGCCTGGAATTTACCTCCAATGTTTCTAATTTTCTGGAAGAGGTCTCTTGTCCTTCCTATTCTATTGTCTTCTTCCACTTCCGCACATTGCTTGTTTAAAAATAATTCCTTATCTCTTCTGGCTAACCTCTGGAATTTTGCATTTAATTGGGCATATCTCCCCCTATCACTGTTGCCTTTTGCTTTCCTTCTTTCTTGGGCTACTTCTAGTGTCTCAGCAGACAGCCATTTTGCCTTCTTGGTTTTCTCTTTCTTTGGGATGTATTTTGTTGCCGCCTCCTGAACAATGCTGCCAACTTCTGTCCAGAGTTCTTCCGGGACCCTATCTACTAAGTCCAGTCCCTTAAATCGATTCTTCACCTCCACTGCATATTCCTTAGGAATATTAGTGAGCTCATATCTAGCTGATCTGTGGGTCTTCCCTAATCTCTTTAGTCTGATCCTAAATTGTGCAAGAAGAAGTTCGTGATCTGAACTACAGTCAGCTCCAGGCCTTGTTTTTACCGACTGTACAGATGTCCGCCACCTTTGGCTGCAAAGGATGTAATCAATCTGATTTCGGTGTTGTCCATCTGGGGAAGTCCATGTAGAAAGCCGTCTCTTAGGTTGTTGGAAGAGAGTGTTTGTTATGCAGAGTGAATTGTCTTGGCAACATTCTATCAGCCTATGTCCTGCTTCATTTTGTTCTCCCAGGCCATACGTACCTGTAATTCGAGGTGTCATTTGACTGCCCACCTTAGCATTCCAGTCTCCTGTGATGAAAATAACATCTCTTTTAGGCGTGTTGTCCAGTAGGTGCTGCAGATCCTCATAGAACTGCTCTACTTCAGCTTCTTCAGCATTTGTGGTTGGGGCGTATATTTGGATCACTGTGATGTTAGATGGCTTGCCCTGAATTCGAATTGAGATCATTCTGTCGTTTTTTGGGTTGTATCCAAGCACTGCTTTAGCCACTTTACTATTAATTATGAAGGCTACTCCATTTCTTCTGTGGTCCTCTTGTCCACAGTAGTAGATCTGGTGGTCATTTGATGTGAAGTGGCCCATTCCAGTCCATTTCAGTTCACTGACGCCCAGAATGTCTATGTTTAATCTTGACATCTCACCAATAACCACATCCAGTTTGCCCTGGCTCATAGATCTTACATTCCAGGTTCCAATGGTGTGTTGATCCTTAGAACATCGGATTCGCCGTTCACCACCAGCACCATCAGCCGCTAGCCGTCCTTTCGGCTTTGAGCTAGCTGGGTCATCACGTCTGGGGCTAGTTGAACTCATCCTCTGTTCCTCCCCAGTAGCATTCTGACCATCTTCCGACCTGAGGGTCTCATCTTCCGATGGCATACCGACATATCTCTGGTTGTACTGATCCATTTAGTTTTCACGGCAAGAATACTGGGGTGGGTTGCCATTACGTTCCCCAGGGATCGCATTTAGTCTGACCTCTCTGTCATGACCTTCCCGTCTTGGGTGGCCCTTCACGGTGTAGCTCATGGCATCATTGAGGTGCTCAAGCTCCAGCACCACGACAAGGTAATGATCCTTTGCTGAAGCAAATTTGAGATAATTTTTCAAATAAATTGTGATCTCCCAGGGAACCCCTAGTGACCTCTTGTGGAACCCGAGGATGCCATAGAACCCTGGCTGAGAAACCCTGGACTAGAATATGGTATGACAGATAAAGAAAACCCTCAAGAACGTGGCTAGCTAGCTGCAGGAAAAAGGAGATGCCATGTTGCAACATGTTATTACTGTGCCTCTTAGAAATTCTTTCAATTTTTAATTTTAGCATTGATCCTTGGTAAGCTCTAAGAATGAATATAAATAATAAAGACAGGCAAAATTCTAAAAGATAGAAACTACAGATGTCTGTTTGTTGTTTATTCGTTTAGTCGCTTCCGACTCTTCGTGACTTCATGGACCAGCCCACGCCAGAGCTTCCTGTCGGTCGTCAACACCCCCAGCTCCCTCAGGGACGATTCCGTCACCTCTAGAATATCATCCATCCACCTTGCCCTTGGTCGGCCCCTCTTCCTTTTGCCTTCCACTCTCCCTAGCATCAGCATCTTCTCCAGGGTGTCCTGTCTTCTCATTATGTGGCCAAAGTATTTCAGTTTGGCCTTTAATATCATTCCCTCAAGTGAGCAGTCTGGCTTTATTTCTTGGAGGATGGACTGGTTTGATCTTCTTGCAGTCCAAGGCACTCTCAGAATTTTCCTCCAACACCACAGTTCAAAAGCATCGATCTTCCTTCGCTCAGCCTTCCTTATGGTCCAGCTCTCGCAGCCATATGTTACTACGGGGAACACCATTGCTTTAACTATGCGGACCTTTGTTGTCAGTGTGATGTCTCTGCTCTTAACTATTTTATCGAGATTTGTCATTGCTCTTCTTCCAAGGATTAAGCGTCTTCTGATTTCCTGACTGCAGTCAGCATCTGCAGTAATCTTCGCACCTAGGAATACAAAGTCTTTCACTGCTTCTACATTTTCTCCCTCTATTTGCCAGTTATCAATCAAGCTGGTTGCCATAATCTTGGTTTTTTTGAGGTTTAGCTGCAAGCCAGCTTTTGCACTTTCTTCTTTCACCTTCATCATAAGGCTCCTCAGTTCCTCTTCGCTTTCAGCCATCAAAGTGGTATCATCTGCATATCTGAGATTGTTAATGTTTCTTCCAGAGATTTTAACTCCAGCCTTGGATTCCTCAAGGCCAGCTTGTCGCATGATGTGTTCTGCGTACAAGTTGAATAGGTAGGGTGAGAGGATACAGCCCTGCCGTACTCCTTTCCCAATCTTAAACCAGTCTGTTGTTCCGTGGTCTGTTCTTACTGTTGCTACTTGGTCGTTATACAGATTCTTCAGGAGGCATACAAGATGACTTGGTATCCCCATACCACTAAGAACTTGCCACAATTTATTATGGTCCACACAGTCAAAGGCTTTAGAATAGTCAATAAAACAGAAATAGATGTTTTTCTGAAACTCCCTGGCTTTTTCCATTATCCAGTGGATATTGGCAATTTGGTCTCTAGTTCCTCTGCCTTTTCTAAACCCAGCTTGTACATCTGGCAATTCTCGCTCCATGAACTGCTGAAGTCTACCTTGCAGGATCTTGAGCATTACCTTACTGGCATGTGAAATGAGTGCCACTGTTCGATAGTTTGAACATTCTTTAGTGTTTCCCTTTTTTGGTATGGGGATATAAGTTGATTTTTTCCAGTCTGATGGCCATTCTTGTGTTTTCCAAATTTGCTGGCATATAGCATGCATTACCTTGACAGCATCATCACGCAAGATTTTGAACAGTTCAGCTGGGATGCCGTCGTCTCCTGTTGCCTTGTTATTAGCAATGCTTCTTAAGGCCCATTCAACCTCACTCTTCAGGATGTCTGGCTCTAGCTCACTGACCACACCATCAAAGCTATCCCCGATATTGTTATCCTTCCTATACAGGTCTTCTGTATATTCTTGCCACCTTTTCTTGATCTCTTCTTCTTCTGTTAGGTCCTTGCCATCTTTGTTTTTGATCATACCCATTTTGGCCTGGAATTTACCTCCAATGTTTCTAATTTTCTGGAAGAGGTCTCTTGTCCTTCCTATTCTATTGTCTTCTTCCACTTCCGCACATTGCTTGTTTAAAAATAATTCCTTATCTCTTCTGGCTAACCTCTGGAATTTTGCATTTAATTGGGCATATCTCCCCCTATCACTGTTGCCTTTTGCTTTCCTTCTTTCTTGGGCTACTTCTAGTGTCTCAGCAGACAGCCATTTTGCCTTCTTGGTTTTCTCTTTCTTTGGGATGTATTTTGTTGCCGCCTCCTGAACAATGCTGCCAACTTCTGTCCAGAGTTCTTCCGGGACCCTATCTACTAAGTCCAGTCCCTTAAATCGATTCTTCACCTCCACTGCATATTCCTTAGGAATATTAGTGAGCTCATATCTAGCTGATCTGTGGGTCTTCCCTAATCTCTTTAGTCTGATCCTAAATTGTGCAAGAAGAAGTTCGTGATCTGAACTACAGTCAGCTCCAGGCCTTGTTTTTACCGACTGTACAGATGTCCGCCACCTTTGGCTGCAAAGGATGTAATCAATCTGATTTCGGTGTTGTCCATCTGGGGAAGTCCATGTAGAAAGCCGTCTCTTAGGTTGTTGGAAGAGAGTGTTTGTTATGCAGAGTGAATTGTCTTGGCAACATTCTATCAGCCTATGTCCTGCTTCATTTTGTTCTCCCAGGCCATACGTACCTGTAATTCGAGGTGTCATTTGACTGCCCACCTTAGCATTCCAGTCTCCTGTGATGAAAATAACATCTCTTTTAGGCGTGTTGTCCAGTAGGTGCTGCAGATCCTCATAGAACTGCTCTACTTCAGCTTCTTCAGCATTTGTGGTTGGGGCGTATATTTGGATCACTGTGATGTTAGATGGCTTGCCCTGAATTCGAATTGAGATCATTCTGTCGTTTTTTGGGTTGTATCCAAGCACTGCTTTAGCCACTTTACTATTAATTATGAAGGCTACTCCATTTCTTCTGTGGTCCTCTTGTCCACAGTAGTAGATCTGGTGGTCATTTGATGTGAAGTGGCCCATTCCAGTCCATTTCAGTTCACTGACGCCCAGAATGTCTATGTTTAATCTTGACATCTCACCAATAACCACATCCAGTTTGCCCTGGCTCATAGATCTTACATTCCAGGTTCCAATGGTGTGTTGATCCTTAGAACATCGGATTCGCCGTTCACCACCAGCACCATCAGCCGCTAGCCGTCCTTTCGGCTTTGAGCTAGCTGGGTCATCACGTCTGGGGCTAGTTGAACTCATCCTCTGTTCCTCCCCAGTAGCATTCTGACCATCTTCCGACCTGAGGGTCTCATCTTCCGATGGCATACCGACATATCTCTGGTTGTACTGATCCATTTAGTTTTCACGGCAAGAATACTGGGGTGGGTTGCCATTACGTTCCCCAGGGATCGCATTTAGTCTGACCTCTCTGTCATGACCTTCCCGTCTTGGGTGGCCCTTCACGGTGTAGCTCATGGCATCATTGAGGTGCTCAAGCTCCAGCACCACGACAAGGTAATGATCCTTTGCTGAAGCAAATTTGAGATAATTTTTCAAATAAATTGTGATCTCCCAGGGAACCCCTAGTGACCTCTTGTGGAACCCGAGGATGCCATAGAACCCTGGCTGAGAAACCCTGGACTAGAATATGGTATGACAGATAAAGAAAACCCTCAAGAACGTGGCTAGCTAGCTGCAGGAAAAAGGAGATGCCATGTTGCAACATGTTATTACTGTGCCTCTTAGAAATTCTTTCAATTTTTAATTTTAGCATTGATCCTTGGTAAGCTCTAAGAATGAATATAAATAATAAAGACAGGCAAAATTCTAAAAGATAGAAACTACAGATGTCTGTTTGTTGTTTATTCGTTTAGTCGCTTCCGACTCTTCGTGACTTCATGGACCAGCCCACGCCAGAGCTTCCTGTCGGTCGTCAACACCCCCAGCTCCCTCAGGGACGATTCCGTCACCTCTAGAATATCATCCATCCACCTTGCCCTTGGTCGGCCCCTCTTCCTTTTGCCTTCCACTCTCCCTAGCATCAGCATCTTCTCCAGGGTGTCCTGTCTTCTCATTATGTGGCCAAAGTATTTCAGTTTGGCCTTTAATATCATTCCCTCAAGTGAGCAGTCTGGCTTTATTTCTTGGAGGATGGACTGGTTTGATCTTCTTGCAGTCCAAGGCACTCTCAGAATTTTCCTCCAACACCACAGTTCAAAAGCATCGATCTTCCTTCGCTCAGCCTTCCTTATGGTCCAGCTCTCGCAGCCATATGTTACTACGGGGAACACCATTGCTTTAACTATGCGGACCTTTGTTGTCAGTGTGATGTCTCTGCTCTTAACTATTTTATCGAGATTTGTCATTGCTCTTCTTCCAAGGATTAAGCGTCTTCTGATTTCCTGACTGCAGTCAGCATCTGCAGTAATCTTCGCACCTAGGAATACAAAGTCTTTCACTGCTTCTACATTTTCTCCCTCTATTTGCCAGTTATCAATCAAGCTGGTTGCCATAATCTTGGTTTTTTTGAGGTTTAGCTGCAAGCCAGCTTTTGCACTTTCTTCTTTCACCTTCATCATAAGGCTCCTCAGTTCCTCTTCGCTTTCAGCCATCAAAGTGGTATCATCTGCATATCTGAGATTGTTAATGTTTCTTCCAGAGATTTTAACTCCAGCCTTGGATTCCTCAAGGCCAGCTTGTCGCATGATGTGTTCTGCGTACAAGTTGAATAGGTAGGGTGAGAGGATACAGCCCTGCCGTACTCCTTTCCCAATCTTAAACCAGTCTGTTGTTCCGTGGTCTGTTCTTACTGTTGCTACTTGGTCGTTATACAGATTCTTCAGGAGGCATACAAGATGACTTGGTATCCCCATACCACTAAGAACTTGCCACAATTTATTATGGTCCACACAGTCAAAGGCTTTAGAATAGTCAATAAAACAGAAATAGATGTTTTTCTGAAACTCCCTGGCTTTTTCCATTATCCAGTGGATATTGGCAATTTGGTCTCTAGTTCCTCTGCCTTTTCTAAACCCAGCTTGTACATCTGGCAATTCTCGCTCCATGAACTGCTGAAGTCTACCTTGCAGGATCTTGAGCATTACCTTACTGGCATGTGAAATGAGTGCCACTGTTCGATAGTTTGAACATTCTTTAGTGTTTCCCTTTTTTGGTATGGGGATATAAGTTGATTTTTTCCAGTCTGATGGCCATTCTTGTGTTTTCCAAATTTGCTGGCATATAGCATGCATTACCTTGACAGCATCATCACGCAAGATTTTGAACAGTTCAGCTGGGATGCCGTCGTCTCCTGTTGCCTTGTTATTAGCAATGCTTCTTAAGGCCCATTCAACCTCACTCTTCAGGATGTCTGGCTCTAGCTCACTGACCACACCATCAAAGCTATCCCCGATATTGTTATCCTTCCTATACAGGTCTTCTGTATATTCTTGCCACCTTTTCTTGATCTCTTCTTCTTCTGTTAGGTCCTTGCCATCTTTGTTTTTGATCATACCCATTTTGGCCTGGAATTTACCTCCAATGTTTCTAATTTTCTGGAAGAGGTCTCTTGTCCTTCCTATTCTATTGTCTTCTTCCACTTCCGCACATTGCTTGTTTAAAAATAATTCCTTATCTCTTCTGGCTAACCTCTGGAATTTTGCATTTAATTGGGCATATCTCCCCCTATCACTGTTGCCTTTTGCTTTCCTTCTTTCTTGGGCTACTTCTAGTGTCTCAGCAGACAGCCATTTTGCCTTCTTGGTTTTC